>NC_034196.2:13006935-13356435 GCF_002021735.2 Oncorhynchus kisutch
CTACATAGGGAGCTAAACGTACACTCCGTTGTTTCTAGTTCATGATATTATTGAAATCCTTGACTTGATTATTTAGGAGAAAAACACCTGTTAAACAGCATCACGGTATGGACATTCATTAAAAACATACTGTATACAGTGCATCTGTGTTGTATTACACCTATTTGCTTGAATTGATACTTTTCATTTCTAAACACAAACAAAGTTTCCTTGTTATAATATTTCACTTGCAATACTCAAAAGTCTGTTTTGCTATCTACTGCTCTAGTTTTGGGAGGCGGCCAAGGGAATTGGCAGCTGTTGGTGCTGCGGATTATGGACATAAAGTACAGACTTAACAGGTGGATATGAAAACGGCACGTTTGTGGCAAGAATCATTTTGAAGGCTAAAGATACGATTCATTTTAAATGAGAGGACGCAGACTCTCACCTACTGACATTACAAATGGCTGCTTCAAATCCTGAGTAATGGGTCTGCAGCGGTAAGCACAGACATGGAGTCGGGGGAGAGTAAGGAACAGGTGGTGTATATTGTGGGCACCTGCCTTCTGTCGGTTTTGATTTGATAAGGGCTTGACAGTGGCCTACCCATGAGGCTCGAAGTCAGGGCTGTAGAGGGGAAGAGGTGAAGGCTACAGACGGAACCAGCAGGGTTCATCGGCCATCTGTACCTTTCCTCCATCACAGGAGTGACAGATCTAGAGGAAGAAGGCAGGTGTAAATCTAAGGAAGGGTGAGAGGCCAGGGTAGAGGAAAGATACACAAAATAAACAGGGAGAAGATCTGGGAAATAGAAGGTTAAAGGTCGTAAGTTAAGAGTGTATATGTTCCTTAGTAACTTATGCTGCAGTGTTATTTTAGCAAAGAACAATCGTATCCTCCCCTTCAAGCATGTTTCACTGTCATTTATCATCACTTGCCGTACAAAAGCGGTGCAAAACATTTCATCAGTGTTACTGAATACATTGACATGATTAAATCATAGTTGATGATTGTATTTTTCATTAACTGGGAGTGTTTCCAGGAGCTTGAAATATGATACGAGCTTCAAAAACCAGCATCATGATAAATAGATAATAGTTCCTCAACAATGCACCATGCTTCAACGCATCAATGATGAAAATGACGATTACTAACTTCTTGACCCACTTTTTATTTAATGCTTGAACATTCTTCAGATTTATTTTGCTGTTATGTGAAAGATGAGTTGCTATCGATGAGAATCAACTCCATTCTTCCCCAGAGTTAGACTCCCTAATTCTAATGTCCTGTCAGTAATATAGCTGATGCTACAGTAAAACACCCATAGAAGACCACTATTAAGTTTCAACAATAGCCACACTTCAAGTGCAACTGCAATATAACATTTTAGTACACAGACGATGGAGTGTAATGGCCAGACTGAATATGTGAATGTGACATATCCCCAATGTGTCTGTTTATGGAGATAAATTATGCTATTCTCACTGCTTTCATGTTTCCATTGGCAGCATTCTAGGAAGAAAATCCCTTCCTGCACAGGTTGGATTAGCCTGAGCAACAAAATATTTCTAACTCAAATGGAAAAATGAGTTTCTAATTGTTTTCCCACATCACGCTTCTCCAGGTCTGCCTTGCCCTATAAGAATTCAATTCCTTTCTGTATAAAATGGGAAATGAACAATGACGCATGGAATGAAATATGCCAGTTACATACCAGGAAGGTTTAATCCGTCTGTACATTACTGCACACAGAGGTACACAAGCCACCATGAGTCATATTTTACACACTGTGGATTCCCTCTGCACATCATTGAGGACATTCTCACAAACCCGCCATTCTTAAAATGCAGCTATTTAATCCCATTGTTAGGAGACCATTGCTGACAGCCTAATGGAATCTCTTTCTCTCCCTTTGTGACACTGAGCAATGAGAGCAACGAGCTGTAGAACCATGCAAATGCATCTGTATACCACAAACAGCCTTTGGATTGAGTCATTTTCATTTTCCCTATTTGATGTGACGGAGCAGGGAAATCAACCCCTTGCTGCCTACATATAGTACATTAGGTTGTGAAGGTCATTCCTATACATTATATTGCTTACTGACTAAGCCAAGCATACTGTACTTCAGCGCTATTGCACAACACTATGGCTAATACAGCATGAAAATAGTAGGCTACGTATATAATGAACCTTCTATGAATGCATTTCCAAGCAATCAAATGAATCATTGTTTATCCCCCAACCAGTCCCCCCTCGGATATTGTTCTCGAGGTGAATTAATTTGGCATGGAGATAACACTAGTTTGTCAGGCAGAGCTCATCTGGGTACCATGGGGGAAAACTGCAGTTTGTAGAACAAGATCAATGCCATTGTGCCATGCCTTAGACCGTGTGTGTGTGTGCTTGAGTTAACTGCTTTCACCCCGGAAACCCTGGAATAGTCAAACCTGATATTTTCCTGCTATTTCAATCACAGGGAAGAGGGTCAGAGAGGGTCTGCTGCTGTCTTACGCCATCTCTCTCTCATTTGTCTATCTTTCATCTCACCCTCCCTTGCCCTCTCTCCCTCACTCTCTTTTCCTCCCTCTTTAGTAAGGAATAGAGTTTAACTGGGCAAACTATTTGCATTGAAAAATTCCAGTGATAACCTGAGGAAGACTGTTCATTTATACCTATGTAATCATATTCATGTACTATTAATGTACTATTAATGTTAAATCTGTATTATGTTTGAGTTGTCATTGAGATAATCACATTCTGAGATGTTTTTGAGCTGTCAAATGTCCTGTATGACCATGTCTAGACTTGACAATTAAGTATTCTGTTCATTGAGATCTGATAAAGGAATTCCGAACCAGTTATGCATCTACACCTACGTTTAAATGTGTCTACCGTGTCAACAGTATGTCCGGATTCCCTTTTACCGCTCTATATTCAAATACCAGTATGCATTCTACAAACAGTAGCTAAACTCTGCAGCTAGCCAGCAAGCTAGCAAGCAATGCTAAAGGGATTACAAACGGGTTAGCATAACTTTAGCCAAAGACATTTTTTTTTTTTCTCTAAACATTAGCTAGGTGGCTTGCATTTATGAGGCCAGCAAATGCGTTCCTCACAGGCTAGGGACATATTTCCTCCAATGTTATCATGAAAAGGTGCCTATCGGTTCCAAAACACACATCTTCTGGAGACTTGTGCTGATGATGTCGCCCACTGTATGTGCTTTCAGTAGCCTGCTAACATCCAGACTGAGGAGAAATCCACACACAATGCATCCCTGACCACCTCCTGAAGTGGTCAGCCAGATCTGAACACAAAGCGACTTTTGTGCATCTAAACATGTCTTTTCAATGCAACATTCGTATTGAAGTGTCAAGTGTAGACACAACCTATGTGAGTAATTTTTAAAAAATTTAAACTTTATTTAACTAGGCAAGTCAGTTAAGAACAAATTCTTATTTATAATGATGGCTTACCCCGGCCAAACCCAGACAACGCTGGGCCAATTGTGCATCGCCCTATGGGAGTCCCAATCACAGCCGGATGTGATAGAGCCTGGATTTGAACCAGGGACTGTAGTGATGCCTCTTGCACTGAGATGCAGTGCCTTAGACCGCTGCGACACTCGGGAGCCCAGCTTACATTAGATGATTGATAGTCATGCACATTGTGTAGTAAGCACTGACACCGTGATTGCAAACACTGTCCAATCATGTTCTAGAGGGTGACTGGAAGGTTAAAGTCATTAATAACTGTAACGTTACCCATCCCCTACTCCCAACTCATTCAGTTACTAGTCATGGCTCAGTGCTCTGGTCACTACTTTGAGGTGATGCCAGTGTGATCAGGTAATTTAACACCCCAGGCTTCACCCTTTAATGAGTTTTCAATCTGATCTCCCAGGCTGGTTAGAGGGAAAGTCATTTTGTAACTTTTAAGTTCCAGTACAGCTCAACATTTTTCTATCACGTCAGGATCTCTAAGATATTAATAGGCTTTACACAGTCAGCTTAAATTCTGAGATGAATAAATTGTGTTAGCTGAGATGCTTACATTGCGATTGCAGCGTTCCTCGTATTACATTTGCAAGCCTAAAACCCCTATCAATATCACAACACAGTAGAGTTTTTTTTCAGTGAGCATTGCATATACTTACTTCTAATCCCCACTGATGCATATTACAGTAGTGTAGTGGAGATATACGCCGAATCAATTAATAAGGCTCATGGAACAGATCAGAATGTTTAGCTGAAAATGTTGATACAATATTATTTCTTCACATTTTAAGTTCAGCTATGTGCACACGGTGGAAGGTCTACCCGTGAACGTTCCAAAATGCAATTAGCAGGAAAACAGTTCTAAAATGTGCACCGCACATGTGAGTGGGTATGGAAATATCTGTTAGAAATGTAGAAAGAGGGGTGGGGGTATCTAAAATTGGAACAGCTACCACGGGTTGCTTATATGACTACGATAATGCCTTTGGCTGCTAGACAATGACAGAAAGTTGATTTGGAAACCAATACAAAAGAAGAGCACATATGAGGAAGTATTTTAAAAAGATTTCCCTCAACAATTATACTGTACTACAGCACTACTGCATAACCTGGTTGGATTTTGTCTTTGCTATTTTAAAGTAAGGTAAGACATGGCTCATAATATGAAGTAAAACGTCCAGGTATCAAAAAATTAAGCAACAGAAAAAATATAGTGATGCTAATAATAGGCCTAACTGTCTTCTGGTAGATGGAAAGGCTTTCCCAAAATCTTCTAAATTAAATGTCAACTAGCTACATAGTAGCCTATGCCTGCCTACCTGGCAGAATGATACAATTATTATTTGTATCAATCCTGTGGCCATTTGTTTAGCAAACTCCATCTCATGTGCACTACAGTCCTAGATTTTTCCCACTTTATGGGGGGAATATAATCTGAAACCTATGAATTTCTGACTCAGTTGAAAGCCTCATCCTTCTTTTTCTATAGTAGACCCACCATAAGCCCACGTGGACAGTGCAGCTTGGATTGGCATGACTGTGAAAGACTAATATGGGATTTACCATTTTAGGTCATTCAGAGTATCCCAATGTTCTCATACAACTTTTCACACAGGCAGCCTTTACTTCGCTAGGCGGGCCATTTGTAAAATGTTCAGGCCTCAGAATTATACCTTCATTAAATTTCTCCAAGACATTTATTTCCCAACTCTGAACAACAAACAAAGGATTTGACCTCAATTATAAAAAACAATCTGCTCAACCTGCCTCATTTTGGGCGTTCACAACTGGCCATCGGTCAACTTTCCATGCGTCTCACACCACACCTGTGCCTGTATGGAATGAAGTGAGAAGGAGAGAGGGAGAGACAGAAAAGGACAGGGAGAGATAGAGACAGATAACGAGATAGATGTTCTGTTCCTCGGCACCCCCAGGATGTCCTCTCTCTCTGAGCAGCTGTTGTCTGAGAGCTAGAGGCAGGGCTGCGGCGCCCTGTCAACTTATTTTCCTGTGAAAGCCTTGTGCATGCAAAACAGTTACACACTGCCCCCCCCATCTCTCTTGCATGATGTCACATTCTCTCATTATACACACAAGCAAAACATAGGACATTATTTAGTGCATGAGCCAGACACAAAAGCAAATATGTGAAACCACTCATTTATCAGACCAAATTGACTATGTATTAAATAGGCAGCACCTCTAAGACATTTCCCGAAAAATAAGAAAATGAATGAACATGTTCAAAATTGATTGACCTGTGCAGCTTGTAATGTTCTCTGCTCCCCTCAGCTGTCAGAAGCCATTTGCAAGAGGAGAATTAAACCATGTCAAACTATTCTCCGGGCTTCAAGGTACCAATTTAAATGGAGTCTCTCATTGGTACGAACTACACCAGTCATGCATATGTATGAAGTTAAAATACAAGGCACCAGATATTGACTATAACCACTATTGTGTCCATTTCACCATTTGTTTTACACTTTTGAGGACTTTTCCGTTTTTGTTTTGTTTTTACGGACAGGTGGTGTGTTTAGTGTGTATATCCATACGAGTGATAGGTTACTGCATGGAATTTGTTAGGAGTGCTTTATAAAGGTACTGTGAGCAACAAGTGGTGTAGTTGAATATGAACTCGTGATTTCACGAGGTTGGATCTGTTCAGAGCTCATACATGGTGTGAAAAGCTGAGTTTCTGGGTGAAATCAGATCTGCTATATTCCTATGAAATTTGAGGTGCACGGTCGTATGTGGAAATTTCCTACGCATTCCTGCAAACTCCCACGTATCCACAAACACTTGCGTTATGCGGGAATTTCGGGGATAATTTCCAATTATGCATTAACAAGTTTCAGAAAATTTCCAGACTTTGCAAGTCACGGAAATGTTCAACGGCTACAGGCGCGTGACTCCCTATTTCGTCATGTGTTGGAAGAGAAGCCAACACTCGGTATCTGCATATTTATCCTGTTTTCAGGTTTGTAACATTTATAAGCATAGTTTAGTTCTCAAAATCAAACTGTTATGAGTATTCTGGACATTTTGATGTATAATTTAAGTGTTTTGACCAAGTGAAAAACGAGTGAGCTAGCTAAGCTAGCTAACTTTGTATGTAGTTAAGTTAATGAGACCAAGATGGCGTCTCGGGTGATTTTTATTTCTGTTATAATATTTATGTATTTATATTTATAATATTTTGGTTCTTAAATGTTTTATTTCTTACAAAGAATGGCTCAAATTAAGTGTAATGACATGTGTACATATGAACCATGCAAATTCTGTGTATTTTAAAAGTTTACTTTTCATATTTTTTAAAATCTTAGTCACATGCTAATTGCTAAACACAAACGTTAGCTAGCTCAGCGCCAGGTGCTAGCTAGCCTACATTTTCCCCTATTAGCTAGCTTGTGTTGTTACTAGCTAGCTGTTCATATTTTTATATTACATTTAATACACAACACTCATATAATTTGCTTGTACAATTAGTACTGTATAAATAGATTGAATGATATGTACTGTTTTTGCCCACAATGCATGGGTGTGATAGCTGCATACACATCTACTTAGACAAGGCTGTTTATGAATGAGAAAAAGAGTGAAACTCTCAAAGTTATGTTTAATGCCCTTTTTACATTCGATAGCAACAACATAAAATGTACCTTTTGCTTATACCCATTGCACTTGTGCTAGCTATTATGAATATGTGAGGTGGGCATATGTCTCAGGCTTACACGAGAACATAGGGGACACAATATTGGAGAAACATGCAAAGAAGTGTTGCCAGAGGAAAAAGCAGGTAAGCCTTTTTGTACATTTACATTTAATTAATTTAGCAGATGCTCTTATCCAGAGCGATTTACAGTAGTGAATGCATTCATTTTCGTACAATTTCTTACTGGTCCCGCCGTGGGAAACTAACCCAAAACCCTGGTTTTGCAAGCGCCATACTCTACCAACTGAGCAAGTAGCTTCTGTGTACCTCTAGGTTTATTACTCCTGGTCTTAGGAATGTGCACACATGGCCCTATTACATTTTTGAAGTTATATATTTGAGTCTAGAAGAGAAGAATGAAAACAGACGTTGCTATTGCCCCCGTAGTTCCATTAATAATCATTGATTGGTGTACTTGTTGGAACACTAATTGCCTCTGTATCAAAACTATATTGACGGTTTTACTGAAAATAGCAGTAATCATAAGCTAGGTACAAGTTTTGGAAAAAATTATGTTTACTACTCTAGTCCACATGCCTGTAGCTCTGTGCACTGCCAGTATCATATGCATAACTTTTTGCATATCTTGTTTGATTATAATGACATTTTGGTAGGTGTTTGTGGGTAATACATCCAGTGCAGAGCCAAAGGCGTGTGGAGCCCCTTTCAGCTTTTGTTTTCAAAATAGTCCAATAATCTCAGTAGTTCCACAAGATATCAAAAGTTGTTTGGGTGAACTACCATCAAGGCCAGAGTGATATATGTCAAAGGTTGGTTTTCCTCATTATTATCTCTCAATCTGGGGTTGGTGGGGCTTTAAAGTTCAGACTTTAAATGAACATGCATGACTTGAGACTGATGCATTTGTTTACTGTGTTCTGTTGTTTTCTCCGTTTTTTGCTTCTAGAGGCACGGTTGAGAGCGCTTGCAGAGGATGAGAGAGACATTTGGACGGGAGTTAATGTTGACCTGATGAGCGATGAGGAGGATGGCCTGCAAAACGGCAAACCGGTGTGGTTCATCAAGCCCCCTACTTCACGGCAACTGGTTTGATACATCCACCTCTGAAGGTAAATAACGTACTTACATTCAGTAATCTTGCTCTGATTTGTCATCCTGAGGGTTCCAGAGATTAAATGTAGCATAGTTTTGTTTGATAAAATCTATTTTTAAATTCAAATGTAGGAACTGGATTCTAGTTTGAACCTCTGCTGTCCCCCCCCCCCCCCCCCCGGCCATCTAGATGTGTGAAAGTTAGTGTATAAGCTAATGATCCATCATGTATGAGATTCTTGGGAGTGTTTAAACTTAAATGTTGTATTACCATATCATTTTTGTATGTTCTCTATAGTTATGTACTTATCAATTGACCTATTCGGGAAACATTTGGGCAGACTTGATACAAAATATTGTCCAGTACTGCCATGCTTCACTGGATTAATCTGAAACTTTTCACACACACTGCTGCCGTCTAGTGGCCAAAATCTAAATTGCACCTAATCTGCAATAATATTTGATGGCCTTTCTCTTGCATTTCAAAGATAGAACAAAAAGGAAATATACATTAATTTACACACACTTCAAAGTTTTTCCTTTCAAATGGTATCAAGAATATGCATATCCTTGCTTCAGGTCCTGAGCTACAGGCAGTTTTAGGTGAAAATTGATTTAGCCACAGAGAAAGACAGCAACCTTCCCGCTATCCATGATTGCCTGTGATAATGAGTGGGCTGGAGACATGAGTTCAGATTGGTCTGCCATGTAGCACACTTCTGTCTATTTGAGCTGCTCAGTATGTGTAGGTAATCCTGTCTAATGTGGCTATAAAAAATATATATTGCATAGTAGAACTGCGTAAGTGTTGCTCTCCAATTTCTAGAGGACCGAGTTTTGCAATCAGTGGAATTAGAGTATGATCGCTACGGAGATGGAGAAAAGACCTGTCTCCCGATTACATCTTCAAATTAAGGGCAACCATGGCATCTGTGACAGAGATGGAGATACGTCCATCCATGTATATGGTTAAGATAATCTAGCTAGCTACATTTTCAGATATTACATGTTTCTAATGTTGTTAGGAAGTTGTTTTCATTTCAAGTTAAAGTGTACTGTTAGCTAGCTAGCTAAGCTTATCTGGCTGGCTCGCCAGCTAACGTTACGTGTATGATCTGTGTAGTAATATTATTCGTATCTCAGAGCCATTTGAATTGCTCGTTACAGCCTAATGTTAGCTAGCTAACATTGAACCTAGTTGGTTAGCTACCTGCAGATTCATGCATGGTAGTAACGTCATGAGTTGGGATTATGGTTCATTGTTTAGCTAGCAAGCTACATGTCTTAACAAAAAAGACTCCACTATGAAAGTAACCATTTCAATAGAATGTTAATGATGTCACTACAACAACTGTTCATATGTGTAGCTGGTAAATTCGCTTTGGCAATCCAGACCGATTTCAGAGCACTCCCATCTGAGTGTGCCAGAGCGCAGAATAACTGACAAATTTATGAACAGTCAACACCCATTGAATATGGCCGGTGTTATTAAGCATTGGCAAAAAAACGTAACTTGTAGCCAGTAGCACAATTGTAGTCACAATGCTCTGGATAACATAAAAACAGCTTAACCAGCTCCGCTAGGGTGAGTAAAATGGTCAGAGTGAGCTGTTCACTCATTTGTGTCTGGAAGTAGCTAGCAAGCTAGCCATCGTTAGCCAGTTAGATCTTCTTCAGTTGGCACTCCAAAAGGACCCAGCTACATCAAAAATGGTCATTTTGTTCGATAAAGTCCTTTTTTATATCCCCAAAAACTCAGTTTAGCTGGCGCCCTTCATTCAATAATACACCGGTCTCCCTCCTTCAAAATGCATACAAAATGAATACCAAACGTTACCAATAAACTTCTCCAAACAACATTTATAATCAAACCTCAGGTACCCTAATATGTAAATAACGATCAAATTTAAGATGGAGATTCGTTATTGTCTTTAACGGAGATAAACAACAAAGTATGTGCGTGAAAACACTACAGCCAAAATGGGAGCCACTTAGAATTTGTAGTTTTTCTATCTCATTTTCCAAAAACAAGCCTGAACTTCTTTCTAAAGACTGTTGACATCTAGTGGAAGCCCTAGGAACTGCAATCTGAGAGGTTTTCCCTTCATATTAAACATGACAGCCATTGGAATCAGTGGTGGGCTGAAACTTTCTTTTCTGGATGGTTCGTCCAGGTTTTCGCCTGCCATATCAGTTGTTATACTCACAGACAAACTTTAGAGTGTTTTCTATCCAAATCTACCAATTATATGCATATCCTAGCTTCTGGGCCCGAGTAACAGCCAGTTTACTTTGGGCACGCTTTTCATCCAGACGTCAAAATACTGCCCCCTAGCCAAAAGAGGTTAAAGAGATGGGTCACCCTATGTGTTTTGATTAAATCAACTATATGCATTGAGCTTGTCTGATGCTTAAAGCTTACGGTTTGATGAAATAAGGCAAATGGTTCACGAGGGCACCAGAGATCTAGATAATGAGAACAAAAATTAACCTGACCTAACTATTCTCCTCCAGCTCCTGCTAGCTTTCACAGATTCTGCCATTACTCTCCTGAAGTTGCCGTGGCAACCTTTCTCATGTTGAATGCCAATTTATCTTACCATTTATACACATTTTCTTGAAACAGTTGCATTTAATTTATAATAATGTCTTCTTATCTCAAAATCAGTCATGTGGTTAATCAAAATCTAAATGAAAATCTTAAAAGTAACTTTTATTGCCGTTGCCAATAAATAAATAAAAATCCTACATAAAGCCAACAAATAAAAACATTACAGCCTGCAGGTAGAAAATGTGCTTTGGCAAAGTGGGTGGGGTTATATCCTGCCTTTTTTGGCCCTGTCCAGGGGATATCATCGGATGGGGCCAGTGTCTCTACTGTCTCATCCTCCAGTATTTATTCTGCAGTAGTTTATGTGTCGGGGGGCTAGGGTCAATCTGTTATATCTGGAGTATTTCTCCTGTCTTATCCGGTGTCCTGTATGAATTTAAGTATGCTATCTCTAATTCTCTCGTTTCTTTCTTTCTCTCTCTCAGAGGACCTGAGCCCTAGGACAATGCCTCAGGACTACCTGACATGATCACTCCTTGCTGTCCCCAGTCCACCTGGACGTGCTGCTGCTCCAGTTTCAACTGTTCTGCCTGCGGCTATGGAATCCTGACCTGTTCACCGAATGTGCTACCTGTCCCAGACCTGCTGTTTTCAACTCTCTAGAGACAGCAGGAGTGGTAGAGGTGCTGACCTGTTGCACCCTCGACAACTACTGTGATTATTATTAATTGACCATGCTGGTCATTTTTGAACATTTGAACATCTTGGCCATGTTCTGTTATAATCTCCACCCGGCACAGCCAGAAGAGGACTGGCCACCCCTCATAGCCTGGTTCCTCTCTAGGTTTCTTCCTAGGTTTTGGCCTTTCTAGGGAGTTTTTCCTAGCCACCGTGCTTCTACACCTGTTTGGGGTTTTAGGCTGTGTTTCTGTACAGCACTTAGATGTCAGCTGATCTAAGAAGGGCTATATAAATCAATTTGATTTGATTTGAAAAAATTTTACATCCTATAAATCACATTGGCTACACATGTCCTGTCGGCAACAAACTTGAAACATTGTATCAACTATTAAGTTGGGTCCAACCCTGAGCTGGCGAACTTGCAACATTGTATAAAAAAATTCTGTGCCCTGTTCTACTGCTTGAGCTCCTGAATATTAGCTCAAAAGTATTGTGGAGCTCCTGCACCTAAATATAAACAGTATCTGCACCGCAAATGAGTACCGGAACATATTTCAGTCCAAGTCAAGCACTGATAAGAAGTAATCAGGTAGGCCTATTTTACGACGTTTCCACTGGATCAGAGCATGACATTTTTCGCTTTCACGCTGAGTTGTTATCAAAAGTCAAAAAGCTGGAAAGATTTCCCAGGTAGCCAATAGGCCTATTTCTATGCTTTCTTACTCAACATTGACAGGAGCGCTCCAAACAAAAGAAAATGACTAAATTCACAAAACTTTTAAACGGAATGAAATAAACCAAAATGTGTTTCTCACAAGTGTAGCATAGGTTGTGCACTCTGCAAACAATGTGTCCACTCAGACACTGAGAACGGAAAGACTGGAATAATAATATTGAATGCATTCAAATAATTACAGTAACCAATTTAACAAACATTGTAGATTAGAAATGATAAGAATTAACGGTAAATGTACTACTGGTGATATATGTAATACACAAAATATCAAACGCAAACAATTCACACAAGTTGTGAAACAATGAATGTGGGAGCAGTCGTGATTTTAGCATCGAAAATGTTTTTTTAGATGCATGCCAGCAAACCCACTACACAACGCAACACTAAACAATACATTAATTGCACTTTAACGGTGAAAAAAGGTGCCCACACACTGTTAGGGCCTACATAAAGCTGTCCCAACAGCAGAGACCCAACAGCAGTCCCAAAACCTTACTACCGTTACACATGGGTATCAACGGAGCCTTGTCTGGCAGCGTAACAGTTCATTCAACCTCATTTACTGCCTCTTAAAAAAACATAGCTGATATGGCTGACTTGCTTAAAAAATGTTGTTTCTACTGACAATTGAGATGTACAAACTATAGCATAAGGGCACGAAGAGTGGATAAGTGGATGCAGTCACTATTTGGTCAGCATGTACAGCGACAGAATCCCACTCAGTTCTGAGTTTCCAGTAGTTTTGAGCACAGCAGAAGTCATGCTGGATTGACACCTTGGCCAATGTTGAATGCCTATCCTTTTAAACTTGGAAAAGAGACCCTTAAACCCAGACTTGGGACCACACACCCACTCCACTGAATAGCAAGCTAGTGATTGCTTTACAATGATTGAGGTTAGCCACTGATGCCTTCCAGACCACTCACTGTTGAATTGCGATTTCCAACTTGTTGTGTAATGTTTTTGTCCAATGGCCGATGAGCACCGATATGTTTCATCTATAATTTCTCTTCATATGACAAGGATTAAAAAGGAGATTGTCGACTTGATTCATAATGATGACTGATAGCTTGCCAGCTAAGATTTAGAAAGTATGATGTTGACATGATCAGTCCAATGAAAGCTGTTGTAGATATAACGTGATTTGATGTCATTTTATTTGTGGCCAATGACCTTGAGCCTTCTTGGATGGGCACTTCTATTGTAATCCATTGGCAGAAAATCAAAGGAAATCGTCCCAGATTGCAGTTCCTATGGCTTCCACTAGATGTCAGCAGTCTTTAGAAAGGGTTTCAGGCTTGTTTTTGGAAAAATTAGCTAGAATTTGTTGTTTTTCTAGGTGGCTCTCATTTTGACTCTAGTCTTGTGGCGCGCGGGGATGACAGAGTGCACTTCGTTATTTATCTCCGGTATTGAACACACTATTCTCCGTCTTAAATTTGATTGTTTATTTACATATTAGGGTACCTGAGGATTGATTAGAAACATTGTTTGACTTGTTTGGACAAAGTTTATTGGTAAGTTTTGGGAGTCCTTTGTATGAATTTTCAACGAGAGGAACAGGTGGATTACTGAATCAAGAGCGCCCACTAAACTGACTTTTTTTTAGATATAAAGAAGGACTTTATCGAACAAAACAACCATTTGTTATGTAGCTGGAACCCTTGGGATTGCAAACAGAGGAAGATCTTCAAAGGTAAGTGATTTATTTCATCGTTATTTCTGACTTTTGTGATGCCTCTGCTGGTTGGGAAAATGTTTAATGCTTTTGTATGCGGGGTGCTGTTCTCAGATAATCGCATGGTATGCTTTCGCCGTAAAGCCTTTTTGAAATCGGACAAAGCGGCTGGATTAACAAGTTAAGCTTTTAAACGATGTAAGACAATTGTATTTTCATGAATGTTTAATATTACCATTTTTCGTATTTTGAAATTTCACCAGATGTTGTCGAGGTGGTGCGCTAGCGACACGGAACATGTTTCCGATGCCGTACACAGCTGGACACTTGCCACAAATTTTCTGAAATTGCATGTTTTTGGAAAAGTGCACCGGATTGTTCGACCCGTAAATGTGCCTTTTCATGCAGTGATACTCTCCACTCTTTGACCTGCCCCCTCTAATGTGTTCTGTGTTCCACAGAGTACAGGCTAATTTAAAAAGCCATTTGCCAACAGGGGGGCATTCATAAATTACTGAGGAATATAATAAAGAACCTGTTCAAACGGACATAGGAGCTAAATATTTAAACGGTAACCCACTGTAAAATTCATATGTGCTTGCATACTGAATTACTATTGCTTACATTCTCCTGCATAACATACTGTGCTATGATTGGTTAAGACCAATCATGAGGTCATTGCAGTTCTTCATGGCCTGAGACAGGAACATGCCTGAGTCTAGCTAATAAAGTATAGCGAGCTTATTATAAAGATCCTGTCATCCTGCATTTTATTATTATGTACCATGTTGCAATAAGACATCCGCCTCTGTCTCAGAATGAGATGGGAGATGGTGAAAATATGGATTTGTAAACGTTCTGTTATTAAGCAACCACGGCGGTGTCAGTGTTGGGTGCCTGTCGGCTGAGGGGATTGCAGTCTTGAGCCAGGCTGTAATCTCAGAACCGTGACATTGTGTAATAGCTCCCACTATTGAGCTTTCAGATTTTTCAGATTGCCTTTTTAATTTCAAGTAAATGCAAGTGTATGAGATTCTAGATAGCGAGCAGGCAGAGTTATCTTGTCAGAAGCACAACATTTACAATGCACTCACGCTGTCTGTGGCAGGTTTGGATTGGTTATTTGCTGTCTGTACAACATTTCCCCATCTACATTCAACATGCACACAACAGCAATGGATATGTATTTTTAAAAAGATTTCAAAATCTCCTTCATACAGAATTACAATCTTACCTTTCCATGTGGGCAAACTGTTGCCAAATAAGCTAGACACAACATGGCACTTAGTGCGCACCTGTTCCTTAGTTAAGTGGCAGCTAGACTCATTCATTTAATATTTGTTAATGTGCATAAGAAAAAAGTGTCTGTTTAAACTGCCATGAATGATCATAGATGCGTCAGTGACTAAAACCATCAGCATCAGTAGCCATTATGTAAAACCCACACACTGCTTTCTATTTGACACTAACAGAGGCGTGATACAACAGTGTAACTATAGCCCACAACATGCTTATAATGCAACATACTGTATGTATAGTGCTCTTGTATAATAAACAATGTCTTTATAAGGCATAAAATACATACACAAAACCCAGTGTGCCTCTGTGAAAATGGCTGAGGGTCCAACAATGCCATCTACTGTACATGTAATTACTTTTCAGTCATTTGGTGAGATGGGTTCCAGAAAATGCTTTCTATAGTTAAATAACTGCTGCCACCATGTGGTATCCTTCAACAAATACATGTTGAAACAGAGAATACAGAGAAAAGTGTGGTATATTTTTGCTCTCCCTACTACTAAAGAATAAAAAACAAATTACATTTTGTGAAACACTTCACATCTATTGTAAATCCTTCGAAAATAAAATATTATGTTATAAGGGGGTTAATAGTTTATTTTATAAACTATCCTACAAGTGCATCTTGTATCTGTTCCAAAGATGATGCATTGTGAATGATGACTGCAGCATGTCAAGCTCACCACAGTTCCCTCATTCACTGTGACAGTGCATTTTGTGGCGTGAAGCTTGAGTAATAGAAAACATTGTGGTTTCACTGAAAAACTCATCAGATTTTGTTCAATAGTGGTAACATTCGTTTATGTAGGCTATAGGCCATAATGGCTACTGCATATTTCACCCCAAATAGTCAAGTAACAAGTAATCAGTCAGTCCAAGTCTCAACCACCCCAATAGCCTACTCTGTCTAGATAACAATGTGAAGAAGTGTTTTACTCATCAATCCTTCAACTGGGGCCTACTTATGTTGTCTTTACTCACAACGTTATTTTGGGCAATTATTTGGCAATTTAAAAAAGGCTGTAACTTTATTAGTACTTCCTCTGTAATCCCCCATGGTCCTCTTTTTCTTCTATTTTCAGTTTCTTAATTTTTTCTGCTTTCTATTTTCCTGGTTTCAACCTGGTCTCAGAGCATGTTGTATTATTCTGTATGTAAATCTGAGATATGTCATATAGTATGTTATGTTATTAATTTGTGGATGTCCATGACCTATTACGTATGATATTTGAGCCAATCAGTTGTAATTGTGACAAGGTATACAGAAGATACTGTAGCCTATTTGGTAAAATGCCAAGTCCATATTATGGAAAGAACAGCTCAAATAAGCAAAGAGAAATAACAGTCCCTCATTACTTTAAGACATGAAGGTCAGTCAATCTGGAACATTTCAAGAACTTTTAAAGTTTCTTCAAGTACAGTCGCAAAAACAATCAAGCGCTATGATGAAACTGGCTCTCATGAGGACCGCCACAGGAAAGGAAGACCCAAAGTTACTTCCGCTGCAGAGGATACGTTCATTAGAATAACTGCACCTTAGATTGCAGCCCAAATAAATGCTTCACTGAGTTCAAGTAACAGACACATCTCAACATCAACTGTTCAAAGGGAACTGCGTCAATCAGGCCTTCATGGTCGACTTGCTGCAATTAAACTACTACTAATGGACACAAATAATAAGAAGAGACTTGCTTGGGCCAAGAAACACGGCCAATGGAAATTAGACTGGTTGAAATCTGTCCTTTGGTCTGTTGAGTCCAAATTTGGCATTTATGGTTCCAACCGTCGTGTCTTTGCGAGACGCTGAGTAGGTGAACAGATGATCTCTGCATGTGTGGTTCCCAGCGTGAAGCACGGAGGAGGTTTGATGGTGCTTTGCTGGTGACACTGTCAGTGATTTATTTAGAATTCAAGGCACACTTAACCAGCATGGCTACCACAGAATTATGCAGCGATACGCCATCCCATCTGGTTTCGCTTTTTCAACAGGACAATTTAACCAAGGAGAGTGAAGGAGTGCTGCATCAGATGGCCTGGCCTCCACAATCATCTGACCTCAACCCAATTGAGATGATTTGAGATGAGTTGGACCAGAGTGAAGAATAAGTAGCCAACAAGTGCTCATCATATGTGGGAACTCCTTCAAGACTGTTGGAAAATCATTCCAGGTGAAACTGGTTGAGAGAATGCCGAGATTGTGCAAAGCTGTCATAAAGGCAAAGGGTGGCTACTTTGATTTGTTAACTTTTTTGGTGACTACATGATTCCATGTGTTATTTCATTGTTTTAATGTCTTAAATTTTATTCTACAATGTAGAAAATAGTAGAATAAAGAAAACCCCTTGAATGAGTAGGTGTGTCCACATTTTTGATTGGTACTCTATATGTTACGAATTTGCTAAATGTGCAATTTAATAAGAATTTGCTAAATGTACAATATGTTACGAATTTGCAAATCGTACGATATGTCGAATTCTAGCTAGGTGGCTAACATTAGCTAGCTCGCTAACGTTAACTAGGCTAGGGTTACAGTTAAGTTTAGGAGTTAGGTTAAGGTGACCAGATTTCTGAAATTAAAACCGGGGACATTTCCAGTTCGGCGGTCAATATATCATTAAAATATCCAATGTTATTATCTATGAAATAAAAAAAAGGGGGACAATTCCGGTTTCATGTATTTAGTCTAACAGGCACACTGTGATAGAAAAAACAACTTTATTACAGAAACATTACAGACAAGACAGAACTGTCCAATCTGAACAGCCATTCAGTGGTCCTGGTAGTCTGGGTAGCATAAGAACAGAAGAGAACATGAGCAAAATTTAAGAAAAAAAAACAGACAATAGTATATGTGAAATACTTAACAAAATAAAGAAATAAAATGAGATTGGTAACTACATAATATACTTATACCAACCTAATCTGAATATTTCTCAGCAGAATGTATCTTCTTCAGGATTGCTATGTCTTTGGCCAGCTTCTCCATGAACTCCTGGCAGAGGAGGTTGAAGTTTATATTCACAATAAGCATGGCCTTGATGGTAGGAACATTGAACCTATTTCTTGCTGCTGTCCATAGATCATTCATTTGGGAGAACACTCTCTCAACTGGTGTACAACTTCCAGGTAAGCACATGACAACAGACGCTAATCTAGCCAGGTTAGTGTGTGGGATGTTGTTCTCTTTGAAGTGGGTAACCACCGTGTTCCATCTCTGACTAAGCTATGTCTCAGATGTTTTCCATTCTTCAAGCAATCCTCCCTTTAGGAACTTTTGCTGGCCAGTAACCTCGTCAAACAATGTATCCTCATTGATGGTCACATTGGGGCATTTTTCCTGCAGTGTGCCTGCTGCCTTCTGGATCTCTTCACGCTGAGGTTGCCTTTTTAAAAAGGAGACAATATAAATATTTTAGATTATCTGTGTGCTTTTCCCATGCTTGCAAGTAGTTCACAGCCGTAGTGAAGACTGATTGGGATGTTTTGAGAAAGCTCTCTTTAGACATTGCTCCAGTTTCCTCTAGCTCTCTCAGAAGTCCTCTGACCAAAACTGGAATGAAGTTGTCATCACGTCTTGCAGTCAATTTTGCCTTAATGTTTCTCAAAATTGCAGCTGACTCCACAGCACAGCGGTCCTGGCCTTCAAGCATCTTGATTGTGTCACTGAATACGGTCAGGTTTCCATGGACAAAGGCCAAAATTCAGTCGGTGGATCTTTGAACATTGTTCGCAGGACAACAGGGCATTTGTCTTCAGAAAGAAAAAAGGATTTCAATGGCACATACATTTTCAGCACTCTTTCTAGAGCCGGTAACATGGACAGCCAGCGAACATTTCTGTGTCCTAAAAAAAGCTCTTCAGTCTTTCTACAACGGTGAAAATATCCAAATATCTTTGTGAGCAGGTACTCATCATCAAGGGGAATCATATCCAAAGCTGTTCTGGCCGTGTTATGAATGATGTGGGCAGGACAACCTAATCTAATCACCTCCCACTTCAGAGCATTTTTAACTTTGGTATGGACATTGACCCTCCCCAGCCTATTCAGTCCTCCAAAGTTGGTATTTGTGTTGTCGGCAGAGAATGCCATGACTTTGTTTTCCAGGTTACATTTTTGGATGAACACCAGGACCTCAGCAGCAATTTCCTCTGCTATTTCTCCTTTCAATTCAACAAAATCAAGCAGGTTTGTTTCCACAGATGTGTTGCCATCATATACAGTGCCTTGCGAAAGTATTCGGCCCCCTTGAACTTTGCGACCTTTTGCCACATTTCAGGCTTCAAACATAAAGATGTAAAACTGTATTTTTTTGTGAAGAATTAACAACAAGTGGGACACAATCATGAAGTGGAACGACATTTATTGGATATTTCAAACTTTTTTAACAAATCAAAAACTGAAAAATTGGGCGTGCAAAATTATTCAGCCCCCTTAAGTTAATACTTTGTAGCGCCACCTTTTGCTGCGATTACAGCTGTAAGTCGCTTGGGGTATGTCTCTATCAGTTTTGCACATCGAGAGACTGACATTTTTTCCCATTCCTCCTTGCAAAACAGCTCGAGCTCAGTGAGGTTGGATGGAGAGCATTTGTGAACAGCAGTTTTCAGTTCTTTCCACAGATTCTCGATTGGATTCAGGTCTGGACTTTGACTTGGCCATTCTAACACCTGGATATGTTTATTTTTGAACCATTCCATTGTAGATTTTGCTTTATGTTTTGGATCATTGTCTTGTTGGAAGACAAATCTCCGTCCCAGTCTCAGGTCTTTTGCAGACTCCATCAGGTTTTCTTCCAGAATGGTCCTGTATTTGGCTCCATCCATCTTCCCATCAATTTTAACCATCTTCCCTGTCCCTGCTGAAGAAAAGCAGGCCCAAACCATGATGCTGCCACCACCATGTTTGACAGTGGGGATGCTGTGTTCAGGGTGATGAGCTGTGTTGCTTTTACGCCAAACATAACGTTTTGCATTGTTGCCAAAAAGTTCCATTTTGGTTTCATCTGACCAGAGCACCTTCTTCCACATGTTTGGTGTGTCTCCCAGGTGGCTTGTGGCAAACTTTAAACAACACTTTTTATGGATATCTTTAAGAAATGGCTTTCTTCTTGCCACTCTTCCATAAAGGCCAGATTTGTGCAATATACGACTGATTGTTGTCCTATGGACAGAGTCTCCCACCTCAGCTGTAGATCTCTGCAGTTCATCCAGAGTGATCATGGGCCTCTTGGCTGCATCTCTGATCAGTCTTCTCCTTGTATGAGCTGAAAGTTTACAGGGACGGCCAGGTCTTGGTAGATTTGCAGTGGTCTGATACTCCTTCCATTTCAATATTATCGCTTGCACAGTGCTCCTTGGGATGTTTAAAGCTTGGGAAATCTTTTTGTATCCAAATCCGGCTTTAAACTTCTTCACAACAGTATCTCGGACCTGCCTGGTGTGTTCCTTGTTCTTCATGATGCTCTCTGCGCTTTTAACGGACCTCTGAGACTATCACAGTGCAGGTGCATTTATACGCACACTTGATTACACACAGGTGGATTGTATTTATCATCATTAGTCATTTAGGTCAACATTGGATCATTCAGAGATCCTCACTGAACTTCTGGAGAGTTCGCTGCACTGAAAGTAAGGGGGCTGAATAATTTTGCACGCCCAATTTTTCAGTTTTTGATTTGTTAAAAAAGTTTGAAATATCCAATAAATGTCGTTCCACTTCATGATTGTGTCCCACTTGTTGTTGATTCTTCACAAAAAAATACAGTTTTATATCTTTATGTTTGAAGCCTGAAATGTGGCAAAAGGTCGCAAAGTTCAAGGGGGCCGAATACTTTCGCAAGGCACTGTACCTTACAATATCTGACTAGTATTGGCAGCAGCTTTACATGTCCATGATTGGACGCATCAATGGACAGGGACACAAATTCAACCTGGTCTAGGTCCTGTGTTACCAAAGTAGTTAGCCATGGTGTAAACACGTTACTCGCTATGGCTTCACATTTTGTCCTAGCACATGTAAACTTCGGCTCATAAAGCTTCCGTGTCAGTTGTGCTGTGCAGCCCAGAGATCTGTAACTATGATTGTGTTGCATAGTGTGGTATGCAAAGACATCCCTCCTGCACAGCTAAATCATATTCTTCTTGGCTTCCCAAGAGGCTCTACCTTCTTGAAGAATGTGGTGACAGAGAGCATACCAACACGGCCAATCAGAGAGGCTTTATGCTTTTTTGTCTGTTGATGTTCTACCACTGCCGTTCTTCCCCCCGCTGCCAATTGAAAAAGAGGAATTACAAAGGGTGCAGTTAACCATTCTATCGTCTTGACCTGAGCGTATAAATGGACATTTTCTCATGTTGTCATTAAAATGGCATTTCAGTTTCTTGGAATGAGCCATTGTACCTCCTCTGTCTGCTCTTCTTCACTCTCCTTGTGTCACTCTTCTTACTCTCTTAACTTCTTCTTCTCCTTCAATCTTTCTCCTCTTTTCTTCACTCCTCTTCCTGCTATTTTTTCCTTTCCTTCTCTTTACCTTTCCACCTCACTCTTCCACACTCTCCTCGCTTCACTTTTTTTACTCCCTTAATCTTTCCTTCTCCAATCTTTAATAATAAATAGTACACTATTAGATAAAATACTTTGGTTAACAGACTCCCATTGCATGCCTCATTTTTGTATTTTATCTCAAAAACATTGGTTGGAATAATACATCGTCAGTCTCTGTAATCATATCTTTACCTTTCCTCCTCTTATCTCTTTCACTCTTCTTCCTATCCAGTCTTTGTCCTCTCCTTCCTCTCCACTCTCTAACAGTAAACATTATGCTAATGTTATCCATGAAAATGTCAAAATATATTTTCACACTACTTATTATAATGCCAAACCATTCAAATTGTAATCTACAAACGTTTTTTAACCGAGCTACTATGACAGTAGCTAGCTAACCTAACTAGATAACTTAGTCGACAAGGCTAAGTTATCTAGCTAACATAACCTATTTAAAAACTTATAAAGCAGATCATCTATCTATATAATAAATTGTGACATTATAACCTCATTAGCTAGTATCTCAAATGAAAAGACGTTTGTGGTGATGTTGTCGATTTACTTGACACTTGCTAGCTTCTGGCTGAGTTTTCCACATCAGTTTTCTCTAAAACTAGCGCGAGCAAGTAGTTAGTAGAAGAAGAGTGAATGAAGATGATATAGTGAGCAGCCCCCTCTGCTGGACAAAATAAGCATAACGCGATTGAGACGTCAACCGACAGACTCTGCTGTCCGGTCTTTCTTGCCACGTAAAATATTATTTCACTTTGCAGTCTGTTTTTAGTGCAGCTCCAACCGGGGACAGGCCACCAAAAACGGGGACGTCTGGTCACCCTAAATTAGGTTAAAGGGTTAAGGTTAGAGTTAGGGGAAGGATTAGCTAACATGCTGAGTAGTTGCAAAGTAGCTAAATAGTAGTAAGTAGTTGAAAAGTTGCTAATTAGCTAAAATGCTAAAGTTGTCAGTGATGAGATTCGAACTCGCAAAATTTGAGTTGCTAAGACGTTCGCATTATATGCCTACCCATCCACCCTGACCAACCACCCTACTTTACATTTTTGCCTTAAGTAACCATCTGCCTTATGTAACTACACAAAACATAACATATCATACATACTAAATGTAATGTCTCAGATTTACTCACAGAATAATACGAAATGCTCTGAGTCTTCTCCCCAAGAAAACAGAACTGCTATATATTTGTTTTAGGAAGGTTTGGCTTCAAGGTAGACTTTAGAGGCACAACATTGGTCAATTTCAACAAACGTTTGGAAATTTGGAAAAATCTGGAATATTGCAGGGTATTTTATATGGCTGGGTTACATTACAGAGGACTGCAGGGAAAGTGATATGAATGCAGCTCATGTAATAAAGCATTAAACATTGAATGTCGTACTGTACTACAATGTAGCCTAAGTAGGACACTGCTGACTGTAGTATGAGAACTAGATCACAGGAACCTAAATAATGCACTGTTGAAAAAAGTGTTGTGTCGTTGGATAGCCAAGTTGCGGAAGTGCGCGCTCAGCAGAGGCTGGCAGCTTGAAATGCATTTACATTAGGACCTTGCGCAGCCTACAGTACATATCGACCTGTAACATGATTTGTTGTTGGGGATATGATAATGAAAGAATTTCTATTCCACTGAACTGACACCGTTTCGAGTTCAGTAGCCTACCTGCGTTGTCCTGAGCGAGACCAATCGTTATTTTCATGCGTCTGGATTGGTCGGCTGGCGCGTTTACAGAGTTATGGGTGCATTACAGTCGTTACCTGATGAACCCGAATACAGAGATCTCTCAGAAAAGACCGGTTGTGAGTATTACGTTTTTTTCCTGTAGGATACGATTATAATTGTTGCGAATAATCATATTTCTGGGTTTATGTAATCCTGCGCTAAAGTGTTTCATTTTTGTGAAATGAAACGCCCCACAGTACAGGATCACCATAACAACGTCATCTTGTGTGGTAGGTGTTCTGGGGGCTATTTACAGAGCAAAACAGCATGAGTTATAGATTGCTGTAGGCGACAGCACTACTGGATGAGAATCTTTACAAGTAGCCTATTACAGTGTTTTCCCGAATGCCTTGCAAGGAGAAGAGCTACTGTTATACCCCTGAAAGGGGGGTATATAGAAATGAATCACACAGAGGTTGCTTCAGCTTCACATCAGTGTAATTCATATTTTGCATAAAATCATCAACAATTTACATGCATTTCTCAAGTGCACAACTAAATATATTCTTTACATTTGCATAGCTTTTACTATTGTTCAGTAAACCAAGATGCTACATTTATCAATGTATTCTTATTTATTATCCCTTTTTAAAATGACATTATAAAATGCAATGGCAAACCTTTTAACATTTTAAATGCATGACACAGGCCTTTATGAATTATCACTATTAACTATCCTTGTACCGTTTCTATCTTTATACCATTGTTATCTATTTTATCCCTATATAAACTCACTCATCTTCACATTTCCCAAAAGTTCTCTCACTCACCCATTCACTAACACACACACACACACACACACACACACACACACACACACACACACACACACACACACACACACACACACACACACACACACACACACACACACACACACACACACACACACACACACACACACACACACACACACACACACACACACACACACACAGGAGATGAGCATGGCCCTTCCCAGCTAGGTAGTTTATGCTTGTGGCTAGAAACTTCAGCGAGAATTTGAAACTTGGCTACCATAATTGGGACTTGGGAGAGTGTTCAGAATCATTCCGTAATTCTTCAGTTTTTTAAAAACTAAAATGTAGATGTTAATGCCTTAATTGTACATTTTCAGTGAAAATCACTGCAATAAATGTGCTTTAGCTGTCACCCAGGCCTTATATTGACTACTCTATCTAGCTACTTCCCTCTACTGCTGGACAGCAGTTCTTGAACAAGTAAGTGGAAGTGAAGAACACTGTGCCCTGTGTTGTTGCGGTGCCGGCTTGCAGCACAAACTCTCCCCATTGTAGTTAGACTGTATCACGGTGACATCGAGATGGTTACAAATTATTTATTGTGTAGGCTATCCTATTCTAAATTAAATCAGTGGGATGGACAAATTGGCCACGTTAGCTACTGCCGGCGACATGTGATACAGTTACCCAGTGTACCTTGATACACCGTTGCACTGGTCATTCTCATCGGCTTGTTGTTACATTAGCTAATTGGCAGGTCAAGGTGACAAATACTACAAGTTTTTTCTCCCATTGAAATAAGCATAATTTTATTTTAACTAGTGCCATGCTGCTGTTCTTGCCAGCATAAACTATACTGAACAAAAACTAAAAACGCAACATGGAACAATTTCTAATATCTTATTGAGTTACAGTACATATGAGGAAATCAGTCAATTGAAATAAATGAATTTGGCCCAAATCTATGGATTTCACATGACTGGGAATACTGATATGCATCTATAGGTCACAGATACCTTAAAAAAAGGTAGGGCCGTAGATTAGACAACCAGTCAGTATCTGGCGTGACCACAATTTGCCTCATGCAGCGCACCACATCTAATTTGCATAGAGGTGATCAGGCTGTTGATTGTGCTGTGGAATGTTGTGCCACTCCTCTTCAGTGGCTGTGCGAAGTTCCTGGATATTGGCAGGAATTGGAATACACTGTCGTACACATCGATTCAGAGTCAATGGGTGACATGTCTGGTGAGTATGCAGACCATGGAAGAACTGGGACATTTTCAGCTTCCAGGAATTGTGTACAGATCTTTGTGACATGGGGCTGTGCATTATCATGCTGAAACATGAGGTGATGGCGGCAAATGAATGGCACGACAATGGGCCTCAAGATCTCGTCACGGTATCTCTGTGCATTGCAATTCCCATCGATAAAATGTAATTGTGTTCGTTGTCCATAGCTTATGCCTGCCCATACCATAACCCCACCACCACCATGGAGCACTCTGTTCGCAACGTTGACATCAGCAAACCACTTGCCCACACAATGTGATACACATGATCTGTGGTTGTGAGGCTGGTTGAATGTACTGCCAAATTCTCTAAAACTGTGCTGTGACTTCCACCAAAGTCAGTTCCTCTCCTTGTTCGGGCGGCGGTCGGCGTCACCGGTCTTCTAGCCATCGTCGATTCACTTCTTTGTAAGTGCTTGTGCACTTGTTTACTGGTGCGCGGCGGGTTTTTTGTACCCATATTCTGTTGTATTTTTATGCTGTTGGTTTTTGGATTAAACTGCTCCGGCTATTACCTAGTTCTGCTCTCCTGCGTCTGACTTCCCTGCCACCAGTTATGCACCCCTTTACAGTTTGAGCAGCTATGGAATGTCCTTCTGACTAAAGTCAGATGAAAGAAATTAAACTTGGTAATAGTATTAGACCATTCTGACATGATGATAGAAAGACACTAGTGTAGGCCAGATACTGTATCTCCATGCAGTGGCTATAAAATATTAAAACTGCAAATTGCATGTGTAGTAGCAACGTTTTTCTCTGGGTATCTTATGTTAGTTTACAGTGTAGGCTTGATTGAACCACCATGAATAATAGATTAGATATTGTGTTTACAGCTTCAGAAAAACCTTGCAAGCAATGAGGCCATGAACAAAGAGGCTTTTCTAACATTGTCTGAAATCCCCACCCTCAGTGAGTTTCCTCATACCACTGGTAATCCAATATTAGCTCATACTAGTTTGCCCATACAATAACCTGAGGAATGTATTGTTTGTATTCACTGAAAAACACTCACTCACTCACTTTGTCTCAATCACTCGCTCACTCATAAACACTCACTCGCTCTCAATTCAAATATTGTGGCGATTGTTAGACATCAGTCCTTGTTTGAATTCATTTAAATACTTTGAGCTCATCCCTACTGTTCAGCCAGAACAGGGTTTTTTTCTCTCAGACTACATGTAATATATAGTTTATTTAAGTTACATTAGAAATACACATTTAAAAACAATGTATTTCTCTATACTCTATGCACTCACATAGACAATGACTGTCACGTTCTGACCTTAGTTCCTTTGTTATGTCTTTGTTTTAGTTGGGTCAGGGTGTGAGTTGGGGTGGGTAGTCTGTTCTTTTTTCCATGTTGTGTTTATGTGTTTGGCCTGGTATGGTTCTCAATCCGAGGCAGGTGTCGCTCGTTGTCTCTGATTGAGAATCATACTTAGGTAGCCTTTTCCCACCTGTGTTTTGTGGGTGATTGTTTCCCGTTTAGGTTGTTTTCCCTGACAGAAAACAACCTTTCCCTGTGCGCTTTCGTTTTCTCCGTTTTGTCATTTTATCTGAGTGTTTTTTGTGTGAACATTAAATATGAACAATTTCCACACAGCGCTTTGGTCTCATTCCAACGACGATCGTTACAATGACAATGTGAGAATGCAAAGTGAAATAGTTTTTACATCTGAATATACACTTTTCACATGAGGAAGGATGGCATCAACTGAAAATAGATGCTGAATAGACATTCAGCACTGCACTCTGCTTACACCCTGTGTATAATGTGTTAGGCCTGAGGATGTCAAATCAGGCAGCCTGAATGATACATTAGAGATCAGAACAGGACACAAACATAAATTGTATTTGCAACGATTATAAAACAATTGTGTTCCATTAACAGCATTACTGTGCAGTTTGTCATGGTTTCCTGCCCATTCAGTGGTAACTGATGTGCTGCCTGGCATTTTGCTAATTGGAGATGCCTCTTGAAGATGCACATCATTTCCGCTCCATCCATCTAGGCCTCTAACCTGCTGTGGTAGGTTGGCAGGATGTACCTCTCTGTCTTGGACTCACGACAGTCCCTTTTTTGTTCCTCAGTTTCCTTCGAGCAGATTGGAATCCTGCATAAAAGATTCAAGCAGTTGAGCCACAATGAAGACACGCTGAGGTAGGACTCTCTAATCATTTTTGGCATTCATACACATCCTAACACACGTTATTTTTTAACTTGTGCTGTTGTTACTTTTGGGTTTTTAGACACACATGGGTGTAATCCTGGCATAATGCATTTCTGATTAAGTGGTTCTTCCCATCTCTTTAGCATAAACCAGCCTAACAGGTTTTGTTTTGCCTTTTGTTTAGTAGGTGTTATAATTGACCCGCTTCCTGCTGCAAACCTAATTATCTTCTTGTCTTTTCACTTGTAGACGAGATGACCTCAACACAATTCCAGACCTGTCATGCAACCCGATCCGAACCCAAATTATAGAGGCCTTCTTTGACAAAAGGTGGGTGTTTATCATGTTTATGTTAAGTACCTCATCAAGAACAAGACTTAAGGTTAACTGCTCTCAATATGCCCCCAGCTTTAACCTACATAGTACGATTTTCATTATACAGTAAGTTTGGTGGTTCCTCACAGGATTAGTCAAATGTGAGCCTGGTCCATAAACAACCCCTAGCTACCCCTACCCACTAGCATTTGTGTAGATCGGAAAGGATTGAATATAAATTATCTATATGGCAGTCAAACAACCTAAGATATCAACATGCAAGTTGGAGCTATTACCATATTGTATGCGGTATCCATTTCATTCACATGTATGTGAAGTGCCTAGGACGTAGTGCCTGTGTGTTGTTTCTAGAATGACACATGGTTACTTTCTAATGAGCATTACAGAAAATATATGTTTACACAATGAAGATATTTATGTTCCTTGCTCGTATGCCTCTATAGAAACTTCCATCAGAATGGTGAGGGGACTGTCCAGGAGATCAGCTTTGAGGAGTTCCTGGTGGTCATGTCCCACTTCAGACCTCCAGCACTGGACATGACAGAGGAACAGAGAGAGATTATCAGGAGGGAAAAACTCCGCTGTGAGTGCCATCATTAAAATGTTACTGTATGGTGGTGTTAAGATAGATGTATTGCAGTTCAGTATCATTGGAAAATGTTACACTACATTGAAATGGATACCCAACATTATTGTTAGCGTGTGTACTTACTACAATGACATTGAAATCATTGGTTGTACAAGATACTGTGCACATTTGAGGTGTACTATGGCTCACACTGTGACGAATCAATAATGGGCACAATAATCAGTCAATTTTCTGACCTTTACCAAATGGATTCAGCAACTTCTCATGGAACAATAGGGACTGTGAGGGCATACACACACACAGATACACTCGAACGCGCACATTATTTTATAGTTGTATTGTTGGTGTCATTTTGTTGTTGTATTGTTTGTATAGCGTTGTATTTTACATTTGTGTGACTCTCCTTGTCTATTAGTTGTCGTGGAAATTCAACACAGGGACACTCAAAGTCAATATTAAATGAATCACTCTTTATTGTCAGCGAGCTGGGCGTTCTGCCAAAAGGTCTGAGGAGGGGGTCATGACTGTCTCCCCCTCTTATCTCTACCCAGCACCTATAGGAACCAATGATTGAGTGAGACAAGATGTACAATTCAAGGCTGTCCCCCCAGTCTATACATTTTTCTTCCACATTCCCTACTTTTATCACTTCTATGATAATAATTGTTAAACATGTAATGAGAGACACTTTCAAACCCTTCATTCTGGGTTATGCAATCTAATTAGTATGGTCACACTATCATCATAATAAAGGTTATATTTTTATTAACAGGAGTGAATTTATCAAAAATACACATACATACACACCATGTTAATAACACAATTATGCTAACTTTTTTGCAATTTGGGATCCTCAACTTCCGAACAGGGATTCCAACTAAGTTGCAAGCTACCATTCTGGTTGTGGGGAATTTTTCTTAGCCGTGGCAATGTATTCGGCGAGGTCAGTCATATTAGAAGAGTGATCTGGGACAAAAGTACAGCATTCATCGCAAATGATTGGACGAGTCCCCCCTTGACCTGCCAAAAGATAGTCAAGAGCCTCTGCCGACGTAATCGTCCGAGATGGTTTCAACAGGCTCTTCTATTACGATGTCTCCAGCCCGCTAGCTGTCTGAATCGCTGTGTCTCCAGCTCGCCTAGCATAATAGCGACTACTAAACGGCTCCCTGACTCACCTATTGCTACTCATTGGACCCTATGATCACTTGGCTACACATGCCTCTCCCTAATGTCAGTATGCCTTGTCTATTGCTGTTTTGGTTAGTGATTATTGTCTTATTTCACTGTAGAGCCCCCAGCTCTGCCAAATATGCCTTGGATAGCCCTTTTGTTCCACCCCCCACACATGCGGTGACGTCACTTGGCTTAACTGATGCCTCTAGAGACAAAACCTCTCTCATCGTCACTCAATGCCTAGGTTTACCTCCACTGTACTCACATCCTACCATACCCTTGTCTGTACATTATGCCTTGAATCTATTCTTCCACACCCAGAAATCTGCTCCTTTTACTCTCTGTTCCGAACGCACTAGACGACCAGTTCTTATAGCCTTTAGCTGTACCCTTATCCTATCCTGTTCCTCTGGTGATGTAGAGGTTAACCCAGGCCCTGCAGCCCCCAGCACCACTCCCATTCCCCAGGCACTCTCATTTGTTGACCTCTGTAACTGTAAAAGCGTTGGTTTCATGCATGTTAACATTAGAAGCCTCCTCCCTAAGTTTATTTTATTCACTGCTTTAGCACACTCCACCAATAAAGGTTTCCATCCCCAACTACAACATTTTCCTTCAAGATAGAACTGCCAAATGGGGAGGAGTTGTACTTTACTGCAGAGATAGCCTGCAGAGTTCGGTCATACTATCCAGGTCTGTGCCCCAACAAATGAGAGCTTCTACTTTTAAAAATCCACCTTTCTAGAAACAAGTCTCTCACCGTTGCTGCTTGTTATAGACTCAGCCCCCAGCTGAGCCCTTGACACCATAGGTGAATTGATTGCCCCCCATCTATCTTCAGAGTTCGTACTGTTAGGTGACCTAAACTGGGATATGCTTAACACCCTGGCCGTCCTACAATCTAAGCTAGATGCCCTCATTCTCACACAAATTATCAAGGAACCTACCAGGTACAACCCTAAATCCGTAACCATAGGCACCCTCTTAGATATCATCCTGACCAACTTGCCCTCTAAATACACCTCTGCTGTCTTCAACCAGGCTCTCAGAAACCACTGCCTCATTGCCTGCGTCCGTAATGGTTCTACGATCAAACAACCACCCCTCATCACTGTCAAACGCCCCCCGCTTCTCCTTCACCCAAATTCAGACAGCTGATGTTCTGAAAGAGCTGCAAAATCTGGATCCCTACAAATCAGCTGGGCTAGACAATCTGGACCCTCTCTTTCTAAAATGATCCGCCAGAATTGTTGCAACCCCTATTACTAGCCTGTTCAACCTCTCTTTCATATCGTCTGAGATCCCCAAAGATTGGAAAGATGACGCGGTCATCCCCCTCTTCAAAGGGGGAGACACTCTAGACCCAAATTGTAATAGACCTATGTCCATGCTGCCCTGCCTTTCTCAAATCTTTATAAAAGCCAAGTGAACAAACAGATCACCAACCGTTTCGAATCCCACCGTACCTTCTCCACTATGCAATCTGGTTTCCGAGCTGGTCATGGGTGCACCTCAGCCACGCTCAGGGTCCTAAACGATATCATAACCACCATCGATAAAAGACAGTACTGTGCAGCAGTCTTCATCGACCTGGCCAAGGCTTTTGACTCTGTCAATCACCACATAATTTTCGGCAGACTCAATAGCCTTGGTTTCTCTAATGACTGCCTCACCTGGTTCACCAACTACTTCTCAGATATAGAGTTCAGTGTGTCAAATCGGAGGGCCTGTTGTTCAGACCTCAGGCAGTCTCAATGGGGGTGCCACAGTGTTCAATTCTTGGGCCGACTCTTTTCTCTGTATATATCAATGATGTCGCTCTTGCTGCTGGTGATTCTCTGATCCACCTCAACGCAGACGACACAATTCTGTATACATCTGGCCCTTCTTTGGACACTTTGTTAACAGTCCTTCGAACAAGCTTCAATGCCATACAACGCTCCTTCCGTGGCCTCCAACTGCTTTGAAATGCTAGTAAAACTAAATGCATGCTCTTCAACCGATTGCTGCCCGCACCCGCCTGCCCGTCTAGTATCACTACTCTGGACGGTTGACTTAGAATATGTGGACAACTGCAAATACCTAGGTGACTGTAATCTCTGAGTAGCAGGCAGTTTACTCTGGGCACCTTTTTATCCAAGCTACTCAATATTGCCCCCCAGTCCCAAAGAAGTTAAGGTGCATCCTTTCTAACCAATTAAAAACCAGCTAAAACCTAAATATAAAGACCCCACACAATAAATCAAACACAGTGTTAACACCACTAACAAATATTCATAACAGGTGGGCTGTGTGTGGATGCTGGTGTGTGGTCAAATGTAGGGTAAAAACAAACAAAATGTCCAGGCCTTACTTAATTTGGGAGTTCCCTTAACAACCAGATCTGGGTACCTTTTATATTGTATAGTACACAGTCTCAATAACAGCTCTCCTAAGGCACCTGCCTCAGGAAGCCTTTCAAGGGGAGAGATACAGAATCATTGGTAAACATGTAAAAACTTGTTAGTGCACATTCCATCAGTCCTGGAAGAAAGAAAATAAACATTTACTTAGTTTTCACTGTGCTACATTTGAATCTGTCCTAAAAATTCTTAGTCTTAATAAAGTTTACTGCATCTTGGGCAGGAAGTCTTGATAAAACCATGTGTGTACAGAATTATACTTCAGACACATCAGATGATACAGTGTCCTGTTAAGCTGAATAGACACCTTCTAAAGTAAATAATCCAAAAGCCCCTTTTTTGTAGTCTTATCATTTTGACCTGTTGCATTGACATATGTCCTGTACTCACTGTCCCTGTAACATCAACTAGTCAAAATATGAAACCTGTTGTTTAACAAATCTGCTAGGACATTCAAACTTTGGTGCTGGCTTATCAGCTCAATATTCGGTACTAAAACTCGGTAATCTCCCTTATTACTTCATTTGCATCTTGAATGATTCTCGTCGTTACTTCCTATGCACCATATGTATCTTCAACATTTTTCTTGCCGCTACTTCCTATACATAAACAAATTACACCTCATGCTCAATAACACCTTGTGCTATTAGTAGTGGCTGCAGACCATGTAGACACTTCTCTTATAAATGCCTACAGACTGCTGTCAGCGGGGCTTTATCATGGTACCGTTACTTGCCCTCACTCTAGTCTTCTCTTAAGACTAGTTCTAGCCTCAAGACTAGTGGTACCATTTTATTTTATTTTTACTTTTAATTATACAAATTAATTTAAGTTGACTAACTAAAATTCAGATGACATGTTCCTCAGAGGTTCACAGATCAGGTATCTTCTTCCGGGCAGCTCTCAGTAAAAGTCTGGTCTTGGAGGGTCCACGTTGTCTTTGGTCAGATGGGAAATTCACTTACGCTTTCTCACTGTCTCCCTTGCAGACCTTCACTGGGATGCTCCACAGGTGGAATCACTGATCAAATTGTCATCTAAATTCAACACAGGGACACTCAAAGTGAATTTGAAATGAATCACTATTTGCTTTACCGGGGCAGTCCCGTTACTTCTCTTATATACTGCTTACACAGACAAGCTACATAGACATGGTACATAGGGTTGGTTCCTGCGTGTGTCTGGCACCGTCTCATATCTTAACTTATAGAACATATTCTGTGCATTCTTCCAAAAGGGCTGGGGGGGGGGGGGGTCATGACAGTCTCCCCCTCATATCTCTACCCAGCACCTACAGGAACCAATGATTGTATGAGACAAGATGTACAATTCAAGGCTGTCCCTCCAGGCTATACATTTTTCCTCCACACAGTGTATCAGTGTTTTGTTACTTGTCATGTTTTGTGTTTTTCTGTGGATCTCAGGGAGAGTAGCTGCTGCTTCTGCAAAAGAAAAATCAACAAACAATAACAAATACTGTATATCCCATAATATACAGCATTACTCAGCAAATGCATTACAGCGATGCCTCGTGACACTTGCAGACCTTTGTTAAGGAAATATTTGTAAAGACACACCAACAGAAAAGAGTTTAACACTTTCTTATTTTATTCCCCCAGTCCTGTTTAACATGCACGACACAGACAATGATGGAACAATCACTCTGGAGGAGTACCGACATGTAAGCCACTGCCTAGGCCTATCTTTCAAGTACACTAAATACACTATCTGCCTATCACTGTTGTAACCATGACTGCCTTGCCCCTGTATGTACTGTAGGTAGTGGAGGAGCTGCTGTCTCGGAGTGGAGCCCTGGGGAAGGAAACGGCTAAAGGCATAGCAGACGCTGCCATGCTGGAGGTAGCCAGTATCTCCATGGGTCACATGGTACGGCTGCTTTATAAACATTATATTCCTCACTCTGAGTGTTAGACCTGGAACCTATTATTAGTTTTTTTTATTATTATATTCAATTAATCTCATTCTTCATTCTCAGGAACCAGATGAGTTTTATGAGGGGATCACTTTTGAACATTTCCTAAAGGTTTGTAATACAACATGATTTTGTGTCTAAAATAAGTCATGGCTTTAACTTTTCTTTTTCAATGGTTTTGCAAACGAACACTGTATAGCTTCAAAATATGGTTAAAACTATCATTTTGATATGATGGATGGTCTGTCCTTGCATCCATTGCTCTGTCTTAGAATTTTAAAGTGGTTACATTTCGCCAGCCCCATCCCTCTGCTGTTTGCCAATAGCAGCACAATTGTTGTCTTGTTATTAGAGTACACATAGTTGAAGGCATCATCAGAGTTTAGTAACTATGTAATATACTGGTAGTAAAACTATTTATTTTCAGATACTGAAAGATATTGAGATCGAGACAAGAATGAACATTCGCTTTTTGAATATGGACACGACGAACCTGTGCAAGTGAGGATCTTCCACCTTTTTTATTACTATGCAGCACCAGCACTCTTTTATGGTTTTTATTTAGTGGCCAGTTAGGGCACACTTTAAGCAGTAACGTGCGGTTGGTGTCTGGGTAAGCACTGGCTGTTTACTCACAAATAAACCTTCATGAAGCCCAAGTTCACCATACAACAGATAGCTCCAACAACCAGAGTGACACAGGCTATTAACCAAAATTGACAACAATGTTCACCAAAATATGACCAACCAGCTCGATTCGGTCTTATGTAATCAACATTTTAAATTGTGTTTTTTACATTGGATAAAAGTAGAGACTCAGAGATCTAGAAAATGGTATATCATACACTACAGTTGAGGAACAATGGGAAAGTAATTCTGCTTAGAAAGTTGATAAACTTATAACCCCACTTTTGAGAAAGTGTCCCTTGAATGTTTTGGTACACTTACTGGAGAGCTCATCTTTGTCTACACCAATTCAGAATCGTTCACACCCTCTTAAGCCTTAGCCCCACCAATCTCTTTAAGGATTCACATGTGAGGCCATGTGCTAAGCAGAGTGAGTACAGTAGTGTACTAAACAACCAAAGCTTTCAAGACTTAAGGCTGGTTTACACTACGTCTAGCGTCATGCCTGTAGACAGTTGTCGCAGTGACATCATGGGCATTCTATTGTTGTCCCACAACAAGCTTGTCGTTATGAAAAAGTATAAGGACAAAACTGACAGGCTGCATGACATCAGCAGCCTGGTGGTCCAAAATAGCATAACTGGTGTATTTTAACACCAATAAATCCATCCGTTTAAACATGTATTTAGTATGTGTCAATCTAGCAAACCAGACAACTAAAAGCAACTTTCTAAACAATGTTGTGGTTCGATTCTTGCTTGTTAGCCAGCTATCTAACGTTGAGTTAGCTGGCTAGCCAGTTCAAATAATGACCATATCATATTGCTGACAATGTCTTTACTTTAACTAATTTATATTCTTTATTACAGGAAAATAAACTCACAACAAGATCATTATTTACAAGTTAATGGTGAGCAGAAAATAGCTTAAGGTTGTGAGTGTGACAAAATAAAAGCAGGGCATTCTACTGGAGAATTTTAGAACTTGAACACTGTCTCATTGGCCTAATGTTATATCCTAATTTGACTTTGGTGCAGGTCATTTTGTTCTTCACCTTACCGTCTCTTGTAAACGCACACTTTATCAAATAAAATCAAAGTTTACTTGTCACATGCACAGGATACAGAAGGTGTAAACGGTACAGTGAAATGATTACTTGCATAGTGAAGTTTTTTGTTTAGACAGACATGTAGCTAACTAGTTTAACAAGAAACCATAATCCCAACTCATAACGTTACTACCCTGCATGAATCTGCTGGTAGCTAAAAAACTAGCCAACTAGGTTCAATATTAGCTATCTCGCTAACATTAGGCTATAACTAGCAATTATTTTATTTTTTATTTATTTTAAAACGTAGTGCTCCAGAAAGTGAAGCACATTAGCAACACTTTTGTAGTTCTTTGTGATATCTTTAAAAAAAGCTGCGCTAGAAAGGATTACCTACACATACTGAGCAGCTTATGTTATAGACAGAAGCGCGCTACATGGCAGAACAATCTGAACTCATCTCTCGGCATGTCCAGTCCATCCATTATCTCAGCCAATCCTGGCTAGCGGGAAGGTTCCTGTCTTTTTCCGTGGCTAAACCAACTAAGCTCGTAATTTAACAATTGTATTTTGTATTTACAGATTGCATACAAGTTATTAAGGCACATGAAAGTTCACATGTCCCAGAAGGCATTTCTGGCCAAAAACACATTTTGATTTAAAAAATGTATACATTCAAATGCCACTCCTGTGAAGTAGTGACACACAACATACGCCTAGTTAACTGAAACCAGTCACAAATGTAAATACCTATGCAGCCAAGATACGATTGCGACATATTTCATATCATCTGACAAGATGATGCACTGCTCAACTCAGCAATAGACCAATCTAGCATCCACAGTTACAACTGGTAGGTGGCACTAAAAGACCAATATATGGACACATTTCATCCGATTAATTTGCAACACTAACTCCATCGCCTTTCACAATGGTGTAACGCTCCGGGTGTCGTGGGTGTGGAGACAGACGCAGGAAACAGAGAGTGCGATGCTGTGCTCTTTAATGCACCAAAACACAACACAGTGTGCTCACAACCAAAAATACACGACCAGGAACAAACACGTTCCTCTACTACCAAACAGAAGGTCACAATAATTAATCCCGCACAAACAACCAGGCGGGCCGGCTGACTAATAAAGCCTCCCTAATTATACCCAACACAAAACAGGTGTACTCAATAAACACATAAGGAGGGGGAGGAAAGAATCAGTGGCAGCTAGTAGGCCGGCGACGACGACCGCCGAGCGCCACCCGAACGTGAAATGGATTTACAATTCTTCCAATGTGCTTCTCGCACAAACACACACACACACATAATAATATTTCCATGTGAAATATTATTACACACACATGTATATAATAAATAAGGTTCTAACAAAATGTTCATATCAACAATCGAAATTACTGAAAAATGCATTCAAACGGTCGTGTGGGATACACATCTTCAAGGCCTCCTTTGGTTCCATTTTCACATTGACTCAAAAAGTAATTCCCATTACGTCCACAAAGCTAAAGCAAATGTCCAAGATGTCTAAAAGTCGGGGTAAAACGTCCTAATTGGTACAGCCCAGTACTCACTTTTCGCTTGCCTGACACATGACACCTGTCATGCCACGTCTTGTAGAGATCCTGTATGCTGCCTCCTAATGGTCTTAACTTTAATTTTAGTTGACATTCCACTCTTTGAACCCTCTAAACAGTGCGTTCCATTATTTAAACTCGGAAAATTGTTTGAGGTGCAGTATAGTGTCAATTTGTCAGGTTATTTTTGCTAGTTAGCTAGCTTTGTTCAGTTCAAGCGGTGCGAGCGTCAAATTATGTAGACATGTCCAAATGCACAGTTTACCCCAGGCAATACCCACACAACATGTTTAGGCAATATGCATGCGTAAAACATGAAATCGGCTCAATACAACACAATACTTCAAGCTTGGCAAAGCAGCGATGCCTAAGCTGACCCTGTCTATTAACAGTGACTGGAGTCAGGAACGGCCGCAGTGTCAATGGCTGGAAAGGAATGCATGAATATCCTAGCGACTTTCCTGAGGTTTTGCATAAAAAACACCAGATTCACTGAGGAAAAAACATGAACAAAAAAAATAATGAAAATGTTTTATACAATTTGTTTTTTGGATTTGGCTTTTCATAACAGCTTTTTTTATTACATTATCACAGGGTCAACAGGGCCTACCCTGACTGCACGTCACTGACTAAGTACACTGACAAACTATTAGAAAGCTGTTTATGGTTTGGTTTTGGGTTGTTATGAGCTTTTGATCGGGGGAGGATTTAAGCTTCTACTGTCTAGTAGCTTCTGACACTGTTATGTTTTTACAAATGGACTGCATTGAAAATATGAATGAGTAACTATGCAAATATACACAGATTAACAGTTGGTATGTTATGAATTTAGAATGCAGTTTTAATGACAACCTGTATCTGTCACAACATACCTTTTTATGCAAGAATATAAACAATGCACTAAATGTTATCAATCAATAATCAATTCAATAGCAAAGCAATAAACCAGTAATAATATCGCAAATAAAGCAATAGCCAATCATGCAGCGCTATGATTAAAATGCATGCAATTCATCTCCTATTATACTGTATCTATGGCACTGTGTGGAATGAGCAAAAAAAATTTGCATAAGGAAAAACCAAGAGCATGCGTCTTCTGTCTATACCATCATGCATGCACACCAAAATAGTTGTGCTGCCACTGCCATCAATTTGGAATCAAAGGTTAGATTTCCATGTGCATTAACAAGTTACTGACCAATAGAAACAAAGTACTTATTGCCGTTGTGATGTTTGACTGACCAGCCTAGCATACTGGTATACAGTATAGCATACTGCAAATGTACTTGAGCTATGGCAACACCCTCCTGATATTGAAGATTGTTCTTTCAAGTCAAATGTGCATCCGACTTTTACAAAGAATGAAACTTTTGCAGACAAGCATTTGTTGACTGTTAGAAATGGGAAAAATGTGGGAACAATGTTATCCCCCATATATGAATGTTAGCTACGCATGTTAGCTGTCTTTGTATTTGAATATACATACATCCATATACTGTATGTTTGTACTGTAAAATAAAATATTTTCATTCCTTTTTTGGGATGTTATTGTAGCGAGGAATAATGTAAATGATGTGACCTTCTCTTTTTATTGGGATAACATTCAAATAGAACATGTGTATGATTTTTGTATTAATTTGAATGATGATGTAGGAATTGCAGCTCTCCTACAGCCTTGGAGAGAGATCAAGAATGAAACTTGAATTTGCTTTGAGTTTAATCAACATCAAAGTGCATTCATGTAATTAACCTTCTCAAAAACCGTCAACTTCCACATACCTCATATACGGTTTTTCCCAGACATCAGTTAAATCCTTACTCCCTCAGTCATAGTGTTTATGCTGTGGTGAGGGTGGTCACCCTTACCTTAGCCAAACATGACAAACACACCACAGACCTCACTGCCCATCTAAACTAGTTTCCATTCCACTCAGATTGTACTCTCATGGTCATCATGCTTTTGCAGCGACCAGCCGAAAAGTGTTTCTCTGTCTGTGTTTGTTATTTTGTATTTGCCCAGTTTTAGATCATCTGTTTTAAATCACTGAATACAATGACCTAGTAGATCAATGAAGTAGAAAGAGCAGTGTTGAACTCTTCCTCTATTTCCTTTCGGGAACATGGCGTTAGCAGCATTGTTTTTATAGTGGACGGTGTTTCACCTGGCACAAATTTTGTAAGAACTTCCCCATTCTTAATCAATGGATCCAGTACAGCAGGAAGTGTTCTTCTCCAGTGGAATAATCCCCAGAATGCCAATCCTCCCTTGGATCTAATCTACCCAAACCTTGATGCATTTGATTATAATAATGGTCAATGGGATTCTACCAGCAGGCTGCTGGCGGGCTACACCGCAACATGAGAAAGCAGGGGAAGAGAGGAGTCCGGGAAAGGGCAAAGCGCCAATCTGTCACGCATTCTCCTGCCTTCTATCATTCTAGAACATGCCCAGTCTCTTCGCAAAACTGATAAACTGCAAGCCGATGTTCGTTTCCAACATGAATTTAGAAATGCCTGTATTCTGTCTCTTACAGAGACATGGTTTAAGAATATGGACTTGGACTGTGAGTTGGTGATTGACTGGTTTGGGGCACCTATACGCTTGGCCCGAGAGGCCCGAGGTTACCGAGGTTACCGGTAAGACACTGGGTGGTGGAGTGTCTTTATGTGAATGAGCGCTGGTACAAAACTGTAGCCTACTGTTTAGGGAAAAACTATGCACGAAGGATGTTGAACTGCTATACGTGTGTTTGCGCCCCCACCATCTGCCCCAGGAATTTCCTTAAATATTCCTCACCGTGGTTTGCATTCACCCAAAGGCAAATGAGAGTAATGCCGCATAGTTAATACTCCAGGCGACGCAGAAATTACAAACTAAATTTCCAGATGACCCGAACATCATCCTTAGGGACTTTAACCACCGTATTAAGAAAAAAACTTTGGGTAAATTTCATCAGTACGTCACATGCCCATCAGAAATAACAACATCCTGGTCTTATGTTACGGTTCTTTTAAGGGAGCGTATAAATCCCCCCTACCCCCGAAATGGCCACAGCTGACAACAACTGCATGGCCCTTATCCCGGTGTATCGCACAGCCCTGTGGAGGGGTAAAGTGCTTACATAGCGGATTAAGAACTGGACTGAGATTCCTCCCTGACCCTTCAGGGGTGTATTGAATGAGTGTACAGACTGGGACATGCTTAAAGAGTCGTGCTGATATTGACGATCTCACTGATGCTGTTAGCTCCTGGGTTTCATATTGTGAAGATGTAGTCATCCCAGATAATGTTGTGAAGGTTTACGTACCCCAATATTAAGCCCTGGATTAGAAAGTCTCTCAGGGTGCTGTTAAACAGTAAGATAAATGTTAAAATGGAAACCTTCAGGAGAGCTAAAGAGGTATGTGTACAAGGAAACAATTGAAAGAGAACTTGGTAACAATTTAGTCTCTGCCTGGGATGGTATGAAAACTATTGTGGGGATAATATTTTTTTTTTAAAGGTGTCACTAGATGGCTTTAATTCTGACAATCAACTGGCACCGGAGTTTTACCCAGGACCAGACAATATAGGCAGCCGCTTGCTCACCTCCTGTGCAGAGAAACTAGGCCCTATCTTTAATTATGTCTTTAAGTCGCTCAGCCAGCAGAGGGTGCCAAATCTATGGAAACAGTCTACTGTGATACCAGTCGCCAAGAACAACCACCCAAAGGTTTTTAACGACTACAGACCAGTCACCTTGACTTCCTTGGTCATTACGTCCTTTGAGAAACTGATTAAGAAAGCACTTCTGGACAAGACACAGCACCTTCTTGATCTGTTTCAGTTTGCATATAAGGCTAAGTGGGGTGTACAGGATGCTACTGTCACCCTAACTGACCTTCCGTGCAAACATCTAGGGTAGAAAAAACAAATGGAAGGTTTTTATTTGTTGATTCCTCATCTGCTTTTAACACCATTCAACCCCATCTGTTTGTGAACCAACTCACTAATGCTTTTGGTGTAGACTCTCATGTAGTGGGTTGGACCTCAACTTTCTAACCAGCAGAACCCAGAGCGTGAGGGTGAATGGATGCCTGTCAGGGGAGCTGTCATCATCAACAGGCTCACCCCAGGGATCTGTCTTCTCATCACTCCTCTATACCCTGTACACTGATGGTTGTCGTAGCCAGTACGAGAACTGACACGGAAGTCCCCCTACCTTCAGAATATTATCATCAAAGGACAGGACAGTGTAGACAACTATAAGTATCTTGGCACAATGATAGCTAAAATAGTGAAAGTGGGCAGGGAAGTCCAGCAGAGTAGTCTGTTTGACCTGTACAAGAGAACAGATAAGTGGTGATGAAGGCAGAATCCATCCTGTCTGACTGTGCCCATCCCTACACCTTGAGTTCCAGGTCCTACCCTCTGCCTCCCGGTGTATATTCCCCACTGTTAATACTAATAGGTACAAGCACACTTGTCACCACAATAGCCATTTCCCTTATGAATATAGGGAAGATAATGAGGTAGGCTAGGGGTGATTTTGAGGATGATGATGGTGAAATGTTGTTGATGATGATGAAGGTGATGTTGCCGTTGTTTTTGGGGTTTTGTCAGCACATTGATGATATGTTGTTGACAAGATGACCTAATATAGGGAATATAGAACACTTTACTTATTAGACAACTTTGGCTCACTGTACTTTTGTGCTTCTGATAATGTCGGTCACTAGTAGGCCTACTGTATATATTAGTATTGATGGCTATTAGTATTGATGGACCAGCTAGACCGTTGTATTCACTAGAACTGTGTGTCATTGTAATCCATGTGGATTTGATACTGTTTGTTCAATGTTCTTTTTAATTCTCCTTTGCTGCAAAACCAATTTCCCTTTGGGACAATTAAAGTTGAAACTTGAACATACTGACCTAATTGTATTGTGCGTGCATTCTTGTAAATGAACAATGATTTACCATAGTTGACTGTAATTTGCTTTTATTTGTAGTTTTCAGCACAGTACATTACATTTACATAAACAACTCCCAAAGGGGAATACTCCTGCAGACTTCCTGGTTCTCCCATAAAATTTGCCAAATTTATCTGAAGGGAGTTTTTCTCTGTCTGTTCTTTGTGAGCTGACTGACTTTTAGCTAACTGTAGCAACTTTCATCATCCTCCCATTTTCCCTGTATATATATATGACCTTTCACCTCGTCTTGGATATAAACGATAACATGATAAATAGAAAGCTTAGGTTCACCTAAAAAGGATGATTATCAAGTCTGTTTCAATCCCAAAGGGAATCTATGTTAATGACCTTTTATTCCAATTATGTTTTAGGATTTCAGATGTTGCCCAGACTTACCCACTTGTCTCTTTAAATAAAGATCTGGGTTAAAACAGGGAACTTGATTCATGACCTAGAGTGTATCCCTCCTCAACTTCCAGTTTTGCATGAGCTCGTGATCTAAGGAAAGCCTAGAATATTTCTGATGGTATTTGTCTGTACTGCTTATTTGGATTGTTTTCGACAGATGCTCACTGTTACCAAACTGTTACATTCATTCATTCATTCATTCATTCATTCATGTCAACTGGCAACACGTTTACTTAACAACCGTTATCCACCCAAGTAACACTCACACAACATACTTTGGTTGTAATTGGCACCTGATCATGTAAACTGACAGTCCATTGATAATTAGTCGAATGTTTGAATAATCATGGAACTCTTATATTGCGCGCCAGTACAGATCTCCCTCATATGGTGTAATGCAGATTATCATTACATCTATATGAACACATCACCCCAGAACACACAGATAATCTGACCCATACACACCCACACCTTGTGACTGGCCAGACAGAAGCCCGCCAGTTTCACAAAATCTTTCCAATCAGATGCTGTGCTGTCTTCAAGACATGCGTCATTGTGAGATGAGATCACAGACTCAGTGTCTCAATTGCTTCCTGGTTTAGAATAATCTCTCATGTTTGGACCACTGGGTTGAATTTTTGCAGTGTAAGGTTAACATCATAGACTTTACTTGAGCACATCCTGTGAAAAGCATTATGTGAAATTAGCTTACAAAACTATAAAAGTGACTCAGATTTTATCAAAAGAAATTCATTTTAAAATCTCACAGTATTTTTGACCCTATTGTACAAAAATACTGCAGGGCAATATTAACACGAGTTAATACATTCTCCACACGAACATAATATACAGTGGGGCAAAAAAGTATTTAGTCAGCCACCAATTGTGCAAGTTCTCCCACTTAAAAAGATGAGAGAGAGGCCTGTCATTTTCATCATAGGTACACTTCAACTATGACAGACAAAATGAGAAGAAAAAAAATCCAGAAAATCACATTGTAGGATTTTTCATGAATTTATTTGCAAATTATGGTGGAAAATACGTATTTGGTCAATAACAAAAGTTTATCTCAATACTTTGTTATATACCCTTTGTTGGCAATGACAGAGGTCAAACGTTTTCTGTAAGTCTTCACAAGGTTTTCACACACTGTTGCTGGTATTTTGGCCCATTCCTCCATGCAGATCTCCTCTAGAGCAGTGATGTTTTGGGGCTGTTGCTGGGCAACACAGACTTTCAACTCCCTCCAAAGATTTTCTATGGGGTTGAGATCTGGAGACTGGCTAGACCACTCCAGGACCTTGAAATGCTTCTTACGAAGCCACTCCTTCGTTGCCCGGGCGGTGTGTTTGGGATCATTGTCATGCTGAAAGTCCCAGCCACGTTTCATCTTCAATGCCCTTGCTGATGGAAGGGTTTCACTCAAAATCTCACAATACATGGCCCCATTCTTTCTTTCCTTTACACGGATCAGTCGTCCTGGTCCCTTTGCAGAAAAACAGACCCAAAGGATGATGTTTCCACCCCCATGCTTCACAGTAGGTATGGTGTTCTTTGGATGCAACTCAGCATTCTTTGTCCTCCAAACACAACGAGTTGAGTTTTTACCAAAAAGTTATATTTTGGTTTCATCTGACCATATGACATTCTCCCAATCTTCTTCTGGATCATCCAAATGCTCTCTAGCAAACTTCAGATGGGCCTGGACATGTACTGGCTTAAGCAGGGGGACACGTCTGGCACTGCAGGATTTGAGTCCCTGGCGGCGTAGTGTGTTACTGATGGTAGGCTTTGTTACTTTGCTCCCAGCTCTCTGCAGGTCATTCACTAGGTCCCCCCGTGTGGTTCTGGGATTTTTGCTCACCGTTCTTGTGATCATTTTGACCCCACAGGGTAAGATCTTGCGTGGAGTCCCAGATCGAGGGAGATTATCAGTGGTCTTGTATGTCTTCCATTTCCTAATAATTGCTCCCACAGTGGATTTCTTCAAACCAAGCTGCTTACCTATTGCAGGTTCAGTCTTCCCAGCCTGGTGCAGGTCTACAATTTTGTTTCTGGTGTCCTTTGACAGCTCTTTGGTCTTGGCCATAGTGGAGTTTGGAGTGTGACTGTTTGAGGTTGTGGACAGATGTCTTTTATACTGATAACAAGTTCAAACAGGTGCCATTAATACAGGTAGAGGAGGACAGAGGAGAAAATAAGAAGTTACAGGTCTGTGAGAGCCAGAAATCTTGCTTGTTTGTAGGTGACCAAATACTTGTTTTCCACCATAATTTGCAAATCAATTCATTAAAAATCCTACAATGTGGTTTTCTGGATTTTTTCCCCTCATTTGTCTGTCATAATTGAAGTGTACCTATGATGAAAATGACAGGCCTCTCTCATCTTTTTAAGTGGGAGAACTTGCACAATTGGTGGCTGACTAAATACTTTTTTGCCCCACTGTAACTGCGTACATTAATTATACTCCCAATGGAAGTTTCCTACTTGGCACAAACTGGTTGGATCAACTTTGTCCAACTTAATTTGTCAACGTATGGTGACGTGGGATCTACATGGAAAATACATTACATTTGGGAAAAAAAATCAACATAAACTGTTGTTTTGAGGGTGAAATTTCAACCACAGGATTATGTCATTAGGTAACCAATTTTCAGCATAGGCAACCTTGTATAAAATATGTTGAATTTATACCTTTGAAACAAAGTCAGATCTTCAACGTTATATCCACTATCAGAATGAAATAATACATCTGGGCAGCACATAGTAGTTGATTTATCTACAGCTATCAATCTGGTCTCTCTTCCACGATTTTAACTTAGGCTGTCCCTGCTTAGCTTTGATATTTGTCACTGACTATTACCAATGTGCTATTGTGAGAATAATTATTAAGAGATCTCTTAACAACTCAATAGATTCACTGTTGCTTGAAGTCATTCCAAAGGGTAGGTTTAACAGAGAAAATGAAATGTAACCGTACTTTGTTATACACTGAGTGTACGAAATATTAGGAACACCTTCGTAATATTGAGTTTCACCTCATTTTGCCCTCAGAACAGGCTCAATTTGTCAGGGCATGGACTCCACACGGTGTCGAAAGCGCTCCACAGGGATGCTGACCCATGTTGACTCCAATGCTTCCCACAGTTGTGTCAAGTTGGCTGGATGTCATTTGGGTGGTAGACCATTCTTGATACACACGGGAAACTGTTGAGCATGAAAACCCCAGCAGCGCTGCAGTTCTTGACACACTCCAGCCTGGCACCTACTACCATACTCCGTTCAAAGACACTTCAATCTTTTGTCTTGCCCATTCCCCCTCTGAATGGTATATATACACAATCCATGCCTCAATTGTCTCAAGGCTTAAAAATCATTCATTAACCTGTCTCCTCCCCTCCCCCCTTCAATCCACTGATTGAAGTGGATTTAACAAGTGACATCAAGAGGAGATCATAGCTTTAATCTGGGTTCACCTGGTCATGTGGTGTTCACCTGGTCATGTGGTGTTCCTAATGTTTTTTTTAAACATTTAGTGTATATCACTAATGACACTATTTGCAAAACATTAAGAACGTTGTAGAGTCCATGTCCCGGCGACTAGAAAGTGTTCTTAATGTTTTGTACACTCAGTGTAACATGTGCGAAGTCTTCAACAGTTATTGCTTAAATTCAACCCAGGGTTCAGCTAAAAATAGACAATAGATATACACCTAGGGTTTCAAGCTTTGGCAGATTTAAAATGTAATCTTAAAGTCAATCATTCATATGTTGGATTCACGTCTCCAGCTCAACCAAAAATCTAAGTTAAAGAATAGGACTTAATCAGGTCAAACTTGATTTAAAATGCATTTGAAGTTTGATTTGATTTAATTATATTCTTGAACTTAGATTTTTGGTTGCGATGGAGACGTGAATCGAACATATAATTTATTAATTTGTAAACAAACTGGATATTGAATTATGTTTAGCTGTCAGTGCCACAAAATATCAACATTTTAAGGAGATGTATCTTCTGCTTGGATAGCTCCATCTGTGTAGTTTGATGTTATTTAGTCCTATTCTTTAACTTCGATTTTTGGTTAAAATGGAGATGTGAATCCAACATACAGTGGGGAGAAGAAGTATTTGATACACTGCCGATTTTTCAGGTTTTCCTACTTACAAAGCATGTAGAGGTCTGTCATTTTTATCATAGGTACACTTCAACTGTGAGAGACGGAATCTAAAACAAAAATCCAGAAAATCACATTATATGATTTTTAAGTAATTAATTTGCATTTTATTCTATTACATAAGTATTTGATCACCTACCAACCAGTAAGAATTCTGGCTCTCACAGACCTTCCTGTTCTCCACTCATTACCTGTATTAACTGCACCTGTTTGAACTTGTTAACTGTATAACAGACACCTGTCCACACACTGAATCAAACAGACTCCAACCTCTCCACAATGGCCAAGACCAGAGAGCTGTGTAAGGACATCAGGGATAAAATTGTAGACCTGCACAAGGCTGAGATGGGCTACAGGACAATAGGCAAGCAGCTTTGTGAGAAGACAAGAACTGTTGGCGCAATTATTAGAAAATGGAAGAAGTTCAAGATGACGGTCAATCACCCTCGGTCTGGGGCTCCATGCAAGATCTCACCTCGTGGGGCATCAATGATAATGAGAAAGGTGAGGGATCAGCCCAGAACTACATGGCAGGACCTGGTCAATGACCTGAAGCAAACTACCTGCCCTCCAGGACACCTACACCACCCGATGCTACAGGAAGGCCATAAAGATCATCAAGGACATCAACCACCCGAGCCACTGCCTGTTCACCCCACTGTCATCCAGAAGGCGAGGTCAGTACAGGTGCATCAAAGCTGGGACCGAGAGACTGAAAAACAGCTTCTATCTCAAGGCCATCAGACTGTTAAACAGCCACCACTAACATTGAGTGGCTACTGCCAACACACTGTCAATGACACTGACTCTACTCCAGCCACTTTAATAATGGGAATTGATGTAAATATATCACTAGCCACTTTAAACAATGCTACCTTATATAATGTTACTTACCCTACATTATTCATCTCATATGCATACGTAGATACTGTACTCTATATCATCGACTGCATCCTTATGTAATACATGTATCACTAGCCACTTTAACTATGCCACTTGGTTTACATACTCATCTCATATGTATATACTGTACTCGATATCATCTACTGTATCTTGCCTATGCTGCTCTGTACCATCACTCATTCATATATCCTTATGTACATATTCTTTTTCCCCTTACACTGTGTATAAGACAGTAGTTTTTGGAATTGTTAGTTAGATTACTTGTTCGTTATTACTGCATTGTCGGAACTAGAAGCACAAGCATTTCGCTACACTCGCATTAACATCTGCTAACCATGTGTATGTGACAAATAAAATTTGATTTGATTTGAAGAGACCTGGGACCACAGTCTCAAAGAAAACCATTAGTAGCACACTACCCGTCATGGATTAAAATCCTGCAGCGCACGCAAGGTCCCCCTGCTCAAGCCAGCGCATGTCCAGGCCCATCTGAAGTTTGTCAATGACCATCTGGATGATCCAGAGGAGGAATGGGAGAAGGTCATGTGGTCTGATGAGACAAAAATAGAGCTTTTTGGTCTAAACTCCACTCGCCGTGTTTGGAGGAAGAAGAAGGATGAGTACAACCCCAAGAACACTATCTCAACCGTGAAGCATGGAGGTGGAAACATCATTCTTTGGGGATGCTTTTCTGCAAAGGGGACAGGATGACTGCACCGTATTGAGGGGAGGATGGATGGGGCCATGTATCGCGAGATCTTGGCCAACCGTAAGAAGCATCTCAAAGTCTTGGAGTGGCCTAGCCAGTCTCCAGACCTGAACCCAATAAAACATCTTTGGAGGGAGCTGAAAGTCTGTATTGCCCAGCGACAGCCCCGAAACATGAAGGATCTGGAGAAGGTCTGTATGGAGGAGTGGGCCAAAATCCCTGCTGCAGTGTGTGCAAACCTGGTCAAGAACTACAGGAAACGTATGATCTCTGTAATTGCAAACAAAGGTTTCTGTACCAAATATTAAGTTCTGCTTTTCTAATGTATCAAATACTTATGTAATGCAATAAAATGCAAATTAATTATTTAAAAATCATACAATCATACAATGTGATTTTTTTTTTCATACAACTGTGATTCCGCCTCTCACAGTTGATGTGTACCTATGATAAAAATTACAGACCTCTACATGCTTTGCAAGTAGGAAAACCTGCAAAATCGGCAGTGTATCAAATACTTGTTCTCCCCACTGTACACTACCGGTCAAAAGTTTTAGAACACCTACTCATTCAAGGGTATTTATTAATTTTTGTACTATTTTCTACATGTAGAATAATAGTGAAGACATCAAAACTATGAAATAACACATGGAATCATGTTGTAACCAAAAAAGTGTTAAACAAATCAAAATATATTTTATATTTGAGATTCTTCAAATAGCCACCCTTTGCCTTGATGACAGCTTGGCACACTCTTGGGATTATCTCAACCAGCTTTACCTGGAATTATTTTCCAACAGTCTGGAAGGACTTCCCACATATGCTGAGCACGTGCTTGCTGCTTTTCTGTGGTCTGACTCATCCCAAACCATATCAATTTGGTTGAGGTCAGGGGATTGTGGAGGCCAGGTCATCTGATGCAGCACTCCGTCACACTCCTTCTTGGTAAAATAGCCCTTACACAGCCTGGGGGTGTGTTGGATTATTGTCCTGTTGAAAAACAAATGATGGTCCCACCAAGCCCAAACCAGATGGGATGGCGTATCGCTGCAGAATTCTGTGATAGCCATGCTGGTTATGTGTGCCTTGAATTCTAAATAAATCACAGACAGTGTCACCAGCAAAGCACCCCCACACCATAACACCTCCTCTATGCTTTACGGTGAGAAATACACATGTGGAGATCATCCTTTCACCCACACTGCATCTCACAAGACATGGCGATTGGAAACAAAAATCTCCAATTTGGACTCCAGACCAAAGGACAAATTTCCACCGGTCTAATGTCTTTTGCTGGTGTTTCTTGGCCCAAGCAAGTCTCTTCTTATTATCGGTGTCCTTTACTAGTGGTTTCTTTGCAGCAATTCGACAATGAAGGCCTGATTCACATAATCTCCTCTGAACAGTTGATGTTAAGATGTGTCTGTTACTTGAACTCTATGAAGCATTCATTTGGGCTGCAATTTCTGAGGCTGGTAACTCTAATGAACGTATCCTCTGCAGCAGAGGTAACTCTTGGTCTTTTATTCTTGTGGCGGTCCTCATGAGAGCCAGTTTCGTCACTGAGCTTGATGGTTTTTGCGACTGCACTTGAAATTTGCCAGATTGACTGACCTTCATGTCTTAAAGTAATGATGGACTGTCGTTTCTCTTTGCATATTTGAGCTGTTCTTTCCATCATATTGACTTGGTCTTTTACCAAATAGGGCTATCTTCTGTATACCACCCTACATTGTCACAACACAACTAATTGGCTCAAACGCATTAAGAAGGAAAGAAATTCCACAAATTAACTTTTAACAAGGCACATCTGTTAATTGAAATGCATTCCAGGTGACTACCTCATGAAGCTGGTTTTGAGAATGCCAAGAGTATGCAAAGCTGTCATCAATGCGAAGGGTGGCTATTTGAAAAATCTCAAATATAAAATGTATTTTGATGTATTTAACACTTATTTGGTTACTACATGATTCTGTGTGTTATTTCATAGTTTTGATGTCTTCACTATTATTCTACAATGTAGAAAATAGTTTTAAAAAATACATACAAACCCTTGAATGAATAGGTGTTCTAAACTTTTGACAGGTAGTGTATAAATTATGAATTTGTACACAAACTGGAATTAAAGCTAGAATAAGTCAGTGGAACAGGTGGAACTATCGAAGCAGAAGATACATTTCCTTCAAATGTTGATATTTGGTTACAACTGGCAATACAGTTTAAAGCCCGAATTTAAGGCTGTCTTACAAATGAATGTAAAAGTATTTATACAAACTTAAAATGAGCAACACATCCACTGCCACATTGAGGTTACTGTAACCATAAATGTCTTCTATAATCATCGAAAGCATTCATGTTCAAGATAGTATGCAAAGGTCCCCAGGTCAATGGAGATCTTCACAATTGCTATTTGAATCTGCACAAAATCTCGAACAGCATTGATTGCTTGCACTATGTACTTTTAATGTAATCTCAGCTGCAAAACACTTCAGTTGGTTGCGCTATTAGATGAAGCACAGTGATAACACATTAAGTTGTTGCATGAATACAAAATATCTGACATTTTATTCCCATTTGAACTTTGTTGTGCTATATAATGGTTGAAAGTGCAGCGATAATACATTTACATGACAAAAAAATTATAATCTGACATTGTTTTTCAATGGAATTTGGTTGCGCTTTTAGATGGTGGAAAGCATATCGATAACACATTGGGAATACAACAGAATTCTGGCTGTCTTTTTTGAGTGGAAGAATGAAGATTGAAATCTCATTGGTTAACATCTCAACCAACTTTAGACAAACGACGACGTTCAAATGCGCAGGGGATTATGCGCAGGGGATTATTGCTGCCGCTGAAAAATATTGGCCGGCCATTTTTTCTTTCAGTGGCAGCAATAAGCCTCCATACCTTCAAGTGTACAATAAATAATAAATAAAATAAATAGAAGGTCAGCCTCAGAACAGTGCATTTGTGTCTGCAAATGGTGTCCTCCTAGTGCACACTTGGCTCTTTAGGGTCCTTAGTTCACGTGTGACCCGTGACAGGAACTCCTTGAATCTCTTAAGAACCACACAGCCATAGACCTTCTGCTGGAACACGTTCTGGGAGGGGGGCACTGAAGTCGGTCCGTCTACAGGTTCAGGTGGGATGGGCAGGTTTGGAAAGAGGGTTTGGTAAATGCAGTTTATTTGGTTGGCCAGACCATTGGTGCGGTTATGGGCAGTAGAGAGTTTGCTCAGCAGTGAGCTGGATGGTGGCTGTAAGTCTGTCTGTTGCTCAGTGACCCTCTTCAGGTGTGGTAGGAAAGCCTTACAGTGGGAGTAGATGCTCAACATCCGCTCTGAGGGGTCAAGGCCAGAGATGTTTGGGTCAGGAACGTTGTTGATTGACATCTGGCAGAACAGCTCTGACATGTCTCCTTGACTGAGCTTCTGGAGATCAATGAAAAAAACATCAAATTACTGGAAGTTCTTGGAAGCCCTTTTACAAACTCCAACAGGTAGCCTATAATCCATTATGATTTGGCCATAAAATAGCTTAAAAGTAGTTTTACATTTCCCATTAGACTGTGCATGATTCCATAATATACAGTTGAAGTCGGAAGTTTACATACACCTTAGCCAAATACATTCAAACTCAGTTTTTCACAATTCCTGACATTTGATCCAAGTAAAAATTCCCTGTCTTAGGTCAGTTAGGATCACCACTTTATTTTAAGAATGTGTCAGAATGTCAGAATGATAGCAGAGAGAATGATTTATATCAGCTTTTATTTCTTTCATCACATTCCCAGTGGGTTAGAAGTTTACATACACTTGTGTCTTGCACAAAGTAGATGTCCCAAACGACTTGCCAAAACTATAGTTTGTTAACAAGAAATTTGTGGAGTGGTTGAAAAATGAGTTTTAATAACTCCAACCTAAGTGTATGTAAACTTCCGACTTCAACTGTACATGTCACCCGAGGCTATAATTAAGCCAATCAGCCAATCAGCATTCAAACTGGTTACCAACGTAATTAGAACAGTAAAAAGACATGTTTTGTCATTTCCGTGGTATACAGTCTGATATACCACGGCTGTCAGCCAATCAGCATTCAAGTCTCAAACTACCCAGTTAAAATACTAGACAAATATTATGCCTTGACTTACGTATGTTTTTAAGAGGTCCACAGATTCCTTGTGTATGAGTTTGGTTAGCTTCAAACTTCTTTGTAGGGAACTCCCACACGGTTGCTTCCTACATACTACTCCAGCACTCACTGAATCAATGGCAGCAACCAGTAACAGAGAGAGCAATGCTGAGGAGCAAGGTGAGACAATTAAAATCACCACACTAACACCTATATCACAGACTTTAGCATAGTTGCATGACAATCTAAAATAGAAGTATGAAATGTATTGGTAACAGTTACAGTATTTAAAATGTCTATATAATGAGTAAAGGACACAATAAAAGTTGAGACGACACATACTTAGTTTGTACCTACGCATATGAGTACAATCATTCATACACACACAAAAAAATTCATTATTCAACATTTGCACATCATCGTTCATTTAATGTCGGCACATTGATGTTCCATAAATACATGTGACATTTCAGCAAGTACAGTACAGTATCCACATGGTTGAATAAATAGTTATTCACTGTATATGAAATATAGCAATAATGGTTTTATAATGTAATTTTACTTACTTCTTGCTGCTTGTGATATGGTCAGCTGAGGACACATATTCTTTACATGACCACTCATTTCCCATACAATCACACAGGCCAAGTGTTAGACACAGACTAGTCATGATCACTCCCCTGAAAAACGTTTTAAAAGACTGAAACCACGCATTTGTCATTGGAGGAAATGACGTGCTCAGCTCTTTCTTTGTGAAGCAACTGCATTTCCCAGATTTGTTTTTCAGACCTGAATTGCTTTTTTTATTAACCAAATCTAAATGTGTGTGTATGTTCACCCTTGTCTATAGTCTGAGCTCACTCCCACAGGGTTCACAGATACCAGATGTATCTACAGTATATATTACAGCATTGCAGGTATATTCATTTGTATATTTGGATTTTATTATAATTTATTTATTTTTTTACCTTTTTTTTTAAAACTAGGCAGGTCAGTTAAGAACAAATCCTTATTTTCAATGACGGCCTATGAACAGTGGGTTAACTGCCATACATTTACAAACAGTATCACTGTCAACGGATTACAATCTTTGAGTTGAGGTAGGGTACTGTAAAAGCTGTGCTAACAAATTCATATAATATCCTATGCATATGTGAGGTCATTTGTTTTATACCAGTCACAAGAGGTCAACCCACTCTGACACAATTCATTGTAGTAGTGCTGTCGCCTCCTAGAGTAAGTGGTTGTGAAGTTTTAAAAGAAGTTAATGCAGTGTTGCAATCTGTTCAGTTTGGGTATCATATGATGTCGTTTTAAATTCCTTATGGTTTTTATAAATTGTTTATTTAACCTTTATTTTACTGAGACCATGTAACGTTCGTCGTAGGTGGAAGAAGAGGAGGACCAATGCGCAGCGTGGTAAGTGTCCATATTCTTTAATAAAGTAATTGAACACTGAAACAATAAAACAATAAAACGACAAACGAACAGTCCTGAATGGTGCTGAAAAAACACTGAACAGAAAATATATCACCCACACCACACAGGTGGGAAAAGGCTACCTAAGTATGATTCTCAATCAGAGACAACTAACGACACCTGCCTCTGATTGAGAACCATACCAGGCCAAACACAAAAACACAACATAGAAAAAGGAACATAGACAACCCACACAACTCACGCCCTGACCATACAAAAACAAAGACATAACAAAAGAACTAAGGTCAGAACGTGACAGTCCAAGGTCTCTTTTACAGATTAGCCCTGAATTACATCAAATAGAGACATCAAAATATAGAATGCAAGCAGAAAGAAAAAAACGGTAATGAAAACACATTCATCAGTAATAAGGTCCTCAATGAGCTTTCTGAATTGCCTTATTGGCACCAAAGAACATCAAATTTAACAACATTTTGAAGATTGTTCCACAAATAAGGTGTAGGAAAACGAAAAGCTGATTTACCTAACTCAGTAGAGACCAAAGGAATGTCCAGAGTTAGCCATCCGTGAGACCTGGGGTGGTGACTCAAATGTCTAAAGTTTAGTAATGATGTTAGATACAGTAGGACTTTTTGTAAAAGAGCTTTATACATGAAAACAGCAATGTATCAACCTAGTTGACATCAAAGAGGGCCAACCAACTTTCTGGTAGAGAATGCAGTGGTGAGTACTAAAATTGTCGCCCGTAATAAAGTGCAGTGTGCTGTGATAAACTGCATCTACCGGCTTTAATGGGGTGGGAGCTGTGTTCGTATAGATGATTTCGCCATAGTCTAGCACTGATAGGAACGTCAACTGAATAATCTGCTTTCTACCATTTAGCGAGAGGCAGGACCTATTTCTATAGAAGAAGGCCATTTATATTCCCAGCTTGTTTACTAACTTATCAATATGTTTTTTAAAAGATCGTTTTCATCGATCCAGATGCCCAGATATTTGTAAGCAGGGACACGATTAGTGTCCAAACCATCCAATGTCCAAAGTAATTTTTATGCGCTTTAGAGAACAACATCAATTTAGTTTTTTATATTATTTAACCTTTATTTAACTAGGCAAGTCAGTTAAGAACAAATTCTTATTTACAATGACGGCCTAACAGAAGGCCAAAGGCCTCCTGCGGGGATGGGGGCTGGGATTAAAAATATAGGACAAAACACACATCACGACAAGAGAGACAACACAACACTGTATAAAGAGAGACCTAAGACAACAACATAGCATGGCAGCAACACATGACAACACAGGATGGTAGCAACACAACATGACAACAACATGGTAGCATAACAACATGGTAGCATCACAACATGGCAGCAGCACAACATTGTTGGACACAGACAACAGCACAAAGGGCAAGAAGGTGGAGGCAACAACACATCACGCGAAGCAGCCACAACTGTCAGTAAGAGTGTTCATGATTGAGTCTTTGAATGAAGAGATTGAGATAAAACTTTCCAGTTTGAGTGTTTGTTGCAGCTCGTTCCAGTCGCTAGCTGCAGCGACCGGAAAAGATGAGCAACCCACAGTTACACATAGTAGTTGCATGGAATATATACTGAACAACAATATAAACGCAACATGCAATAATACCAATGAGTTCACTGAGTTATAGTTTATATAAGGAAATCAGTCAATTGAAATAAATTCATTAGGCCCTAATCTATGGATTTCACATGACTGAGCCCAACTACTGGGGAGCCAGGCCCAGCCAATCAGATTACGTTTTTCCCCACAAAAGTGCTTTATCACATACAGAAATACTCCTGTTTCATCATCTGTCCGGGTGGCTGGTCTCAGACGATCCCGCAAAGGATGAAGCCGGTTGTAACAACGTTGGAGGTGGCTTATGGTCGAGAAATTAACATTAAATTCTCTGGCAAAAACTCTGGTGGACATTCCTGCAGTCAGCATGCCAATTACATGCTTTCTCAAAACTTGACACATCTGTGGCATTGTATTGTGTGACAAAACTGCACATTTTAGAGTGGCCTTTTATTGTCCCCAGCACAAGGTGCACCTGTTTAATGATCATGCTGTTTAATCAGCTTCTTTATATACTACACCTGTCACGTTCTGACCATCGTTCGTGTGTGTTTTCCTTGGGTGGGCATTCCATGTTGTGTGTCTGGTTTGTCTATTTCTATGTTTGCCCTGATATGGTTCTCAATCAGAGGCAGGTGTTAGTCATTGTCTCTGATTGGGAACCATATTTAGGTAGCCTGTTTTGTGTTGGGTTTTGTGGGTGATTGTTCCTGTCTTTGTGTTTGTGGCACCAGATAGGACTGTTTCGGTTTTTTCAAGTTTCTTGTTTTGTAGATTGTTGTACTTTCATCTTTATTAAAGATACACAAAACTAACCACGCTGCATTTTGGTCCGCCTCTCTTTCCCCAGAAGAAAACCATTACAGAATCACTCACCAACCAAGGACCAAGCGGCGTGGTAAACAGAGGCAGCAGCAACAGCAGCAGCAGGAGAAGCGACAGGTGCAGCAGGAGCAGCAGCAGGAGAAGCAGAGGCAGCAGCAGCAGTGGGAGAGGCTGCACTATTTGGAGAAATGGACTTGGGAGGAGATCCTTGACGGGAAAGGACCCTGGGCAGAGCCAGGGGAATATTGCCGCCCCAAAGCCGAGCTGGAGGCAGCGAAAGCAGAGAAGCGGCATTATGAGGAGCTAGCACGGCAGAGCAGCTGGAAGCCCGAGAGGCACCCCCAAAAATGTCTTGGGGGGGCACAGGGAGAGTGTGGCAGAGTCAGGAGCCAGACCTGAGCCAACTCCCCCTGTTTACTGTAAGGAGCCATGGATGTTATCGGAGCTATCGGCGAAGCTGAGGGCTGAGTCTGAGAGGGTCGATGAGTTATTGGACAGAATGGAGGAGAGTGAACGGATGGGAGATGAGTAGACACTCGAGGAGGTGTTAATAGAATTGGGGGAGTGTGAAGAGCGAGAGCAGTTGATTTGGCGTAGTATGCAAGGCATTCGCCCTGAGGCGTGTGTCCCCAGCCCGGTACCACCAGTGCCGGCACCCCGTCCCATCAACAAAGGTGCTCCCGCCTGTCCGGCGCTACCAGAGTTTGCGCCCCTCAGTCCAGAGGCGCCAGAGCTTCTTTGTCCGGCGCTGCCAGAGTCTCCCGCCTGTCCGGCGCTGCCAGAGCTCCCGCCCCTCAGTCCAGAGGCGCCAGAGCCCCTCAGTCCAGAGGCGCCAGAGCCCCTCAGTCCAGAGGCGCCAGAGCCCCTCAGTCCAGAGGCGCCAGAGCCCCTCAGTCCAGCGCTGCCAGAGCCTTCCTCCTCTGCGGTGCAGCCGGAGTCTCCCGCCTGTCCGGCGCTGCCAGAGCTCCCGCCCCTCAGTCCAGAGGCGCCAGAGCTTCTTTGTCCGGCGCTGCCAGAGTCTCCCGCCTGTCCGGCGCTGCCAGAGCTCCCGCCCCTCAGTCCAGAGGCGCCAGAGCCCCTCAGTCCAGAGGCGCCAGAGCCCCTCAGTCCAGAGGCGCCAGAGCCCCTCATTCCAGAGGCGCCAGAGCTCCTCAGTCCAGCACTGCCAGAGCCTTCCTCTCCAGCGCTGCCAGAGCCTTCCTCTCCAGCGCCGCCTGAGCTACCCGTCTGCCCAGCGCCGCCTGAGCTACCCGTCTGCCCAGCGCCGCCTGAGCTACCCGTCTGCCCAGCGCCGCCTGAGCTACCCGTCTGCCCAGCGCCGCCTGAGCTACCCGTCTGCCCAGCGCCGCCAGTCTGCCCAGTGCCGCCAGCGCCGCCAGTCTGCAAGGAGCCGCCAGTCAGCCAGGAGCCGCCAGTCAGCCAGGAGCCGCCAGTGCCACCAGTCAGCCAGGAGCCGCCAGTGCCGCCAGGAACCGCCAGTGCCGCCAGTCAGCCAGGATCCGCCTGAGCCGCCAGTCTGCCAGGATCAGTTAGATCCGCCATTCAGCCAGGATCCGCCAGTCAGCCAGGATCTGCCAGAACTGCCAGTCAGCCAGAACAGCCAGTCAGCCAGGATCTGCCAGAACTGGCAGTCAGCCAAGATCTTCCAGAACTGCCAGTCAGCCAGGATCTGCCAGAGCTGTCAGCCAGGATCCGCCAGTCTGCCAGGATCCGCCAGTCTGCCAGGATCCGCCAGTCAGCCAGGATCCGCCAGAACTGCCATTCAGCCAGGACCCGCCATTCAGCCAGGATCTGCCAGAGCCGCCAGTCAGCCAGGATCTGCCGGAACCGCCAGTCAGCCAGGATCTGCCGGAACCGCCAGTCAGCCAGGATCTGCCGGAACCGCCAGCCAGCCAGGATCTGCTAGATTCATCAACCTGCCCGAGCTTCCCCTCAGTCCCGAGCTTCCCCTCAGTCCCGAGCTGCCCCTCAGTCCCGAGCTGCCCCTCAGTCCAGTGGGGCCCGTTGTTAGGGTTCCTAGGCCAAGGTTAGCGGCGAGGGTCGCCACTCAAGGGATGCTAAGGAGGTGGACTAAGACAATTATGGAGTGGGGCCCACGTCCAGCGCCAGAGCCGCCACCGCGGACAGATGCCCACCCAGACCCTCCCCTATAGGTTTAGGTTGTGCGTTCGGAGTCCGCACCTTGGGGGGGGGGGGTACTGTCACGTTCTGACCATCGTTCGTGTGTGTTTTCCTTGTTTTAGTGTTGGTCAGGGCGTGAGCTGGGTGGGCATTCCATGTTGTGTGTCTGGTTTGTCTATTTCTATGTTTGCCCTGATATGGTTCTCAATCAGAGGCAGGTGTTAGTCATTGTCTCTGATTGGGAACCATATTTAGGTAGCCTGTTTTGTGTTGGGTTTTGTGGGTGATTGTTCCTGTCTTTGTGTTTGTGGCACCAGATAGGACTGTTTCGTTTTTTTCACGTTTCTTGTTTTGTAGATTGTTGTACTTTCATCTTTATTAAAGATACACAAAACTAACCACGCTGCATTTTGGTCCGCCTCTCTTTCCCCAGAAGAAAACCATTACAGAATCACTCACCAACCAAGGACCAAGCGGCGTGGTAAACAGAGGCAGCAGCAACAGCAGCAGCAGGAGAAGCGACAGGTGCAGCAGGAGCAGCAGCAGGAGAAGCAGAGGCAGCAGCAGCAGTGGGAGAGGCTGCACTATTTGGAGAAATGGACTTGGGAGGAGATCCTTGACGGGAAAGGACCCTGGGCAGAGCCAGGGGAATATTGCCGCCCCAAAGCCGAGCTGGAGGCAGCGAAAGCAGAGAAGCGGCATTATGAGGAGCTAGCACGGCAGAGCAGCTGGAAGCCCGAGAGGCACCCCCAAAAATGTCTTGGGGGGGCACAGGGAGAGTGTGGCAGAGTCAGGAGCCAGACCTGAGCCAACTCCCCCTGTTTACTGTAAGGAGCCATGGATGTTATCGGAGCTATCGGCGAAGCTGAGGGCTGAGTCTGAGAGGGTCGATGAGTTATTGGACAGAATGGAGGAGAGTGAACGGATGGGAGATGAGTAGACACTCGAGGAGGTGTTAATAGAATTGGGGGAGTGTGAAGAGCGAGAGCAGTTGATTTGGCGTAGTATGCAAGGCATTCGCCCTGAGGCGTGTGTCCCCAGCCCGGTACCACCAGTGCCGGCACCCCGCACCAGGCTGTCACTCCGTCCCATCAACAAAGGTGCTCCCGCCTGTCCGGTGCTACCAGAGTTTGCGCCCCTCAGTCCAGAGGCGCCAGAGCTTCTTTGTCCGGCGCTGCCAGAGTCTCCCGCCTGTCCGGCGCTGCCAGAGCTCCCGCCCCTCAGTCCAGAGGCGCCAGAGCCCCTCAGTCCAGAGGCGCCAGAGCCCCTCAGTCCAGAGGCGCCAGAGCCCCTCAGTCCAGCGCTGCCAGAGCCTTCCTCCTCTGCGGTGCAGCCGGAGTCTCCCGCCTGTCCGGCGCTGCCAGAGCTCCCGCCCCTCAGTCCAGAGGCGCCAGAGCTTCTTTGTCCGGCGCTGCCAGAGTCTCCCGCCTGTCCGGCGCTGCCAGAGCTCCCGCCCCTCAGTCCAGAGGCGCCAGAGCCCCTCAGTCCAGAGGCGCCAGAGCCCCTCATTCCAGAGGCGCCAGAGCTCCTCAGTCCAGCACTGCCAGAGCCTTCCTCTCCAGCACTGCCAGAGCCTTCCTCTCCAGCGCCGCCTGAGCTACCCGTCTGCCCAGCGCCGCCTGAGCTACCCGTCTGCCCAGCGCCGCCTGAGCTACCCGTCTGCCCAGCGCCGCCTGAGCTACCCGTCTGCCCAGCGCCGCCTGAGCTACCCGTCTGCCCAGCGCCGCCAGTCTGCCCAGTGCCGCCAGCGCCGCCAGTCTGCCCAGCGCCACCAGTGCCGCCAGTCTGCAAGGAGCCGCCAGTCAGCCAGGAGCCGCCAGTCAGCCAGGAGCCGCCAGTGCCACCAGTCAGCCAGGAGCCGCCAGTGCCGCCAGGAACCGCCAGTGCCGCCAGTCAGCCAGGATCCGCCTGAGCCGCCAGTCTGCCAGGATCAGTTAGATCCGCCATTCAGACAGGATCCGCCAGTCAGCCAGGATCTGCCAGAACTGCCAGTCAGCCAGAACAGCCAGTCAGCCAGGATCTGCCAGAACTGGCAGTCAGCCAGGATCTTCCAGAACTGCCAGTCAGCCAGGATCTGCCAGAGCTGTCAGCCAGGATCCGCCAGTCTGCCAGGATCCGCCAGTCTGCCAGGATCCGCCAGTCAGCCAGGATCCGCCAGAACTGCCATTCAGCCAGGACCCGCCATTCAGCCAGGATCTGCCAGAGCCGCCAGTCAGCCAGGATCTGCCGGAACCGCCAGTCAGCCAGGATCTGCCGGAACCGCCAGCCAGCCAGGATCTGCTAGATTCATCAACCTGCCCGAGCTTCCCCTCAGTCCCGAGCTTCCCCTCAGTCCCGAGCTGCCCCTCAGTCCCGAGCTGCCCCTCAGTCCAGTGGGGCCCGTTGTTAGGGTTCCTAGGCCAAGGTTAGCGGCGAGGGTCGCCACTCAAGGGATGCTAAGGAGGTGGACTAAGACAATTATGGAGTGGGGCCCACGTCCAGCGCCAGAGCCGCCACCGCGGACAGATGCCCACCCAGACCCTCCCCTATAGGTTTAGGTTGTGCGTTCGGAGTCCGCACCTTGGGGGGGGGTGTACTGTCACGTTCTGACCATCGTTCGTGTGTGTTTTCCTTGTTTTAGTGTTGGTCAGGGCGTGAGCTGGGTGGGCATTCCATGTTGTGTGTCTGGTTTGTCTATTTCTATGTTTGCCCTGATATGGTTCTCAATCAGAGGCAGGTGTTAGTCATTGTCTCTGATTGGGAACCATATTTAGGTAGCCTGTTTTGTGTTGGGTTTTGTGGGTGATTGTTCCTGTGTTTGTGGCACCAGATAGGACTGTTTTGTTTTTTTCACGTATCTTGTTTTGTAGATTGTTGTACTTTCATCTTTATTAAAGATACACAACTAACCATGCTGCATTTTGGTCCGCCTCTCTTTCCCCAGAAGACCATTACAACACCTGTCAGTTGGATGGATTATCTTGGCAAAGGAGAAAAGCTCACTTCCATGAATATAAACATTTGGGCACAAAAAGTATGGAACATTTCTGGGATCTTTTATTTCAGCCCATGAAACACTTTGTTGTTTTTATAGTTTGTTCAGTAAAGAAAATACTGTGTTCTTGTACATAGAGGAAACGAAACAGAGTGAACTCCCAGCGTATGTCAGTTAATAAGACCCTGTACCCATTTTCAGGTTCATGAGAAACCCTTGCATGTGGGCTCACAGGAACGCACAGGATGAGAGTTTCTGAAGAGGAGACTTTCCCCAGTGTGTAAAAGACAGTGTAAAGAAAGGGTGAGAGTCACCAAAGTGGGCCAGGAAACAACCGCACCACACCCTGTAGTGTCTCTCTTGTCCCAACACCAAACCAAGACACACCTCAAAGCTCTTGAAACCCACAAAAGTTGATTTTTCTCAGGAAACTCCTGTTTGGTACATCTGTGTTTCAGAGAAGCCCACTTTTAGCATATGATGACGGTCCAACTATGATGTTTATAACTAATAAACCGGCTACTCCATTTTTGATTGAACCAACCATGACCAAAACAATGATGAATGATCAGTGATGACATGTGTGAAATTAATTACCAAGGTTGAGCCAAATCAAATGGTATTTGTCACATGCTTCGTAAACAACAAGTATAGACTAAAAGTAAAATACTTACTTACGGGCCATTCCCAACAATGCAGAATAAAATGAAATACTATAAAAATAGTAAAAACAGTAAAAAGAGAAATTAATAGAAAAATAACACAAGGAATAAATACTCAATGAGTAACGATAACTTGGCTATATACACAGGGTACCAGTACCGAGTCTATGTGCAGGTATACAAGGTAATTGAGGTAGATATGTACAGTTGAAGTCAGAAGTTTACATACACCTAAGCCAAATAAATGTAAACTCAGTTTTCAGTTTTCTCCGTTTTTTTAATCCTAGTAAAAAATTCCCTGTTTCAGCTCAGTTAGGATCACCACTTTATTTTAAGAACGTGAAATGTCAGAATAATAGTAGAGAGAATGATTTATTTCAGCTTTTATTTCTTTCATCACATTCCCAGTGGGTCAGAAGTTTACATACACTCACTTAGTATTTGGTAGCATTGCCTTTAAACTGTTTGACTTGGCTCAAACGTTTCGGGTAGCCTTCCACAAGCTTCGCACAATAAGTTGGGTAAATTTTGGCCCATTCCTCCTGACAGCTGGTGTAACTGAGTCAGGTTTGTAAGCCACCTTGCTCGCACACGCCTTTTCAGTTCGGCCTACAAATTTTCTTTGGAATTGAGGCCAGGGCTTTGTGATGCCCACTCCAATACCTTGACTTTGTTGTCCTTAAGCCGTTTTGCCACAGCTTTGGAATTTGCGAGGTCGATCTTTGTCCCCATGTGCAGTCGCAAACTCTAGTCTGGCTTTTTTTATGGCGGTTATGAGGCAGTGGCTTCTTCCTTGCTGTGCGGCCTTTCAGGTTATGTCGATATAGGACTAGTTTTACTGTGGATATAGGTACTTTTGTACCTGTTTCCTCCAGCATCTTCATAAGGTCCTTTGCTGTTGTTCTGTGATTGATTTGCACTTTTCGCACCAAGGTACGTTCATCTCTAGGAGAAAGAACTTGTCTCCTTCCTGATCGGTATGACAGCTGCGTGGTGCCATGGTGTTTATACTTGCGTACTATTGTTTGTACAAATGAACGTGGTACCTTCAGGCATTTGGAAATTGCTCCCAAGGATGAACCAGACTTGTGGAGGTCTACAATTTTTTCTGAGCTCTTGGCTGATTTCTTTAGATTTTCCCATGATGTCAAGCAAAGAGGCATTGAGTTTGAAGGTAGGCCTTGACATACATCCACAGGTACACAATTGACTCAAATTATATCAATTAGCCTATCAGAAGCTTCTAAAGCCATGACATAATTTTCTGGAATTTCCCAAGCTGTTTAAAGGCACAGTCAACTTAGAATATGTAAACGTCTGATCCACTGGAATTGTGATACAATGAATTAGAAGTGAAATAATCTGTCTGTTAACAATTGTTGGAAAAATCACTTGTGTCATATACAAAGTAGATGTCCTAACTGACTTGCCAAAAATATAGTCTGTTAGCAAGAAATTTGTGGAGTGGTTGAAAAACAAGTTTTAATGACTCCAACCTACGTGTATGTAAACTTCCGACTTCAACTGTACATATACAGTAGGTAGAGATAAAGTGACTAGGCAAAAGGATAGATAAACAGTAGCAGCAGCGTATGTGATGAGTGTGTAAGTGTGTGTGTGTTGGAGTGTCAGGGTAAGTATGTGTGAGTGTGTGGGTAGAGTCCAGTGTGTGTGCATGGAGTCAAAAAGAGTTAGTGCAAAAAGGGTCATTGCAGATAGTCCATGGAGCTATTTGGTTAACTATTTAGCAGTCTTATCGCTTGGGGGTAGAAGCTGTTCAGAGTCCTGCTGGTGCCAGACGTCGGTGCCACTTGTTAGCAGAGAGAACAATCAAATACTTGGGTGGCTGGAGTCTTTGACAATTTTTAGGGCCTGCCTCTGACACCGCCTGGTATAGAGGTCCTGGATGGCAGAGAGCTCAGTCCCAGTGATGTACTGGGCAGTACGGACTGGGGACCCTCGTAGCGGGCCCCGGACTGGGGACCGTCTCTGGAGGCTCCGGACTGAAGGACGTCTCTGGAGGCTCCGGACTGAAGGACGTCTCTGGAGTCTCCGGACTGTAGACCGTCTCTGGAGGCTCCGGACTGAAGGACGTCTCTGGAGGCTCCGGACTGAAGGACGTTTCTGGAGGCTCCGGACTGAAGGACGTCTCTGGAGGCTCCAGACTGGAGACCATCTCTGAAGGCTCCGGGCTGAAGGACGTCTCTGGATGCTCCGGGCTGAAGGACATCTCTGAAGGCTCCAGGCTGAAGGATGTCTCTGGAGGCTCCAGGCTGAAGGATGTCTCTGGAGGCTCCGGGCTGAAGGACGTTTCTGGAGGCTCCAGGCTGGGGACCGGCGCTGGAGGCTTCGTGCCATGGATCACCACTGGAGGCTTTGTGCCATGGATCATCACTGGAGGCTTCTTGCCATGGATCATCACTGGAGGAAGGAGACATATGGGCAGTCTGGTACGTTGAGCTGCCACAGTGCTCACCAGGCTGGGGAGACATGCACAGGATACACTGGGCCGTGGAGGCGCACTGGAGGTCTTGAGCATAGAGCCTGCACAACCCGTCCTGGCTGGATGGTTATTTTCGCCCTGCAGATGCGGGGCGCAGGCACCCGCATCTGGGGGGGGAGCTGCCTCTTGAGCTTCCTTGCTAGCCGAGTCCCTTCGTAGCGCTGCCGCTCTGCTCTTGCTGCCTCCAGTTCCTCCCATGGACGGCGATACTCCCCAGCCTGCCTCCAGGGTCCCTTACCGTCCAGGATCTCCTCCCAAGTCCATGAATCCTGGACACGCTGCTCCTTCTTACCACGCTGCTTGGTCCGTTGTTGGTGGGAAGTTCTGTCACGGCTGTTGAAGGAGGAGGACCAAGGTGCGGCTTGGTGAGCGTATACTTATTCTTTATTTAAGATGACGCCGAGCAAAACAATAAACACTACAAACTGTGAAGCTAAAGGCTATGTGCCCTAAACAAAGTCAACTTCCCACACAGGTGGGAGAAAGGGCAGCCTAAGTATAGTTCTCAATCAGAGACAACGATAGACAGCTGTCCCTGATTGAGAACCCTACCCGGCCAAAACATAGAACTACACAACATAGAACATAGAATACCCACCCCAACTCACGCCCTGACCAAACCAAAATAGAGACATAAAAAGGATCTCTAAGGTCAGGGCATGACAGCAAGAGCTTTTCTGTCTTAAAGAGGCAGTGTTGTATTTTGAGACAGGTTTGAATAAGCTAAATTGACAATCGGCGGAGGGTAGCATAATTTGTTTAATTCTCTGTAATAATGGTATGGGTATAATAATGCATTTTATTTTGTGAAGTGGTTTCTTACATCAAACAACACAAAAACATTTTTCAGTCACCTCCTTGTCTGAAGGACATGTGGTTAATGTCAAGCCCTGCATGTTTTTTTCAAAAGTCTCATGGAATGTAGGCCAACATTGAACACCACACATTGGCTGCTACTGGCTGAATGATAAAACAGCTATTTCCATGTTAAAGTGTTATGGGATGCATTTTCCCCATTGTTTTTGATGTTTGGCCACTTTGGTAGGCCTAAATTATGATCAAATAGCCACAGTAGCCTACTTGACCACTGTCTGAAACTGTAACGTCAAGCGGGTACAGCCTCAGTGTTCACAGTAAACGCAAGCTGGAAGTTGAACAGACTTTTCACATCGCAGAATTTTTTTTTAGGAAACTTTGGCGGTATGAGAATTGGAGTGGGTCCAGAATGTCTGGGATAATGGTGTTGATGTGAGCCATGATGAGCCATGATGAGCCATGATGAGCCTCTCAAAACATTTCACTGCTACGGGGCGATAATCATTTAGACAGGTTACCTTGGCATTCTTCGGTACAGGGACTATGGTGGTCTGCTTGAAACATGTAGGTATTACAGACTGGGTCAGGGAGAGGTTAAACATTTCAGTCAAGACACTTGCCAGCTGGTTAGAGCATTCTCTGAGTACGTGTCCTGGTAATCTGTCTGGCACTGTGGCCTTGTGAATGTTAACCACATGAGGTTGGTGCCACCTTAATTGTGGAGAACGGGCTCGTGGTAATTACTGGAGCGGAATCAGTGGAATGTTATCAAATACATCAAACACATGGTTTCCTGGTGTTTGATGCCATTCCAATTGCGCCGTTCCAGCCATTATTATGAGCCGTTCTCCCCTCACCAGCCTCCACTGATGTTAACCGGTTTTAAGGTCTTACATCACCTACGTAGAGTGAGATCACACAGTCGTCCGGAACAGCCAATACTGAAAAAAGTTATTTTTTAAAGAAATATTTTGCCAACCTAAGACGTGATGTATGATTATGTATGTTGGTACATTTCTGCTTGTCTCGGACTTTGATGTGTGGACTTACTCCCTTGACCTCCCTGTAGGTGTCATAATCACCTACACATCATTGCTTTACTCAATATGAATAACATGAATCCTGGTTAGGTTCCTGTCTAGTCATTGTGCTCTGTGATAATACATGCACGTATATATAAAGAGTACACTCATTTCACTTTACATGATTATGACCCACATTTCCTCCTTTCAACTCAGAAGTGTTTCATGTCAGGGGGAACTCACTCGACCACATCCCTGTCAGCACAACTCAGGTGAGGGTAGACCACTCTTGCCACAACCCCTCTACCATATGAGAATGTCCTTACCCAACAGCCAGATCAAACAGATACACAGTCTGCATTGTAAGATGGTAGACCACAGGGCATTGAGTAAACAGGAAGCACTGCAGGGGTAACTTCCCTCACCACCGGTTCACACACACAGCACTGTGGGGAATATGGACTGTCACTTCTAGTGAATCTAATATGCTGTAACTATTTGTGTATTTCTTACATAATTGTCAGGGTGTATACTTTACGTAAGGCATGTACGGTAATAATACAGGAAATAAGAAAATAATTGCACATTCATTCATGGGAGCACTGACATTGGATGCAGGATGTTGATGCAGACCTCTTGTTTCAAGAGAATCTCTTTTATTTCATCTCTGTACCACACAGGAAACGCTGTGTGGCTTAGTTTAGGGAAGTCCCCTTTCTTGATAACATAAGTCCACATAAACAAGTTTGGTTCATAACAGGTTTGAACCAGTCTCAAGTTAAACCAACCCAAAGAAAATAGCATATGGATCTACACCATTTGTCAAGAAAACGTACATTCTCCAAAACCTTCCAACCTCAAAATATGCCCCATTCCATGGAGTCATTTACACCGTAATAATTCCCAATCTGAAGCCTACTGTATAACTTTGGCACTTGAAGTCATGCCACAAGTCATGAGTCTGGAGGTATCAATAATGCCATTACATTGACAGTATTAGTTGTTTATTAATGTATTTTGAAGTTCATAGTTTTGTTGCATCTATGTGTCAGATATTTTAACATTCTTAATCTCACTTGCCCAGCCCACCAACTAGGAAGGGCGTGATTTCCATCACTTAAATTATATCAATGTGTGAGGAACAGGACTAGGGAGTGGGTTTGGAGGCAACTGTCAAAATATCAGTGTTGCATTAAAGATCTCAACTTAAAACAATCTTTCAAAACTGTTAAACCTGGACATGTTGAAATAGTTGTAACATCCATAGACAGGCATTCAATCCGGTATTCTGTCTGTGTCAAAGGCTGATGGTGATATTAGAAATCAAGCACCAAACAATTTCCTTCCCAGTCACTTGTAATGGACACATTTTGCAAACGTATGTGCAATAACAACAATGAACATTGCAAAACATTGTACATCTGGTTACTAAACAGCTACGACTTGAATGCAACCCAGAACAAAGCAACCACCCGCCTGGTTAACTATTACCAGACAGCTTCTTTTTTTTAATCGATGCATTTACAGTAATTCTGTGATACCATTTAACTGTGTTTTTTTATACAATCTGATAAAAGTCTTCAGTGATTGGAGTTTTCAGTATGTTTGACCTACCGCATTACCAAGGGAAAAAAAATGCATATTTCTAAGTATAATGTGAAGTTCCGTCATTAGTAATCGACCAATGCTTCTGTATCTCCTATTTATGTCCTCAAATACAAATATTTATAGCAAAAGTTATACAGCACAATTCTCACCATTGTCCTTGACAAGACCTTTGATTGGTGAACATTAAATGATTCCCAAATTTGGATGGAACAATCAATGGTATTGACCGTGCTAAACAAACATGAAAGAACAACAACGACAAATCAAAACCGCTTCATAGGCACAACTTAAATAAAGGCATTTGTGACATTTTCATATCAAATATGGCGCTTGTCAATAGGGATTAAAACAAAAAAAATGCAATGACCACTTTTATTTACAAACGGCTAAAATCTCTGGACAGAGTCATGCATCACTTCACAACCTGAATGTGTCTTTAAAGTGCATGCAATAATAACCAGTTTGACGGAGTTGAATCATTCTGATAAAATACACAGCTTGATCAAACTGTTGCCAATAAATCCTAAATACTGAACAACAAAAAATAAAGTACCGGAGTTGTTTAAAAAGTGAAGGACCATATGCTTTAGCACAATATGGAATGAAGTCAAATCTCTCTTTAAAACTGTTTTACATATAAGATCTGACACTGTCCCAATACCTTCTTTTAGCATACAGTATTCACATACAGTATTCACATACAGTATTCACATACAGTATTATTCACATTCTGTGAGAAAAAAAGAAAGAAGAAGCAGCTAAACACCACGGTGTAGTCCGCAGCTCACATTCCACAATCGCAATGCCCCTCCATGTGACATACGCATTAAGCATCATATGAACATGATGGGTTAATACCTAAACATATCAAAGTGCTAATTTTTACTAAAATTTCCTGAATTTCCTGAATTCATACCAAAAGGAGGATGATGGCATGGAGGAAAGAGTCCGTTCTTTTTTTTGTTCTATTCTTGTAATCTCCAACGCAAGACTTTTGAGTTACACACACTTGGTTGAACTTGTGTTGTGAATTCATCTTGTTTAATTTTCCCCTTTTTCCAAAGTTTAACAAAAGTAGTTCCCATAGCAAATGACCGCTCTATGCTGTGATGTGGTATCTAAAAGACTCTAGAGAGGAAGAGAGAAAGAGGGTTATCCAGTGTTATCACTGTAGAGATGGCCATGGTGAAGTTGACCGTGAGAATGCAGGCACATGCCTACACCATACACCAGAAGGAAAGAGTCTAGTCCTCCACAACCACATCCATTTTCATCTGTCGTCCTCCTTGGGGAAGTCCAGCGATCCTAAGCTCCCAAACCCCAGCCTAGCGCTCTCTGCATCGAAAGCGTCCATCTCCCTCTCCTGCCGTTCAAAAAGCTGCTTGATCCTTTCAGTGCGTTCCTTCTGAAGTGAGGCCAGCTCCTCTTCAATCTGAAACCACAATAGTGATAATCAAATAAGGGACGTGGTCAGTTTAAAGAGGTGAGACTGTGTTACCACATAACCAAAACATACCTTCTGTTCCAGGTGGGCCCTGCGTAAGGAGACCTTTTGCTCCAGCATCTGCAGCTCCCTCTCGTGTTGGGCTTCTGTCTGGGCCTTGGTCTTGCTCTGGTAGGCATCCAGGAGCTCCATCTCCTGCTGCAGCTGCTGCTTCAACGCCTGGCACTCCCTTTCCTGCTCCTCCTCCAGACGCATCTGGGGGACCACAGAGACAAGCGAAAGAGAGAGAGGGTTAAAAAAGACATGTAGCAGTAAGCATTGTGTGCCTGTTTGGAGGTTAAGGGTGAGTAGTGCCCTTACCGCTTGTGAGGCCATCATCTCGTTGATGCTCTGCTCGTACTGCTCGGCCAGCACAGCGAGCTTGTGTGTCTGCTCCTCCTTCAGTGACTTTAGGATGGCCTTGTGCTCGCTCTTAGGAGAGACCTCAAGTTGATGGTTCCTCAGGGCTTTGTACTGCTTATTCTGCACCTTACACGTGTCCTGGAACTGTTTCTTGATCTGCATCTCCAACATCTCCAAATAGAAAGAAAGAAACAATCGTAAGAAACATACAGTAAGAAACAATCCATTTTGCCGGTTATTACTACCGGCTGAGCTTCAGTCTGATCAGGGGTGCGACTTTAATTCAAGGGTCTTTGCCTTGATGTGCAGACACACAATGATTTATCATTGGCTCTTACTAAACCAAATGTACAGTGCAACAGCTGTAGTATAGATTCTATGCACCTTGAGGTTCCGGGGCTGCTGCCGCTGCTCCAGGGCGTGCTTCCTGTGCAGCTCTCTCTGCCGCCGGCCGTTGTACTCCTCCTGGTTCTCCAACTCGGTCTGGTGCTGCAGGAAGATCAGCTCAACACGGAGCCTCTGCAGTGTCTGCAGCTGCCTGCGCTCCAGCTCCTGAGTGGACTCGTCCTGTCGGATCATCAGGGCATGCTCCATCTCCTTCTGGGTCTTCTTCTTATTCAGCTCCTGGGGTGGGACATATTCCTCATCTCTCATTTCATTTTGAATATACAGTACTTCAGATTTCTACAATGCAAATTAGGCCATTTAACAAAAGAGGTTGGGTTGACAATTCTAGAGGCAATTCTATCAGCATCATTGGCAAGCTAAATATCAGAGAGGAACTGTACCTCTCTCATTTGCTCCTGTTCGAACTCGTGCCTCTTGACCAGTGTCCTGCGTTTCAGAGCACGGCAGCTCCTGTCATAGACCAGCCTCTGCTGGTCCAGAAGGTGGGCCTCATCCTCAGCCTGTGAGCGCTGCACTGTCTCCTTGTGCCTGGAAAGACGCTCCTGCTTCTCCTCCTTGGGCGTACTGGGCTCCTCATTCATCTCCTGCAACATCCAGATAAGAACCAGGGCGTAATGGGTATTGCATGGAATCCATGGAAAAATCAAACAGTGTTATCACAGACCAAGGGGATTTTTTTTTAAATGATTTATGCATTTACCTCTTTGATCTTGTCTTTACAGAGCCTGTACTCTTTTTTCTGGTTGTCTACGAAGGTGGTCAGCTCCTTCTTTTGCTGGGCAATGATCTGTTGCTGGATCCTCTTCTCCTCTGCTGTAGCTGCTTTTATCTGTACGGGAACATTCGAAATGTCCAAGATTTATTTTGTTGATTTCCTCCCTTCGATGTGCTTTTTAAAAGTCTTACATTATACTGAAAGGACAAAATGCTACGGATGCAATCTAATCAAGGGGCTGGAACATCTTCAGTTTACATTTTCATTCACAGCAACCAAGACCTACTGTCCTACCATGCAACAACATTATTCACCTCTTTGTCTGTGTGAACGGTGTGCCGTTTAGCCAGTCTCTCCAGTTCAATGTAAGTGTTGTTGGCGTGGGTCTCTACTTCCTTCTGCAACCGGAGCCTATGCTCGTCCATCTCCGCCTTCAGCCTGTTCTCCAGGGCGATCAGCTGCTTCTGGTGCTGCCGCCGCATGCGCTTATACCCAGACATCTGCTCCCGCAGCTCAGAGTCCTGCTCATGCTCCTGGATCTACCTGGTGACCTGGACACAGGGTTCAGGGGGTCAGAGGGCACAGAGAGAACAGTCAGGTGTGAAAAGCAAGAGGGCCTGAGATACCTACTGTACAATTCAAATGTACTGAACTATATCGTTAGATATGGACTTACAAAGGGTGAAACACGAGTACCCTAGTCTCACTGAGTAATAGACTGTAAAATACAGTAGAACAATATCCTTCGTGAATCTGACACATAACTTGACATATTTTATTATCTTTGCAAGAATAACTTCAGTGAAATAGAGAAGAGAGACCTCACAAAGACTATATACTGTACACCTAAGGGTAACTGCAGTATTCATTTGGTTCTACGTAGTTGCGCGTACTCTAGATCACTGTCTCTGAATATCACCCTTGATGTAGTATAACTACAGTAAATTCATTCCAGAATTTACTAAATATATTCTCATTAGCCTTTTAGTCCAATGTGTAAAGTCCAATCAATTATAACTAAAGATGGCCTCTATGGCCACCTGTCACAAATTCTTTCATAACTTTCACACATACAAACATGCACACATACACACACACACAAACACGCGCAGTTGTTAATTGGTGTACATTCTTGAGGATTATTAGGTACAGTATCTGTGGATAGTATTAGCCAGGGCAGGAAATAATGCACACTGCTCCTCTTCACTAAATGATCATGGCTGCTCAGCTCAGATGTCATGCTAGTAGCATAGCACATGCATCATCAATTATAAGAGCTACATACATGAACATAAGAATGGTGTCTTGAATGTCAATGTGGTGTTCTTCATGCTAATACATCTGTCACGTCCATAGTGTATGTAGCCACAAATGGAGGGCTCAATAGGTATGAGCCTGTTTTGCAGGCCTACTATTCTGGGATGAAAATGCTAAAGGTACGTCCACACATAGCTTGTAAATCAATAACCAAAAACACATCACGATAAACAGATATAGAAAGAGATTTGATATCAATCCAAAAAATTACACACACATGAAAGCAGAGGGGGGAACCTGAGGATGGAAAAAAACGACACTTATTAACGGGATCCGGTTGCCATGGCTACAGATGTGCTGCTGAGAGGATGGAGAGAGAGACCCTCCCAGCGGGAGAGGGAGCCTGCCTACCAAAGATGCTGATTTGATGGTGGCAAAGCGTTCACAGATCTTGCAGTCGAGAGCCCGGCTCTTGTGAGAAGAAGTAGGCCGCAGCTCTGGCCTGGCGTCCCTGTGCACAGCCTCATCCCTCACGCAAGCATGGTCCTGCAGGGGGGGAGGAAAAGGAGGAGAGAGAGGGGGTGGGCGCTTCCCAGGCCCTCCGTGCTCGCTGCTGCTGCTGCTATCGCTGCCGTGTCTCCCAGCATCCAGCACACATCCTGCTTTAAATGCATCCTTCCCCTGCGTGGTCTCTCGCTACTGCCTGCAGCTCCTCGCTAGAAATGAACAGGGCATCGCAGAGCGATTGCAGGCAACGTCAGAAAGGCAGCAGCTGAAGGCAGTCCTTGTCTCTGGCGTCTCCACTTCCTGAGGAGGAGGAACCAAATGGATCCGGTGGGAAGGGTGAATTATGCCATGCCTATCACAGACAATCAAGACAAGAAGAAGAGGAGTAAAATGTCAAAGATAGATGGTTGCACTCCTTCTCTCCTACCTCCAAATAAAATAAAATGATTAGGAGCAGTGTTCATTTTCCTGTATTCCCACGAGGACATTACGAAAATATGCAAATCAAACACTGATCCATCCAAGGCATTGTTCTCCTATGACAATACTAATCAGCTAGATAATTTGTGTATATTCCAATTAATTGTTTCTGGTGTCTTCCATTAATCTCTCACACATTACAACGTTTCAAATACTGGATGGATGCTATACAATGATACCAATCCTGAACATTACATTCATTATCTGGTGTGGCCTCCTTAAATGAATCAATTTGCTCAAATCTTGTTGATTCTAGATACAGATTTGTAAAAATGTCTGAATAAACAACAAGGTCATTATAAAAGAGTCATAGAATAGTAGTATTGTAAAAACGATTCAAAATGAATACTAGTTCAGAAGACTGGCTAATAGGTAAACTACTGTAAAGATTACTTGATTACCCTTTACTATAATTTTCATGAATAAGCTTATACATGTTTTATAAATTATTACCATTATGTGCCATAATTGCTTATGAATTGGGATTCTTATAATGTTTCTAAATTATTATGCATGTTTACAAATAATGACATTTTAGATACACAATATATAAACATGTATAATATGTATGAATGCTTATTCATTAAACGATTATACAGTGTTACCAATTACTCTACATACTGCAATTTCATATTGTGTTTCTCACTGACTCAGTTCGTCCTATAAATGGCCAATTAAATTACTACCGGGAGCATGTAAAGGCCCCAAGTAACAACGCTTGTCTCAACAAACCACTGGATGGGTCAAAAGTGTAGGATAACAGTTTCTAGGGGGTTTCAGTGACCCACAATCATTGCACTGATCAAAGAGAATACATTTCAAGTCAACATCCTCAGCCAACTGCAGTAGAGCTAAGAACCAAGCAAACAGTCCTCTAATTCTCTATCTAAATGGGTAACCTATTACTATGTCAGAATAAGGTATGCTCCTGAAAAAGCCCATGATAGGAACTGCAAGGAGAACAGTATGTGGTCACCTAGCTATCTTAAGGTGAATGCACTAGTTAAATGTAAGTCACTCTGGAAAAGAGCGTCTGCTAAATGATTGAAATGTAAAATGTCATCCTTACCTCAAACACTATTTATTTTTACTGTCATGTTCATGTTTGTGTTCCCTTACCAGATCTTTAGATCTTCTTTAAGTCAGTCCTTTCCTCTTCCATGCCAATAACTTGTTACCTGACATCAGGCTTGAGCTTATTCAACCACCTCTGAAGAAGCTGCCACACTGCTGGTATTACTTTCTATGACCTATATGTTTAACAGAGTCCAATACTTTAATATTGTGAAACATTCTGTATATAACATTTGCATGAATAGGTTGAGCAAGCTTAGTCAAAAAATGTGATAATGATAGGCTATAGGTCAGACCCTATTGGTCACGTGCATGTGATGCATACATGTTTCACCTAAAGAGAGCAAGGGTTGAGGGAATTGGGAATGTTTTTCCTAAACAAATCAGGGATTTTGGTAACAGAACTTTTCAGTCATAAATGGCTTTAATTAAATACTGTTGATGTTCTGTGGTGGTCGCTGCAGCAAAGAGAGGTGCTAGTCACACCGTCACTCGCTGTCAATTTTTTCAGCAAGTCGAACTCCCTCTAGTCATTTGTGTGTCTTAATTATTTAATCAAACAGTAGGCTTAAAGCATCAGACAAGCTCAGTGCATATAGTTTATTTGATTAAAACACATAGGATGTGTCTATGGTAGGTTTCTCAAAAACAAAACGAACTGGTAACAGACAAACAGAGAACACAGGTAAAAATGCACTGGGGATAATGGGGAAGATTGTTGACACCTGGAGGGAGGTGGAGGCAAGCACAAAGACAGGTGAAACAGATCAGGGTGTGACATATATAATATACACTGTATATATTTCCTCATACAGATGAAGTCGGAAGTTTACATACACTTAGGTTGGAGTCATTAAAACTTGTTTTTCAACCACTCCACAAATGTATTGTTAACAAACTATAGTTTGGGCAAGTCTACAAACTATAGTTTAGGACATCTACTTTATGCATGACACAAGTCATTCTTCCAACAATTGTTTACAGACAGACTATTTCACTTATAATTCACTGCATCAGAATTCCAGTGGGTCAGAAGTTTACATACACTAAGTTGACTGTGCCTTTAAACAGCTTGGAAAATTCCAGAAAATGAAGCTTCTGATAGGCTAATTGACATAATTTGAGTCAATTGGAGGTGTACCTGTGGATGTATTTCAAGGCCTACCTTCAAACTCTGTGACTCTTTGCTTGACATCATGGGGAAATCAAAATAAATCAGCCAAGAACTCAGAAGAAAATTGTAGACCTCCACAAGTCTGATTCATCCATCGGAGCAATTTCCAAATGCTTGAAGGTACCATGTTCATCTGTACAAACAATAGTACGCAAGTATAAACACCATGGGACCACGCAGTCATCATACCGCTCAGGAAGGAGACGCGTTCTGTCTCCTAGAGATAAACTTACTTTGGTGTGAAAAGTGCAAATCAATCCCAGAACAACAGCAAATAACCTTCTGAAGATGCTGGAGGAAACAGGTACAAAATTATCTATATCCATAGTAAAACGAGTCCTATATCGACATAACCTAAAAGGCCGCTCAGCAAGGACGAAGCCACTGCTCCAAAACCTCCATAAAAAAGCCAGACTGCGGTTTGCAACTGCACATGGGGACAAAGATTGTACTTTTTGGAGAAATGTCCAATGGTCTGATGAAACACAAATATAACTTTTTGGCCATAATGACCATCGTTATGTTTGGAGGAAAAAGAGGGATGCTTGCAAGCCGAAGAACACCAACCCAACCGTGAAGCACGAGGTTGGCAGCATCATGTTGTGTGGGTGCTTACCTGCAGGAGGGACTGGTGCATTTCACAAAGTAGATGGCATCATGAAGATGGAAAAGTATGTGGATATATTGAAGCAACATCTCAAGACATCAGTCAGGAAGTTAAAGCTTGGTAGCAAATGGGTCTTCCAAATGGACAATGATCCCAACGATACTTTCAAAGTTGTGGCAAAATAGCTTTAAGGACAACAAAGTCAAAGTATTGGAGTGGCCATCAAAAAGCCCTGACCTCAATCCTATAGAAGATTTGTGGTCAGAACTGAAAAGGCGTGTGTGAGCAAGGAGGTCTACAAACCTGACTCAGTTACACCAGCTATGTCAGGAGGAATCGGCCAAAATTCACCCAACTTATTGTGGGAAGCTTGTGGAAGGCTACCCGAAACGTTGGACCCAAGTTAAACAATGTAAAGGCAATGCTACCAAATACTAATTGAGTGTATGTAAACTTCTGACCTACTGGGAATGTGATGAAAGAAATAAAAGCTGAAATAAATCATTTTCTCTACTATTATCCTGACATTTCAAATTCTTAAAATAAAGTGGTGATCCTAACTGACCTAAGACAGGGAATTTTTACTAGGATTAAATGTCAGGAATTGTGGAGAACTGAGTTAAATGTATTTGGATAAGGTGTATGTAAACTTTTGACTTCCAACTGTATATACTGTATATTTGTTTTACTTAGTTTTTTTGCTGCCTCTTGGGCCCCCCACGGGCCTGGCCCCAGGGCCTTCAGCCCCGGTAAGCCCCTGCATTAATCCGACCCTGACAATACTGATACTAGAAGCATAACTTCTTCATTTTTTTATATGATTGGCCCACCTAACATGCATTTGTAATAACTCTCAATTTATGAATGCATCCACATCACCAATTCTCTTCATTTGGGGTGCATTTGTTTCGCTAATCTCATGCTATTTTACACCTTTTGCCATGAGGCTGAGAGAATTGATGCTGTTTTCGAGTGTTGCTGTTTTAGAGTGAAATATTAGTAATTTTTATTTGTGTTTACTATTTCTTATTTAATTTGGAAATAGATTAGACCTGAGACATTTAAAATAATTGTAACTAGCATAAGTGTGTATTAGCATCAGTGCATACTTTAGTCTAATCATACAGCTATCAACATAAAATTATAGACTCAAATCAAATCAAATCAAAGTTTATTTGTCACATGCGCAGAATAAAACAGGTGTAGACCTTACAGTGCAATGCTTACTTACAGGCTCTAACCAATAGTGCAAAAAAATGTGTTAGGTTAACAATAGGTAAGTAAAGAAATAAAACTACAGCAAACAGAAAGGCTATATACAGTAGCGAGGCTTTAAAAGTAGCGAGGCTACATACTGACACCGGTTAGTCAGGCTGATTGAGGTAGTATGTACATGTAGATATGGTTGAAATTACTATGCACATATGATGAACAGAGAGTAGTAGTAACTTAAAAGAGGGGTTGGCGGGTGGTGGGTGGCAGGTGGCGGGACACAATGCAGATTGCCCGGTCAGCCAATGTGCTGGAGCACTGGTTGGTCGGCCCAATTGAGGTAGAATGTACATGAATGTATAGTTAAATTGACTATAAATATATGATAAACAGAGAGTAGCAGCAGTGTAAAAAGAGGGTTTGGGGGAGGCACACAATGCAAATAGTCATTTGATTACCTGTTCAGGAGTTTTATGACTTGGGGGTAAAAACTGTTGAGAAGCCCTTTTGTTAAGGTTAGGGTTATGTTTATGAGTTAGGTTAAATGGTTAAGGTTAGGGGAATGTTTAGCTAAAAGAGTTAGGGTTAAGGGAAGGGTTAGCTAAAAGGGTTAAGGTTAGGGTTAGGAGAAGGGTTAGCTAACATGCTAAGTAGTTGCAAAGTAGATCAAAAGTACGAAGTAGTTGAAATCTTTGGGTTGCTAAACGTTCACTACGCTCATCCACCGTGACCAACCACCCTACTTCAGTTTTTGCCTAAGGTAACCATCTGTCTCATGTAACCATATGTTTACTATGTTACATCTAGTGTATGAGACCAGCCTGTATTTGCAGGTGACAATGTTGGATCTCTGTTGCCGTGTTCTTTGCCTTAAAAAAAGCCATATAATAAGATATAAATGCCTTTCAAATATAACTTTACTAAATAATGAATGGTTGTAGTAGTTCTAATGGTTGTAGTAGTTGTAACCTATAATATTGTCAATTTAACTAGAACTAATTCCGTAAGAAAAACAACAGTTTATTCTGCCTGGTCAAAGTGTGCTGTTAATTTAGTTGTCAACCCTTCCTTACTTGCTGAGCTTTATCCTTATTATATAACCAATATCACTCATCTGCCACATTAGTCCTTTGTTTTTGGCAGCCCTCATTGTCCATGATGAAAATCCCTGTCAGGAACACTGGCCTGGGTATTTAAATTGTATAACTTCTCATTAAACAGTAATCAGCAAGCTTCTCTCATTTCAAATCCCAAACCAAGGAACACTATAACTCCCAGACCAGGAAAATAGGTCAAGGCCCATCTAATTTAAATCACTTATACACACATGATACTGTATATCAAGCCTTGTGGCATTACATAAGTCATGTTTAAAAAATCAAGGAGTGACTGGAAATCTTACAGATTGTGGCTCGTACAGATGTATCCATTCAATTGAGGAAAGCATGCCTCACTGTCAACCATATTTGGCCTTTCCCATTTGAATATCATGCCACCACTTTTTGTCACATACTATGGATAGAAAAGTATGACGGGTGGGGTAAATGACTAGCTTATTTAGTTCTATAACTGATAAGATCTTCACATTTCTACTGCAAGGGATCAGTTATATATCTGTGAGACATGAGGGTTAGAATTTAGAGCGGGTAACACAAGGCAACCCATGCCTCTGATATTTACTCCTACTACCAGTAGTGCCGCACCAAATGTCAACACCATCAGCCCCACTTAAAACATCTCTCACACCACAACTCCAAAAGGATGCATGGACATTTAAACATTTGATATTCGTTTTATTGACTGGGATCACAGTAAGTAAAGTAATTGAAAGTTGGGTTACCCTGGCTTTAGTCCATCAAAAGAGGCCTGCATTTTTCTACTTACAGTAACTTGACACTGGGGAAATCACCTGGAAAATCAGCTTCCGAACATGTCCAAAAGGATATGTTTTTTTCGTTAATAAAACATGTGCTTGCATACATATGTTAATAACAAATGTAGTATGCCTAGTCTTGTCGAGCAGAGAGAATGTACATATTTATTTTTCATTCATAATATAGGCCTAATGCAAGTTAATATCAAATCAAGCTTTATTTATACAGCACATTTCACACAGGAACACAATGTAATTCATAGCAACAAAATAATAAAAACAATGAAAATAAAAACTGAAATATTTACTACACAACAAACATAAGAGGATTAAAAAAAACAAAAGAATAACAATAAGAAACTGAACGACTAAAAAGCACCCTAAGGAAAAGCAAGCTAAAAAGGTGTGTTTTAAGATCTCTTTTAAAAATGTCAACAGTTTTGCTTTGGGATAGTTAAAGACCAGTGCCAGAATACCTGAGGGACCTACTGGGCACATAACTTTAAACGCATGTCTGGCATCTATTGGGGTGCACAATCATGGATTGATTTACAACCAATAGAATCATCTGAAAATGAATTCTAAAACTCACAGGCAGAGATCTTAAAACTGGTGTAATGTGTGCTCTCCGTCTGGTCTTGGTCAGTACCCGTGCTGCACTATTCTGTATGTTTTGCAGTTGACCAATGGCTTTCTTAGGTAGAACAGACAGGAGAGCCTTACAGTAGTCAAGCTTGCTTGTAATAAAAGCATGGATGAGTCTCTCTGTATCAGCCTGAGAGAGAAACGGCCACACCGTGGCAATGTTCCAAAGGTCTTATGGGTTCTTACACTGACAGAAATAGTCAGTCATATTTGGAAAGGATAACTAATGCAAACATGATATTCAGCTGACACAGACTGTACTCCTGGTGCTTCCAGTGGTTTATGGGTGTTAATCCCTATTTGTTGATTTCACTGCACATTCTATCAGTAGCAGAACACCTATGGAGCAGAAGGCACTATGAAGAGTTTCCTTTGATACAACCATAGGATTGTCTGGGTCAAGCCCCACTCCTCTTCTGCTCTTCTGGACACAAGTCTTGTAGCCATACATCATTTTCTTTCTTCCAGTACCTGAGGTAAATCGTCACATTTACATTAGGCCTAATGTATAGAACCACAATTAACATGTGACTTAACAGTGGGCCAGTGTCTATGATAACTGACATCAAAAGGCAGAAAAAGTCTGTGTCACCTTGCTTTGGGTGAAGTCGTCACATTCCCTCAGTGTAAGTACTAAAACCATTCATCTGCACTTCAGGTTCTTCTGAATTGCAGTGATATCAGACAACAGAACATTACCTGACAGGCCAATGACAGGTTGTGGCACCTAGTACAAGTACAGGACAGATTACATTTACATATTTTGGTTTGCAGACCACTGTAAAACTGTCATGTCAAAATTCTGAGAGTAGATTACTTGCATTGTCTTTAACATTAATATATTAATTCAACAGAAAAAAATAAATCAACACACTTCACGGCCTCAGCCGAAATCGGAGGTTTTACAGTACCATTAGATGTTTTCAGGCTGGAGGTATCCATCGATGTTGCTCACTGTCTCTACTGACCAAATGCTTTGTACGTGATTTGTCACAGTGTACCAACTGAGAGGGTTTCAACTCCTGTTCGTGGACGACTGGACGTCATAGCCTCTGACATGGGTCAACACGCCCACACCAATGAATATAAGATTTTGGAGCACACATCAAGTATATCTCTAATGTATTTAAACAGGGTTCTTACCATAAACCTGTCAAACTTCAAGGCTTAAGGCAAATGCAGGGCAACAGTGCCACCATCAGGATCATTTGCCAAGTCCTTTAGTGTCAATTTGAGTCTAGTAGGCAAGAGTTTGAGGGAAATGAGAGAAGAGAATGGGGGGGAGAACCCACACCCTAGCGTTGTACTTACCTTTCTTGCACTAACACTTGTCTGCTTTATTGAGGAAGTTTGCTTACTTTGACTTATGTGGTTGTTGTACCTAGTGCATTCAGTTAGTGAATGCAATAACAGTAAGTTATAACAGTAAGTTACTCTGGATAAGTGTCTGATAAGTGTCTGATAAATAACTAAAATGGAAATGACTTCACTTTATACTGTATTTACACAGTAGTTATTTTGGTTTGGACTCATTTAAAACGTTCTACTACTTCCAGGTCTAATTTAGAGTAAGTAATGTGTGTACACAGGCAGCAGTTCTAGTACAAAGACAGACACCGCATACATAAGAGGCCCCCAGCCCTCCTCAATATGTGTCATTTTGCCATGGATTGTTTATTGCTTTGATTCAAAGGAGATTCAATTCATAGAAATAGATCACGTTGAAATGTATGCCTTGCAAAACAGTTTTATTAACAGTTATGAACATCTTTATTAAGAACAGCTTTATTAAGCATGGTCATGTTGACTCCCAGATGATCTATCATTTGACAAATGAGAAAGTACATTTCAACAGTCTTGATTTTTCACTTTATCTTGGTTTTGCTAGTCTTTGCGGGAAATGATTTAACATAATACATAGAGAAACATACCACACGTGTAGTTCGAGTGAGAGTAAATAAAGTGATGGTATTTCAATAGCAATAGAAGCCACTATGTTTTGTCATCATAAATGACCAAGGCTTAATTCAAAAGAATGTTGTCAAAAGTTGTCAACGCCGACATCAGCTTTAAAGCTCTACCCCAAGCTTTACATCTAGTTGTAATGGATCACTGGATTCACTCTTTCCCCTCACACTCGTGCTTGATCTGAATGGGGATGACCATGTCACTGGGGAGGATGGTGGTGGTTAAGCCTGGGAGGGGTGCTTCTACCAAGAGAATCCCTTCACCAGACAGAGATGAGCTGACGTGCTGCAAGTCCACACCAGGGGGCAGCCTTCAACAAACCCACAACAACAATCCGCTTACAACACAGACAGGCAAGGACTTGTTTACTGTGATTCAATAGACTGCTTGTCATCTGTTTTTACAAATGTAATTAAACCAAGGGAAACCATTTAGAATGCCTTCCTATAGCAATCAACAGCAAAGACGTTCAATTCTTTTGAATTCTTACTTTCATTACCGGTATGTCTTTGTCACAGCATTGTGAGGGACTTTATTTTCTATTAGAACTTACTTGTATTTTCTTGTAAAGCACCTTGAGACTGATCCATGCTCGTCCTCCCTTTCTTCGTGTTGACCTTAAAATATAAGTTGAGACAATAATTGAAGTAATTGAATAAGGAGCTCGTGGACGTGAGACCTCTATAACAATTTTCATCCGTTAATTGTCCAACATTTTTTAGTAACAATTAATATTCAAACTGCCACCATATTCTGGTTTTTCAGATCAGAGAAATAATGTTAGTACCTGTAATCTCCAGGAAGCCCCCCTTGGTTTTGATTGATATCTCCTCTGGTGAAAAGTGATTGACATCCAGTGTGATCCTCCAGCTGTCCTGTCCTGTTCTGATCTCTGACACTCCTCCAGACAGTTGTCTCTGAAGTCTGGCTGCGGTCTGGGGTGCCACTGCAGCAGGGGGAGCAGTGCTGGGGGTGAAGAGGGGATGGCGTGTGTACCCTGGCCAGGAGGATGATGCCAGTCTCCTCCTAGCCCAGTCTATCCAGCTCACATCGCCTGGATCCAGGAAAGGAGGGAGGCCAAAGTCCTGCTCCATGATCATGCGGCTAGGCTGTGTCCACTCACGGAAAGGATCCCAGTTTACATCTCGGCGGAAAAGAGGACGCGGTAATACCTTGTTGTGGTCAGCCATGACTTCGGAATGGCCTGAGAGTGGTACTAGGAGGAACAAACTGTTTCCTCTCTTGGTTTTCCCCTGGCTAGCTAATGTAATTTAATCTTTGACTAATTGCAATGACTAAGTTAGGTTTAATGACTTACTCAACACACAAAAGGGCAGCAATATTTTCCCCCAAACAGTTCAGGAAGGCTGGCTCATAGTGGGAAGGACTGCCCTGGACAATCAGACTTTGTTCAGCTGTGGCGCATCACTCACACCCTTTATATACCCAGTTGATCCATTCTAGAACGTATCAAAGAGTAAGTCTTATCCATGGCATGACAATGAGTTGATTGGCATGGTTGGGGCAGTGGTGTTGCTCCTCTGTTGCCCTGGGACCTGGAGAGAATAAATCTTAAGTATGTGTATTTATAGCTCCAAGGCGTAAATGGCAAGTAGTTGGTGGATGACTCAGGGTGCAGCAACGATGGGGTTTCTTCAGCACTTGGCCTCTGCAGTCTTGTCACATACTGGTGCTCTTTGTCTTCTCCATAGTAATCACACCGTTTAGCTATGTACAGGGACAGCATGTCCATTCAGCGCAGAAGCTGCTAAGCAACTCGGCAGCTACTGTAGGAACGAGGGGGAAACTGTTAGTTCCAGCCCCAAACTCCTAAACATGACTTCTCTGGTTAACCCACTGTCGGAGCCATGGTTTACTGACACCTAATCGGTTATTTTGCAGTGACTTCAACTTCTACATCTATGGGCATGTAACATTCACTTACATGTTGACACTGTTGCTCCTGCATCTGAGGGGAGCGATGGAGTTGTAATGGAAAGACTGACGCAATAGAGAGGTAGTGAGGAATTTTGATATGAAGAGCCTGTAGGCCTTTCCTCTGGTTTGCCCTGCTTTACCCCTGGGTGCGACTCTCTGTCCCCTCACTCACTGTCAGAGGGGAATGGACCTAATAAGCCTGCGCCAGTGTGTTTTAGGAGGGTCATGAAAGGGATTATCTACATAATGTCAACAACTCAGGCTCTCTCCATTCAACAACTCCCTGGGGTGAAGTCCCACTTAGTGTTCTCTCTCTCTCTCCCATACATAATTGATAACTCTCCTTGGTTAGCTTTAGAGTCCACAAACCAAGTTTTCAAGGCCACAATATGTCTATCAGGCAAGGATGGAAACTAGAATTGGTGTACCCTCTATTGCAACAACTGGGCCAGTTCCTGTTTGTAAGGGGTGCGTAACTGGTGGCAGGGAAGTCAAACACAGGAGAGCAGAACTTGGTGAATAGCTGGAGCAGTTTAATATATAAAACTAACGGCATATAAAACAACAAACACATGGGGTACAAAACCCGTAGTGCACCAGTAACACATAGCACGAGTACTTACAATAAACATTTCCTGACAAGGACATGGGGGGAAACAGAGGGAAAATATACAACATGTAATTATGGAATTGAAACCAGGTGAGTGTGAAAACAAGACGAGACAAATGGAACATGAAAAATGGATCGGCGATGGCTAGAAGACAGTTGACGTCGACCGCCGAACACCACCCGAACGAGGAGAGGAACCGACTTCGGTAGAAGTCGTGACACTGTTGGAGAATTGTTTTGTTGCTGCAGTTTCGTAGTGTTTATATATTTGTGCATTGTCTTTCAGATATTAGTAATACAACATAACAACAATTGTATTCTACAGGTGGGGGATGAGAGGGGGTGGTGGTGTGACATAAATTCTCAAATAAAGGTGCTTTCAAACTGCAATACGCTATACACACGTTGGTCCTGTCCAAAATCTGTTTTGCCTACTACTTACTAAAACTACATACAGTGTACTAATCTTACTACATGCTATTTTGAATGTACTGTTCCGTAAAAACGAATGCAGTAAGCAACAGATCAACATACTAGACTCACCCATCCTAAAAATTAATCATCTAATGCGCAATTGTATTGATTCCCGCAATTCGTTCATTGTCAGCGGTTGTGAAAAACACGTGAGCCTGGAATTCTTCAAAAGTGTGCAGTAAATTCTACTAAATGAAAAGGCGAAATTAGTATGACGTCCTGGCATTTAAAGCATACATGATTTTCGAAATTCACATACTGTATAACGTTCTATTTTCGCAAACCTAAAATGCCTACTATTTAGAATGCAGGTATGAGTATTTGGACATTGATTGTACATTGGTTTTCAAAAACGAAATAATAGGAAATACAATAAATGAAACACAAATAAATGATGTATGTGTGGTCAAATACAAAGACATCCACACATATTCATCTCATACGTCAACATTGATCGCACTGGTCTCTCAAGAGGCCCCTCGGCTCTTCCCCCGGAGACACACTCCCACGGGCGTGCCCCCACCACCGCTCCCAACCCAGATAGTGAAGACGTCAATAAATATATTTTTGTTGTCAGTTGCACTAGGTGAAGGCTGGAAAGAGAGCCGCATGATGATACTTATTGTCCACCATAATTTGCAAATAAATTCATTAAAAATCCTACAATGTGATTTTCTGGATTTTTTTTCTAATTTCGTCCGTCATAGTTGAAGTGTACCTATGATGAAAATTACAGGCCTCTCTCATCTTTTTAAGTGGGAGAACTTGCACAATTGGTGGCTGACTAAATACTTTTTTGCCCCACTGTACATCCACAGGTACACCTCCAATTGACTCAAATTATGTCAATTAGCCTATCAGAATCTTCTAAAGCTATGATGACATTTTGTGGAATTTTCCAAGCTGATTAAAGGCACAGTCAACTTAGTGCATGTAAACTTCTGACCCACTGGAATTGTGAGACAGTGAATTATAAATGAAATAATCTGTCTGTAAACAATTGTTTGAAAAATCACTTGTGTCATGCACCAAGTAGATGTCCTAACCGACTTGCCAAAACTATAGTTTGTTAACAAGTAATTTGTAGAGTGGTTGAAAAACGAGTTTTAATGACTCCAACCTAAGTGTATGTATACTACCGACTTCAACTGTAGTATAAAATGTGTATTTTCCAGAGGCAGTGTGAAAAGGAAAAGGAACTGCATGAAGATCACTTTACCGTACCTTTCCTTTTTCCTGCTGTTGACTGAGTGTTACTATCATTAAGTTTAATAATATTGCTCCAATAACTGAACACATTACAATTTCCATGAGATTATCTGAAAAACAAAGAGCATGTACTGTAACGTCAGTGTGGTTTAAGAGGGAAAGATAAATCCTTTTGTTCAAGGGAGTTGTGAATGCTTTGAAATCCTTCCCTTTTTGATTAATGGACCCATTTGGCACACACTGGCTGAATCGTTGAATTGATGTCTGTGCCCAGTGGGATGAAACCGTGGTGTAGTAACGCATTTTAAAGATTTGGGAAAATCAAGAGAAGACAGGACAGCCAGTACATAGTAAAGCAACTAATTTCAAACATAAGCAGGATAAAGTTGAAGTGACCCCACTGGCAATATGCCCATGATATCAATCCTCAGCATTACTGAGTTCATTTTGCAGTAACAACTGTCTGTCTCAAGGCTTAAATATCCTTCTTTAACCTGTCTCCTCTCCTTCATCTACACTGATGAAAGTGGATTTAACAATAAGGGATCATAGCTTTCACCTGAATTCACCTGTAAAGTCTATGTCATGAAAAGAGCGGTGTATACTCTGTATATACAGTACCAGTCAAAAGTTTGGACACACCTACTCATTCCATGATTTTTTTAAATGTGTACTATTTTCTACATTGTAGAATAATATTGAAGACATCAAAACTACGAAATAACACATATGGAATCATGTAGTTACCAAAAAAAGAGTTAAACAAATCAAAATATATTTTTTATGATGACAGCTTTGCACACTCTTGGCATTCTCTCAACCAGATTCATGAGGTAGTCACCTGGAATGCATTTCAATTAACAGGTGTGCCTTGTTAAAAGTTAATTTGTGGAATTTCTTTCCTTCTTAATGCGTTTGAGCCAATGAGTTGTGTTGTGACAAGGTAGGGTATACAGAAGATAGCCCTATTTGGTAAAAGACCAAGCCATATTATGGCAAGAATAGCTCAAATAAGCAAAGAGAAACAACAGTCCATCATTACTTTAAGAGATGAAGGTCAGTCAATACAGAGCATTTCAAGAACTTTGAAAGTTTCTTCAAGTGCAGTCGCAACAACCATCAACTGTTATAATGAATCACCACAGGAAAGGAAGACCCAGGTACCTCTGCTGCAGAGGATAAGTTCATTAGAGTTACCAGCCTCAGAAATCGCAACCCAAATGCTTCACAGAGTTCAAGTAACAGCCACATCTCAACATCACAACTGTTCAGAGGAGACTTCATGGTCGAATTGCTTCAAAGAAACCACTACTATAGGACACCAATAAGAAGAAGAGACTTGCTTGGGCAAAGAAATATGAGCAATATTTCATGAGACCGGTGGAACATGAGACTGGTGGAAATCTGTCCTTTGGTCTGATGAGTCCAAATTTGAGATTTTTAGATCAACTGCCGTGTCTTTATGAGACGCAGAGTAGTTGAATGGATGATCTCCGCATGTGTGGTTCCCACCATGAAGCATGGAGGAGGAGTTGTGATGGTGTGGGGGTACTTTGCTGGTGACACTGTCTGTGATTTATTTTGAATTCAAAGCACACTTAACCAGCATGGCTACCACAGCATTTAAGGAAAAGCAGCCAACAAGTGCTCAGCATATGTGGGAACTCCTTCAAGACTGTTGGAAAAGCATTCCAGGTGAAACTGGTTGAGAGAATGCCAAGAGTGTACAAAGCTGTCATCAAGGTAAAGGGTGGCTACTTTGAAGAATCTCAAATATAAAATATATTTTGATTTGTTTAACACTTTTTTGGTTACTACATGGTTACATATGTGTTACTTCATAGTTTTGATGTCTTCACTATTATTCTACAATGTAGAAAATTGTAAAATATAAAGAAAAACCCTGAAATGAGTAGATGTGTCCTCACTTTTGACAGGTACTATAAATATAAGGGCAAATGTAATGCTTCATCAAATCATTTTTTTGTGCTCAACAGTCCAATGTCCCATAACCTTTCGTTCACTAACATTACAGGCATCTCTGTTAAGTAATGGTAGCAAAGGTCATTGCGTTAACACATTTCTTTTAAGCTTGTCCTCTGCTGACTAATTCACTCATCAGTGCCTGTTTATTTATTTGGACCCTATTTTTACCATTGAGGAATAAGACTGTAGTGTGAAAGCTTTGCCTGCAGATGGCTCTAACTGCCATACATATGAAATACCTCACAAAACATTAGACCCTTCATCAACACCCTGAACTGTGAGTGAGCTGATAAAGAATATCATTACATTACGAGCCGTGTGTGATGCATTAACTACACACAACAGTGAGAATATAATACATTATTCTGTTGGCCTGTGCTACAACCTGTAAAATGTAACTCACGTTTTTCAAATATTCTCATTTTAAATCCCTATATGGTTGATTCCTAACTGCTGTGCTGTTAAGCCATCTGTCTCCTTTGTGATTGAAGGTTCCTCAATAAACCCCACCTCCTCTGGGGTTCTTGGAAGATCCTTTTGGGGGCCATTTTTAGTGCCATGAATATGTGCCATTGACATCCATTGAATTGTGTCCATTTTAGAAAGATTTGTACTCATATGAAAAAATAATATCAATTCGATCATAACAAGGGACAAACCTTACCTTAAATTAAGGAGATCTTTACATTTGTCTGTTAAGTGCCTGCACCTGCTGCCCTTTCAAATTGAAATATTTCAGTTGGGCAGTTATGTTCCTGCAAGAACCCCCACCAACTAAGGAGGTTCCTCGATGAACCCCACTTTCTATGGGGTTCTTTGAAGAACCTTAGGGTTCATGGCACTAAAAATGTCCCCCAAAAGGATCTTCAAAGAACCCCATAGAAGGTGGGGTTCATCAAGGAACCTCCTTAGTTGGTGGGGGTTCTTGCAGGAACATAACTGCCCAACTGAAATATTTCAATTTGAAAGGGCAGCAGGTGCAGGCACTTAACAGACAAATGTAAAGATCTCCTTAATTTAAGGTAAGGTTTGTCCCTTGTTATGATCGAATTGATATAATTTTTTCATATGAGTACAAATCTTTCTAAAATGGACACAATTCAATGGATATCAATCAACAAAGAGGTAAGAATATATAGGCTATAAGAAGATGTTGAAGGCTAGCTGTATTGGGTGCAGATGACTGAACTACTCACTTTTGTGTCTGTGTCTGCAGGTATACAGACGAGGAGGCATACAAAGGTATGTCAATTGGTATTGGTATGTTATACAGATCACATTTACCATCCTCCTCTCTTACCTCTTCATTGAATATCCCATAGGCCTCTACATTATGGACAAGGTATGTGTATGAAAACCATTATCAAAACAGTTTTTTTCATTCACATTCACCTCAAATACCAAGGTATGAATTCTGTCGTTTGCATTTGTTTAATTACTATTTTTGGGATTCACAGATTTCACCCTCCCTACAGCTCTGATGAATATAACAGGAAACCTGTTAGATCACCATGCACTGCAAAATCATTCTAGCTATGGATACGGAGAACATCAACATTAACATCAACACAACCCATTATACTTGGGTCTCTGTTTTGAGTTGACATCATATTTGGATTTTTCTTTTCTGCTTTGACACTAAAATCATGATAAGCACTGAGAACTAAAATATTGTGTTACTGTTATGCCTATTATTATTCATAATAATAATAATGGTAGGACATGAGGGGTAGTTCAAAAACGTACCCCAAAAGGTTCTTCAAAAGGTTCTTTGAGGATGCATTAAAAGGGGTTATTTTAAGAACCATTTTAAAGGGTTCTTCGAAGAACTTATAGGGGTTCCCCCACAATTTCAATTTGAACAACCCCTAAAGGATACTCCAGGAACCTTTTCTTTTTAGAGTGTAGGTTACACACAAAATTGAATTATGCAGTGGTCTGTCTGAGACGCGATCATGCCTCACATAAAACAAATCCTCCAACTCAAATATTTTGTAAACAGAAATAAGGAAAGCCTCATAATATGCACCATCAAACTATAGGGATGCCATTATATAAATAAGGAAAGCCTCATAATATGCACCATCAAACTATAGGGATGCCATTATATAAATAAGGAAAGCCTCATAATATGCACCATCAAACTATAGGGATGCCATTATATAAATAAGGAAAGCCTCATAATATGCACCATCAAACTATAGGGATGCCATTATATAAATAAGGAAAGCCTCATAATATGCACCATCAAACTATAGGGATGCCATTATATAAATAAGGAAAGCCTCATAATATGCACCATCAAACTATAGGGATGCCATTATATAAATAAGGAAAGCCTCATAATATGCACCATCAAACTATAGGGATGCCATTATATAAATAAGGAAAGCCTCATAATATGCACCATCAAACTATAGGGATGCCATTATATAAATACATATATAGACCACAAATCCATTATTTTAGATACAACAGAAAATGCGCTCATGAAACTTCACGGCCAGACTACATATTTCTGGCTTGCGCGGCAATGAAGCTGCATTTAAAATGTTGCGGATCCATTTGGGTCCAATACAGACACGACCCAACTTGGATCCGGGTCTCTCTCATTTTGGACATGTTCCGGGTAGATCTGGTCCACCTAGGATCCAATTTGGGTCAGGTATTGTTTTAAAAAATGACCAGGTCGGGTCAGTTGTGCATTTCGCAGGTACAGTTCGGTTCGGGTCTCATTTCTGGGACCCGAGAAGACCTCTAGTCCATAGCTGTATCTTTAAAAAAAATATGAGTTTGCAAAGATGATCTATTCTGACCAGGGAAGGCCTCATTCTGTTATAGACAGAAGCCTGTGACATGACTGACCAATCAGGACTCATCTCTTGGCACAGCCAGGCCCTTCATTATCTCAGCCAATCGTGGCAAACCAGAAAGGATCCTGTCTTCCTCCTTATATGGCGCAGTGCTTTCTCCTTGGCTAAACTAGGCTCATAACGAAATATTTGTATTCATATTTAGGCCTACAGATAACACACCCGTTTATTGTTTAAAACAAAAATTCAAACAGCCCTACTAAGTAGGAACTAGCATCAATTGCCCACCTTCCTGAATCCAGTTACATTTTGTCTCTCAGCCCCTAGATTTATGTACAATATCCATTCTGATCATAACAATGCCAACTGGGAGTCAGTTAGTTGCCTTGGTAACCTCCGGAGGCAGAGAGCCCCCTTGAGACAGACCTGGTGCGAAGTATTGTTCTCAGACTCAAAAACCTGACTCTGAATTAAGACACAATGATGAAAGAGGCATGGCTGAAGATGCACTACAGCCAACTCCGTAAGTACGACCCTCCACTGCTCTAGTAAAGAGGGATTCAGAGTACAAAACACTTATGCCAAACTGCTCTGCTCACTTTATACAAATGAAATAAGATGCAGTTACACCACACTGGCAAATCACATTGAGTCATTGTGAGCTTTCCAAATGTAGCTGAAAATATGATGATATATTCAATCAGGTTTTGACGATTTAGACAAGATTTGCATGTGAATATGTCATTTATTCAATATCTTATCTAAGGAAATACAGAAAGATCATTGAATCAAATCCGCTACATTCCATTTTTTCCCACAGACTTTATTATCAGATACCTCCACATTCGTAGAAACATGGCAATATTGCAGTGACACTAACAGTGACAGCCCATCCTTCAGATTATGAATTCCATCTATTCAAGGGGAACTGTTGCCTTCAGCAAGGAAATCTCATTAATACTGATCATGTGGAAATAAACATTATTTTGATATTGTAATGGAATAAGCACATTCACCAAGTGCAAGCTGTTCTGACAAGCTTGTCATTCAAATGAGTCCACACTCTTCATAGCCTCCAGCAGTAATATAGAGCAGAGGCCATTCAATTTGATGAACAGCCCGAACCATAATACTGTGATTTACCAAAGATGTAGGTACTCACTAACAGGGCGAAATAGAAGATTTTCTCTCGAGCATATGATGTGCTGAAACGTTTCAGAAATTGAACAGGTAACACACACCATCATAAAGATGGGAGCATCATTCCATCATAAAGATGGGAGCATCACTTCATCAGGGTAATGTGTGACATAGCTCCAGCCTAGTGTGTAAACCCATATATCTGTTGATTCAAGAGGGATGGTATGATGCTATCCTAACATCAATCCAGCCCAGTAAATGGCTGGCTGTCTTCTGTTGACTCATGCAGGAGCTGTGATGCTACTGGGTGACTGGCTGGAGGCTGATAAATGCCATGTTGAATCACACATACTGTAGTAGCCATGAAGTGTAATGTACAGCTCACTGCTCTGGAGAATGGGGATGCATTTTTACATTTTAGTAATTTAGCAGATGCTTTTATCCAGAGCAACTGAGTTTGTGCATTCATCTTAAGGTAACAAAGTAAGACGACCACATGACAGGTTTAGGCAGTAGTTGTCATCTCCTGTCTGGACTACTGCAACTCTCTGTTGGCTGTGGAGCGAAACAATAAATGTAAAAAAAAATCTTATCCAGAACGCTGCAACCCGCTTAGTGTTCAACCTTCCCAAGTTCTCCTATGTCACCGCACACTCCACTGCCTTCCTGGCTTCAAAGCATCCACTTCAACACCCTGGTGCTTGCCTATGAAGCAGCAAGGGGAACTGCCCGTCCCGACCTTCAGGCTTAAATCCTACACCCCAACCCACCTCTGGTCGCTTGGCCCTCCCACCTCTATGGTGGGTCAGCTCCCGCTCAGCTCAGTCAAATCTCTTCTCTGTTCTACCACCCTAAACTGTGGAACGAGCATTCCCCTGATGTTAGGACAGCAGGGTCTCTGCCCATCTTCCGAAAACTTCTGAAACCCTACCTCTTCAAAGAGTATCTTAAATAATCCCACCTTTGCCTTTCGTGAACTATCACTCGCACTTGACTTTTTCCCACTAGCACTGACTTTGCTGATAGCTGCTTTGAGGAAAAATGTACTTACTATGAGATATGTGTTGTCTCACCTGGGTATCTTAAGATGAACTCACTACTGTCAGTCGCTCTGGATAATAGCGTCTGCTAAATTACTAAAATGCATGTGTTGTTTTTGGTAGCTCTACAGCTCACATGAATCTCTAAGGATGGCATGGCATTCTCTCTGAAAGACCTGGGAGGGACACCCTCCTTAGCCTTCAGCATTTCTATACTAGAGGCATTGTACATGTAAAAAGTGTTCTATTTACAATGTTATTTGCTGTGTTATGTTACTAGAGTCAGCTTTCCTGCAAGAGGATGATATTAAAGCCGATATCTCCGCATATAGGGTACTAAACTTTCACCCTCTGGTAGTTGCACATACTGTGGCATCCTACTCAACAACGTAATTGCATTTGCATTGATGTAAATGTAAAATCCTTTGACACTGCCCGTGTTTTATTGATTATGGGTGAGGTACACATGAAACAGGAATTGCATTGTATCTCAGGGAAGGTGTGCCATATTCAACTGAAATGGATGGATGAGTGCTTTGATGGTCGCTCCCTCCCTCTGCTCATACCTTCAACCAATATAATTATCAGACACTACAAAGAAAAAAGGAACAAACCAAACATCAAAAGAGCTGAGCATGACAGCTGTATTATTGTGAGACATAATTTCAAAGCATTTACAGTTTGATAAAGAGGCATTGATGTTTTAGGTAAGGTACATTCTTCAGCCTTCAGATATGTGGTAGTAGATATTATGTGGTTGTAGAATAGGGGCCTGAGGGCACACACTTAATATGCTGTGGAATCTGTTGTGAATGATTTGTAATGTTTTTAAAATTGTATAACTGCCTTAATTTTGCTGGATCCCAGGAAGAGTAGCTGCTGTTTTGGCAATAGCTAATGGGGATCCATAATAAATACAAATAGAAATACTGTACTTAATGGGATTATTTTCAAGGAGACACTTATTTTGATTTATTCCCTGCATTGTTGATTGCTTTTTTCATCCGATAGAGAACAAACAAGCATCAATCTTGGAGGATGGGAAATGCAATTTTTTGGCAACGAGCATTTCTACCAAAGATCTTTTGACAAAAACAATACTCTTGTGCTTTGTGAGTTTTGTTGCACTCTTGATTTACACTGAACAAAAATATAAACTCAACATGTAAAGTGTTGGTCTTATGTTTCATGAGCTGAAATAAAAGATCCCAGAAATGTTCCATAAGCACGAAAAGATTATTCTCTCAAATTTTGAGCACAAATTTGTTTACATCCCTGTTTGTCAGCATTTCTCCTTTGCCAAGATAATCCATCACGTGTGGCATATCAAGAAGCTGATTAAACAGCATGATCCTTACACAGGTGCACCTTGTGCTGGGGGGCAATAAAAGGCCAGTTTTGTCACACAACATGCAATTGGCATGTTGACTGCAGGAATGTCCACCAGAGCTGTTGCCAGATAATTTAATGTTAATTTATCTACCATAAGCCGCCTCCAATGTTGTTTTAGAGAATTTGTACATCCAACCGGCCTCACAACCGCAGACCACGTATATGGCGTCATGTGGGCGAGAGGTTTGCTGATGTCAACGTTGTGAACAGAGTGCCCCATGGTGGTGATGGGGCTATGGCATGGGCAGGCATAAGTTAAGGACAGCGAACGCAATTTCGTTTTATCAATGGCAATTTTAATGCACAAAATTACCGTAACAGGATCCTGAGGCTCTTTGTGAGGCCCATTGTCTTTAAGGTATCTGTGACCAACAGATCTGTATTCCCAGTCGTGTGAAATCAATAAATTATGGCCAAATTAATTCATTTCAATTGACTAATTTCATCATATGAACTGTAACTCAGTAAAATCAATGAAATTGTTGCATGTTGCGTTTATATTTTTGTTCAGTATAGATATGCTGTTGTATTAGATTTCCAGTAAATTCATACACTGTCACAGAAACATACTGTATGTAATTGTTTTTCAAATTATGAAATTATTAAAACGGTATCAGCAGTCATTTATGGAGATGCTAATTCTCTCTCACACACACACACACAGGCAGATTGGGCTCAGATGGCTGGAGTTTTTTTGGGATGTGCTGGCAGGCTGTAGCCAAGTGGAAGTGTGTCACAGTACTCTGAGTACTGTAACACTGTCTGCTGGGCTCTGATTAGCCTTCTCCAGCCTCCTAGCTGTTTCACCCAAGCTATGTCCCATGGAGAATGATTCCAGGGTTTGGACATCAATAACTCTGATCAGTGTGGGACTTACCTCAGAGGTGAAGAACTTTCCCAGGGTTATCTCCAACTACTCCAACCAAACCACTTGTATCATTTATCACTTTTAACATTTCAGATAACATTTATCTCTTGTAGACTTTGGAGATCTAGAATTATTTCAACTTCAAATCATATCTGGCATTTATGATGGGCACCATAAGAAATGGAATTCTTTTTCCAAAGCTTTTAATACACATATTATATGCATGGGTCTACAACTTGACTATGAACATATCAATATTCATACATTATGTTTCTGAATGAAATATATCGTTTCTGGGAAAAACTTGTCACAGCAGCAAAGCTTTAATAACAGGTATTGTCACATTTAAAGCCTAGCAGGGAACTGTGCTGGCTTTCATCATAGTGTAAAGATATCAACCACAAATTTAATTAGACATTTTATATTCCAGCGGTCTCCTCCTGGAAGGGATATTGAGGTCCCTTCTGCATTCTGCCACCTACTTATCCTCTCTCCCCCTGAGCCAAACCTACTATTTTATTACAGAGGGGAAGTGGAGTTAGGCCCGTATCTTCTGGTGTAGCATGATGAGGGAACAAGCGATTCAGTCTGAGGTAGTCTCTACGCAAGATTAAAACAAGCACAGCTATCACCCTCTGCATCTCATGATACTCATGCATTTTTCATCAACATATCATCTTCGCTCTACTTGTCTTGACCTTGAATTTAAATTGTTTTGAACAGGTTGCACATGCTCTATTTCAGTATCTCAAATATTGCAATGGTAGTGGATACCAAACAGCAAAAACTTGTCATAACTATGTTCTACACAGGGAGGTACCGATACAGGAGACGCAGGTGCCTTGTTAGAATTCGTAGGCGAGTAACCCACCTCTACCATCCGTCCTATTGGCCAATGTGCAATCATTGGAGAATAAACTGGATGAGCTCCGTTCAAGACTATCCTTCCAAAGGGACATTAAAAACTGTAATATCTTATGTTTCACCGAGTTGTGGCTGACCGACGACATGGATAATATACAGTTGGCTGGTTTTTCCGTGCATCGGCAAGACAGAACAGCAGCCTCCGACAAGACAAGGGGTGGCGGTCTGTGTCTATTTGTCAATAACAGCTGGTGCGCAAAATCAAAATTAAGTCTCAAGGTTATGCTCTCCTGAGGTGGAGTATCTCATGATAAACTGTAGACCACACTATTTACCGAGAGAGTTTATCTTTATTTTTTTTTGTAGCTGTCTATTTACCACCAAAAACCGATGCTGGCACTAAGACCATACTCAATGAGCTGTATAAAACTATAAGCAAACAATAAAATGCTCATCCGTAGTCGGCGCTCCTAGTGGCCGAGGACTTTATTTAATGCAGGGAAACTTAAATCCGTTTTAACTCATTTCTACCAGCATTTTACATGTGCAACAAGAGCCAAAAAAACCTCGAGGCCACCTTTACTCCACACACAGAGACGCGTGAAAAGCTCTATTTCGCCCTCCATTTGGTAAATCTGACGATAATTCTATCCCCCTGATTCCTGCTTACAAGCAAAAACTAAAGCAGGAAGTACCAGGGACTCGCTCAATACGGAAGTGGTCAGATGACGCAGATGCTAAGCTACAGGACTGTTTTGCTAGCACAGACTGGAATATGTTCCGGGACTCATCCGATGGCATTGAGGAGTATACCATATCCGTCCACGGCTTCATCAATAAGTGCATCGATGACGTTATCCCCACAGTGACCATACTCACATACTCCAACCAGAAGCCATGGATTACATCCGCATCCGCGCTGCTTTCAATGAGCAGGACTCTAACCGGGACGCAAGCAACACTGAAGCATGCATGAGAGCACCAGCTGTTCCGGATGACTGTGTGATCACGCTCGCCTTAGCCGATGTGAGTAAGACATTTAAACAGGTCAACATTCACAGACAAACTGGCAGGTTTCTTCAATTACATTTTCAACCTGTCCCTGGCCGAGTCTGCAATACATACATGTTTCAAGCAGACCACCATAGTCTAATCTGTCACCCTGATCCTCAACACTGATCCTCAACCCTCAAGGGTGCGTGCTTAGTCCTCTCCTGTACTCCGTGTTCACCCATGACTGTGTGGCCAAGCACGACTCCAACACCATCATTAAGTTCGCAGACGACACAACGGTGGTAGGCCTGATCACCGACAACAATGAGACAGTCTATAGGGAGGAGGTCAGAGACCTGGCAGTGTGGTGCAAGGCCAACAAGCTCTCCCTCAACGTGATCAAGACAAAGGAGATGATCGTGGACTACAGGAAATGGAGGGCTGAAAACACCCTCATTCTAATCGATGGGGCTGTAGTGGAGCAAGTTGAGGGCTTCAAGTTCCTTTGTGTCCACATCACCAACAAACTATCATGGTCCAAACACACCAGGACAGTCGTCATGAGGGCACAACAATGCCTATTCCCCCTCAGGAGACTGAACAGTTTTGGCATGGGTCCTCAGATCCTCAAAAAGTTATACAGTTGCACCATCGAGAGCATCCTGACAGGTTCCATCCCCGCCTGGTATGGCAACAGCTTGGCCTCCGATTGCAAGGTGCTACAGAGGGTAGTACATCACTGGGGTCAAGCTTCCTGCCATCCAGGACCTCTGTACCAGGCAGTGTCAGAGGAAGGCCTTAAAAATTGCCAAAGACTCCAGGCACCCTAGTCACAGACTGTTCTCTCTGCTACCCCACAGCAAGCGGTACCAGAGGGCCAAGTCTAGGTCCAAAAGGCTTATTAACAGCTTCTACCCCCAAGCCATAAGACTGTTGAACAGCTAATCAAATGGCTACCTGGATGCCTCCCCTGTGCTTGATCACAGAGATTACAGTTCACATGTTGTCTGAGTGAAACACTTACATATAATTAGAGAGCCTGGATACTCAAGGTCAGCCCTTTGCATAAATGTATGTGGAACCAGCTGTAGAGGTGAGAAAACAATGCTTTTCATGATTAAGAATAGTAAAAAAATTCCGCTCTCATACAAAATCACTTGTCAAGAAGGAACACATATGTCATAATGTTTAATGTCATATTATCATTTGATTCAAGTTGTTGTGTACAATTTGTGTTTTTCACTTTTTCCTCTATTGTCCATGAATGTGAGATAATGTAGCCCTCCAGATGACAGACATATGATTGAAGGAACATAATTGTGTTCAGGGATTATGGCGTGAAATCTGAAATCAGAAACAAAACACACTCAAAATGAACTGGTTCGTCAACATGTGCCAATTCGCTTGTATTACCTCCTTAAGTATCGCAGACTGCAACTATCATTGTCATAGACAACCTCTGTATGGTACATCCTCTGGTTCTTCGTAGGGATATGTATCCTCCATACTTTGTGATGACTTGTTGTTAAGATGCTTGAGTTGTGGATGGTTGGTGTTGAGATGCTTTGAAATCCCTTGACCTTTCCAGGAGCAGACAATGGAGTCTATAGCCTCAATCCAAAGGAACACAATATTTGTAAAGAGGATAGTCCAAGTGCTACAAGGTAAGAGTCCCATGTCTTTTTTGTAGACATCAGCTGGCCTGTATATTGTGCCCTCAGTGTCGTGGTGATTTGATCCAGTTCCTGATAGTCCACCTCTGACCAGAGCACCTCTGGACCACCAGCCGTAGGCCGAAGCTGGCCTCTCTAGACATCTCCACCTCCAAACAACGACCAGTGTCTCTGCTGATTATTGGGCCGTTCTACAGATGGAAGAGGAACAATCTGTGGTTATAATTGCAGTATTAAAAAGCAATACAGGTTTGGCAGGAGTCCTTTTTCCCCCTCAAGTCATGACATTTTGAAGTTTTACCTGACTGAAGTCCCAAAGCCTTTGTGATGAGTGTGACGCTCCATCAAATTTTTTGAGACTTGGCGTCCTCCCTCGTCCCTCGTCCACCAGACACTTGGTGTTGGGCAAGAACGTAGTGGAACCCAGAGGACCAAGCTGCAAAAGCCCTTCTGAGGTGTAACGGGCCAGCTAAAAAAAACATGTCAATGCCAAGTAAACGTCAACTTCTGAAAAAATATATGAACGGTTATACACAAATACTATCTTTACAGACACCTACATACAGTAGTCGTTGGACAATACAAAACGTGTTGAATACATCTGTACACATAGGAATGGTACATGTTATTGTGTAATCCTTGAGCTGTCTCATGAGAAAGATCTTTCTTGATACCTTGAGTACAAAAGGTCATAGTGCCTCTTGAGCTGAACAAGAGCTGTCAAACCAGTGCCTGCTCTTTCAACAGCTGAACCACAACTACCCAGTGGAAAGGCCATCTTGAAACGAAAGATCAATCAAATCCAATGCAAGGCCTGTCCTTAGTTACTGCTGAGATGTCAAACAAACATTTGCTGTGTAATTGACTGAAATACTAATGACAATGTAGACTTGATAGATACCACAGGGATACGTGCATTTATGTATGTTCCATGCTGATGAAAGCCAAATTATTTATGAGCGTAATGGACCATACAGATCCCTTAGGTGAGTACATGTTGTTATAAATGAGACCCAGTGATCCTATCTGAAGAGTTCATTGTCATTTGACATTGTGAGCTTGATCTCTATTCCATTTCACACGCCAAACGCAGCTTCAAACCTGTGAATGTCACAAGTAAGGGCACAGACGATTACAAAATCCAGGGTTGAATTATTCCCGGTGAACAACACTCAGAGAGGATGTTGGAGCCCATCACAGGTGCTGCTGCACCGTTCTGAGTAGAAGTAACCTTGTCAAATTGCCCTGTGCCAAGCCAATTCATTTGGAATTCACTGAATTACCATGCTAAAGCAAGCTAAATGAAAGCACAAACAACTACTGTAAAGATGAACAATGGAAGGGCTTCAACGCAAATGGGTGGGGATGCATAATATATTGTGGACGTCTGCAGGGGCCAGAGTGTATGGGATAGTTATACATGTTTTCCTGAACTAACATAAGAGCTTGTGTAAGAGGATTACATTTCTATGCAATCAAGCATATAAGGTTTTAAGAACTTTTCCTGACCTGTGATGTCATGCCATGACACGGGTAGAGAGTCGCGCTGTTGTCCTCATTAGGTCCTTGGTCTAAGCAATAGCCACTGGCCTTGCTGTTTCGCACCTCACCATAGGTGATGGTGTCATTGTACACTCGCATCTCTGGATACACATTCTGCAAATACCACTGGAAACTATGACATTGCAATTTCTTCCTCAAGGCGATTCTCTCAGAAACATCTCCAAAATCAACTCCGGGGTTCTGTTGAGTTAGAAAACAATTCACAGCACCAAAATCAATGACCAGTTAACACGCAATTGAGCTGTAGAATATTGGGGAACTACACTAGACTCACGTTGATGGGGATATTCCAGGCCATGTAGACGTGCGATTTGTAGTCATCCATCCACACCTCGGCTGCCCTCAAGGCATTGCGCTTTGCATAGTAATCAATGTCGTCGTTGTAGGGTTTCTTGGTGCGTTCAATGTGTGCCACCCGAGCACACGGTAACACCTCCATACTCCCCCCGCACTGCCATACCTGAGACATAGCATAGACAGTTCAAGAAAGAGAAAGACAGAAAGAAGCCTGACCACAATAGTAATAGTAACATTGTACTCTAAAAAGAAATCTTGTTGAGAGAGGTGCCACCGAGGCAATTGCCCACAGGCATATGGAAAGCTGTTAACACCTTGCAATTGCCCAGTTACTAGGACATTTTTCAGGCAAAGGGCCACTTCATTGTGTGTATGATTATACTGTACTGGTGGTGTTGCCAGATTATTATTTTTTGAGTACCTCTTCATACTCCCGTGCATTGAGCACAGCACAGAGAGGTGTGGTAGCGTTAACAAAAATATAATTTGGCTTAGATCTCTTTTGATACAATCAGCTGTCTCATTGGGTTTCTGTTGTTGTGCTGTCTCCCTTTCCCACTGTCTCCATTACCTGGACCAAATGTTTTGTACTTTATTCCCCTCTCAGCGTAATAGGTGCAAACCTGGCCTCTTCTTCTCTTCCTGTCCCCACCCCTGTCTCTCTCTCTCCCCCCTTCCGTCTCTGTCCTGCTGTCCCCTGTCGCTTCCTGCACACTGCTGCTCACGTCATAACGATCATGTCGGAAGTGTGAAATAAGTCTGTGTCAGTGGGACGCTAGTAGGTGACTGCAGAGTTCTGGAACACATTCAGTTCTCACACTGGGACACAACTTCCGCACCAACGTCACTACAGACTTTTTTACAGTCAACTACAGTGGGGCAAAAAAAGTATTTAGTCAGCCACCAATTGTGCAAGTTCTCCCACTTAAAAAGATGAGAGAGGCCTGTAATTTTCATCATAGGTAAACTTCAACTATGACAGACAAAACAAGAAAAAAAATCCAGAAAATCACATTGTAGGATTTTTTATGAATTTATTTGAAAATTATGGTGGAAAAGAAGTATTTGGTGAATAACAAAAGTTTCTCAATACTTTGTTATATACCCTTTGTTGGGAATGACAGAGGTCAAACGTTTTCTGTAAGGTTTTCACACACTGTTGCTGGTATTTTGGCCCATTCCTCCATGCAGATCTCCTCTAGAGCAGTGATGTTTTGGGGCTGTTGCTGGGCAACATGGACTGTCAACTCCCTCCAAAGATTTTCTATGGGGTTGAGATCTGGAGACTGGCTAGACCACTCCAGGACCTTGAAATGCTTCTTACGAAGCCACTCCTTTGTTGCCCGGGCGGTGTGATTGGCTGAAAGACCCAGCCACGTTTCATCTTCAATGCCCTTGCTGATGGAAGGAGGTTTTCACTCAAAATCTCACGATACATGGCCCCATTCATTCTTTCCTTCACACGGATCAGTCATCCTGGTCCCTTTGCAGAAAAACAGCCCCAAAGCATGATGTTTCCACCCCCATGCTTCACAGTAGGTATGGTGTTCTTTGGATGCAACTCAGCATTCTTTGTCCTCCAAACACGACAAGTTGAGTTTTTACCAAAAAGTTATATTTTGGTTTCATCTGACCATATGACATTCTCCCAATCTTCTTCTGGATCATCCAAATGCTCTCTAGCAAACTTCAGACAGGCCTGGACATGTACTGGCTTAAACAGGGGGAAATTTCTGGCACTGCAGGATTTGAGTCCCTGGCGGCGTAGTGTGTTACTGATGGTAGGCTTTGTTACTTTGGTCCCAGCTTCTCTGGGATTTTTGCTCACCGTTCTTGTAATCATTTTGACCCCACGGGGTGAGATCTTGCGTGGAGCCCCAGATCGAGGGAGATTATCAGTGGTCTTATATGTCTTCCATTTCCTAATAATTGCTCCCACAGTTGATTTCTCCAAACCAAGCTGCTTACCTATTGCAGATTCAGTCTTCCCAGCCTGGTGCAGGTCTACAATTTTGTTTCTGGTGTCCTTTGACCACTCTTTGGTCTTGGCCATAGTGGAGTATGGAGTGTGACTGTTTGAGGTTGTGGACAGGTGTCTTTTATACTGATAACAAGTTCAAACAGGCGCCATTAATACAGGTAACGAGTGGAGGACAGAGGAGCCTCTTAAAGAAGAAGTTACAGGTCTGTGAGAGTCAGAAATCTTGCTTGTTTGTAGGTGACCAAATACTTATTTTCCACCATAATTTGCAAATAAATTCATAAAAAAATCCTACTATGTGATTTTCGGGATTTTTTTCTCATTTTGTCTGTCATAGTTGAAGTGTACCTATGATGAAAATTACAGGCCTCTCTCATATTTTTAAGTGGGAGAACTTGCACAATTGGTGGCTGACTAAATACTTCTTCTTTTTTTGCCCCACTGTATCTCAGTTATAGTATTAGAAAGAAAGGGAATTCAAATGGCTCCAGGCTTTTGGGAAATAACTTACAATTTTTTGGTGCACTATAAAGGCATGGGTTTGTTATTCAGCAGTATACCAGGTGGTGTGGTGCAGGATAACTTCCATCCATATTCATGCAAACTGGTCTCCCTGTATGCTTAGAGCCTAATGATTCCTTAATGATCTCAGCAGAGCCAAACAAAACATGCAGGGAGAGAATTTAGTCAGAACAGACCCATAAGTTTTAATAACATGCCATTGATGCCAAGTCACACATTTTTTTAGGACCTAAGTTAAATGATCGGATTGAATATTCCATTCTGTTTGATAGTAAAACTGACCCTGTATATAGTGTGCTTACTTTGTTGTGTTCTTCTTATTTCTTATTTGTATTACTTGTGTGTTTTTGTTCTGCCTTTTGTTATGTTTAGTACTACATTGATATAGATTACTGAATTGTTGGGTTTAGAGCTGGCAAGAAAGGCATTTCACTGTACTTGTGCACGAGACTTAAAACGTAAAACTAAACTTGTTTTGAATCATACTTCAGATAATGGCAGCCTATCCCTTTTTAAAAGATATTGAAATCTATTTGGATCAGGGCCAAAATATATAGAACAATTTCCTGCCTTTACATTCATATTAAATCCCACCCACATCCTTTTTACTGTGACAGAGCTTAATTGAACTTCATGCATCTCTTACAGCACACAAACACTTGAACTCTCCAGTCACAATAACATAATGATTTCTTTGCTTTATAATCACATTGTCACGCCCTGACCTTAGAGAGCTTTTTATATCTCTATTTTTGTTTGGTCAGGGTGTGATTTGGGTGGGCATTCTATGTTCATTTTTCTATGTTTTGGTATTTCTTTGTTTTGGCCAGGTACGGTTCTCAATAAGGGACAGCTGTCTATCGTTGTCTCTGATTGGGAACCATACTTAGGTAGCATTTTCCCACCTGTGTTTTGTGGGTAGTTGTTTTCTGTTTAGTGTTCTGCACCTGACAGGACTGTTTCGGTTTCCTTTCTCACTTTGTTCAGTGTTAATAAAAATCATGAACACTTACCACGCTGCGCTTTGGTCCGATCCTTCATGCACCGACGACCGTTACACACATTGTAATGGCTAACACATAATGGACCACAGAACATACTGTATTGATTAGTTCTTAGTTTAAGCATGTACCACTTAGAAACTTACCCTCATGCCCAATTCAATGTTCTCTCCTCCATACACCTCCATGCCTGGGTCTAGAAGGCCAATCTCTTCAAAGTATTCTCTGTTCACCACAAAGGAGCAGCCAATCATGGCAGGGGTTCTGAACGGAGAAAGAACAGATTAAGGCCTAGCGGCCTACCCTGTAGAAGCGAGTTGGAACATCTTGTATATTTTAAGAACATGTTTTTCAAGCCCACGTTTTCTGTTTATAGAAAGCCTACACACCCATGGATTTCTTCACTGTTTATTCTGTTGCAAAGTGGGATTCAAATGGATTTCATTGTAATTTCTTTGTCAATGATCAACACAAAATACTCTAATGTCAAAGTTGAAGATAAATTCATTTTTTTTTTTGAGTAATGAAAAATAAAACACTAATATACACTATTATATAAAACACTAACATGTTGGAAACACCTTTGGTAGTGATTACAGCTGAGTCTTCTTGGGTAAGTCTCATAAGGGCTTTGCACACCTGGATTGTGTCTGACCAAGTGGTATGTCGACACCTGCTCGTCGAACATCTCTTTCTAAAATCCCTCCTTTGCTGCTATAACAGCCACCACTCTTCTGGGAAGGATTTCCACTAGATGTTGGAACATTGCTGCAGAGATTTGGTTCCATTCATTTGGTTCCATTCAGCCACAAAAGCCTTATTGGGGTCAGTCACTGATGTTGGGTGATTAGGCCTGGCTCTTAGGTGGCGTTCCAATTCATCCCAAAGGAGGTTGATAGGGTTGAGGTCAGGGCTCTGTGCAGGCCAGTCAAGTTATTCCACACCGATCTCGACAAACCAGTTCTGTATGGACCTAATTTTGTGCACGGGGCATTGTAATGCTGAAACTATCATGACACAAGGCGAGACCCAGATGCAGACACAGGAGCCAGATGGTTGGAGTCTTACAGTATTTATTAATCCAATAGGTTAAGTCAAGAGAATGGTCGTGGACAGGCAAAAGGGTCAAAACCAGTTCAGAGTCCAAAAGGTACCAAATGGAAGGCAGAGTCAAGGTCAGGGCAGGCAGGATGATCAGGCAGGCAGGAAAGTAGTCCAGAGACAGGCAGGGCTCAAAACCCGGGCAGACTATCAAAAAGAGAATAGCCAAAGGAGTACGGGAAAAATCATGCTGGTTGACTTGAGCTTCAAGTTCCTTGGTGTCCACATCAACAACAAACTAGAATGGTCCAAACACACCAAGAGAGTCGTGAAGAGGGCACGACCAAGCCTATTCCCCCACAGGAAACTAAAAAGATTTGGCATGGGTCCTGAGATCCTCAAAAGGTTCTACAGCTGCAACATCGAGAGCATGGTTGCATCACTGCCTGGTACAGCAATTGCTCGGTCTCTGAACGCAAGGCACTGCAGAAGGTAGTGCGTACGGCCCAGTGCATCACTGGGGCTAAGCTGCCTGCCATCCAAAAACAACACAGAGGTACACATAAACAAACGTACAGTCAATAACACAATAGAAAAATCTATGTACAGTGTGTGCAAATGTAGAAGATTAGGGAGGTAAGGCAATAAATAAAATATATAATATTTAATAAAATAATTACAATTTAGCATTAACACTGTAGTGATAGATGTGCAGATGATGATGTGCAAGTAGAGATACAGGGGTGCAAAAGAACAAGAAGATAAATAACAATATGGGGATGAGGTAGTTGGGTGTGCTATTTACAGATTGGCTGTGTACAGGTAGAGTGATCGGATGTTGTAGTTGGGGATTGAAATTTCAGGAGTTTTGGTGGCCTTCCTAAGCCAGGATTCAGACATGGCTAGGACATCAGGGTTGGCGGAGTGTGCTAAAGCAGTGAATAAAACAAACTTAGTTAGGAGGCTTCTGATGTTAACATGCATTAAACCAAGGCTTTTACGGTTACATAAGTCAACAAATGAGAGGGCCCGGGGAATAGGAGTGGTGCTGGGGGCTGCATGGCCTGGGTTAACCTCTACATCGCCAAAGGAACAGAGGAGGAGTAGGATAAGGGTACGGCTAAAGGCTATAAGAACTTGTCGTCTAGTGCGTTCAGAAAGGAGCATATTTCTGGGTGTGGAAGAATAGATTCAAGGCATAATGTACAGACAAGGGTATGGTAGGATGTGAGTACAGTGGAGGTAAACCTAGGCATTGAGGGATGATGAGAGAGGTTTTGTCCCTAGAGGCACCAGTTAAGCCAGGTGAGGTCACCGCATGTGTGAGGGGTGGGAAAAAAGGGCTATCTAAGGCATATTGGGCAGGGCTGGGGGCTCTACAGTGAAATAAGACGATAATCACTAATCAAAACAGCAATAGACAAAGGCATATTGACATTAGGGAGAGGCATGTGTAGCCAACTGATCATACCGTCCAATGAGTAACATTAGGTGAATCAGGGAGCCGATTCAGTGGTCGCTACTATGCTAGGCGAGCTGGAGACACTGCGATTCAGACAGGTAGCGGGCCGGGGCTAGCAGATGGGCCTTTGGCGATGTCGGAACGGAAGGGCCTGTTGAAACCACCTCGGACTATTACGTCAGCAGACCAGTCATGATGGATTGGCGGGGCTCTGTGTCGGCAGTAAAGGGTCCAGTCCAATTGGCAAAAGAGGTCTTGTAGCCCAAGAATTAGCTGGTGGACCTCTTCGGCAAGCCGCGTAATGGGCCTAGCTCAAGGCTAACTGGTGCTTGCTTCAGGACAGAGATGTTTGCCAGGGGTAGCCACTCGGATTGAAGCTAGCTAGCTGTGATGATCTGGTGTAAAGGTTCAGAGCTTGCGGTAGGAATCCTGGTAGAGAAAAAGCAGTCCAATATGCTCTGGGTTGATATCGCACTGTGCAGACTGGCAGGTATTGACCGAGCTGAGGCTGGCTGGTGTCTGAGTTAACGGTGAAGAACGCTAGCAGTGGCTAACTGACTACTAGCTAGTTAGCTGGCTAGCTTCTGATGGGGGTTCCGCTTCTAAAGTATAAAAATAGCAAATCCGTACCACACTGGGTGAGGCGGGTTGCAGGAGAGTATATTCAGTCCGTAGATGGAAAGTGAGATTAAAATGTATACGAATATAAACGATATATAAAACGATATTTACACGGGACAAGACAAAACACACGTCCGACTGCTACGCCATCTTGGAACTAGTACAATGGCGGCGAGCTTTACACCACTCCAGCCGACATTGTATATCATATCATATAATTTTGACAATATCGCAATATAATTTTGCGCTAGTTGGCTGTACCTGCACCAAAACTCCAGTATTTGTCCTTCATAGCTTGATCATCTTCTTTTTAAATGGGGAGCCAATTTGTTTTCAGCACTTTTATTTCAGTCATTTTCTCATGGCTCTTGTGCTATACCTTTACACCAGGCATATGGCAGTATGTTTGAAACATCGAATCACAATAAAATCACAGTATGAAATCGCAATACATATAGAACCGTGAGAATCTCAACACATCATATCAGCACATAAGTTTCGTAGTATTATTGTGAGGTCCCTGGCTATTCCCAGCCTTAATCCCTAAGTATACCTTCCTGTGATAGAGCTCAATTCAGAAGGATGACTACATCTTTGTGTCTGGGTGCTTTAATACATCATCCAGAGCATAATTATTAACTTGGCCATGCTTAAATAGATATTCAGTGTCTGATTTGTTATTGTTACCCATCGACTAATCATTGCCCTTCTTTATGTAGCTTTCGAAAAGCTTGTTGGTCTTTGTAGTTGAATCTGTGCTTGAAATTCAATACTTGACTGAGGGACGGACCTTACAGTTGTTGATGTATGGGGGACAGAGGAAGGGGTAGACATTCAAAAATCACATCAGCCCCTATTATTTCACACAGAGTGAGTCCATATAACTTATTATGTGATTTGTTGAGCCACATTTTACTTCTGAATTCATTTAGGCTTGCCTAAAAAAAGGGGGGGGGGGCGAATACTTATTTAATTTGTATTAATTTCAAAGAATGTGTAGAATTTTCTTTTCACTTTGACATTATGGAATATTTTGTCGATCAATGACAAAAATTACAATTAAATCTATTTCAATCCAATTTTGTAATGCAAGAAAATGTGAATAGAAGCGGTGTAGATTATCGATAGGCAATGTATTGCAGAATATTGCATCAGACAACTGCCCCAATAATGTCCTAGAAACATACTGTACTTTTCCCATACCTGATGGGGGCCGTCTCATCTCCTCTGTCCTGCCAGGCCTGGGGGGGGGTGATGTACATACACCAAAGGCCCCAGTTGTAGCCATGGGCTGCGTTGTCATACCGCTGCACCTCAAACGTGTTGTACTTGATGTTGTCGATCGACGGTAGAATAATACGTGTTCGATCCTCCCTGATTCTGGTTAGGATTGGCTCTGCCCTGTCAAAAGAGGAAGGGAAACGCATTTTAGTGCGTTTATTTGATCTCTATAAATATTCTAAAGGTGCTTGAGATGTTTACTGGTAACTTCATGCTGTTCATGCTGGCATGATAGGAAAAGCATGACAGTAAATCATGTTTCTGTCATCTCATCTGTTCCCAGGGGGAAAATGGGGCCACCACAGTCTGTTCAAGCGTTTAAGCATCTTCATCAAAACATCCTGAATCCTCACTGCTAGCAGAGGAAGGTACTGTACAGTTCTCATCTTCCCTTACACTTGACAGCTTATTTTCCATTTCACATCCGTTCCAGAGAACAAAACCAAATAAATAGTAATTTATGTACTGTAGCTAGCAGTTCTATGTGTTACAACTGTAGTGAAACACTGATGGCCTCACATGTGGGTCGTTCCACCTCAAAAAGCACAAGAAAGAGGATTTCGAGACCCACCGTCTCAAAATGCTCTGATATTGTTTCTGTTTTTAGAAAGATTAGCATTTCTGGAGCATTATTTTGTTGAAATATAATTTGATCTCTGAGAAATTAAGCTAATTGATTGCATCCAAATTGTCCATTTTATACTTGTTTTTGGATTGGGATTGGCATGGGGGGTGTGCAGGGGGCTTTTGTTCATGTCTTTGGATTCTTCATGTCTTACTCATTGTTTGAAAAAGGTTTGGACCAAATTGGATGTTAAGTACTATACTTAGTTAATATTATATGAATCCTATAAATTAAAATGGACAATTTGTGTGCAATCAATTAGCTTAATTTCTCAGAGATCAGATTATATTTCAACAAAAGAATGTTGCAGGAATGCTAATCTTATCTGTTTCTAACTACAGAAACCATTTCAGATGGTGGGTGTCATGGCTTACTGAAATGACATGGAACGACCCATGGGCTGTGTGGTGTGTTCAATAGTTTTTCCGTGTAAAACTTGACTGATGCAATCAGATATCATTTCCATTGTGGATATAGCTTTTGCAATATGAGTGCAGTTAAGGAGTCGACCTTTCACCGCTGCAATATCATTTTTAGAACAAATAGGGTTCACTTCTGAGAGAGTGTCACCTTGCCTGAATGAATTCCTCTTAAAGTGGTGTGATGAAGATGGATTGTGGTGACTACGGTACCTCCTTGTCTTTCCATTACTGAGAGAAAGGAATACCTCTGATTTGCAAATAAAAATGCTCTTCTTGTCAGATGCACAAACACTGTCAGCAGATCTCGGTGTAATGCATTCCAGGTTTAAAATAGTACAGTATATAGCTAGATATTGGATGACAAATGGCACCTCAGTGTTGGGAGGAATCTGCATCTGATTGATGATAATGCATGAGACTATTTTAAAGTCCTTTTCAAGTGTCAATCTGAGGGGAAATAAGAAGCTGTTCCTCACCATGCTGTGTTGAACTCAACATGTGCGTCAAAGAAGCCAACAACTGGTGCAGTGGCAGCTTTCCAGCCAAGGATTCTGGCCCGTATAAGTCCCTCCCGTCTGCTATTTCTCACCATCTTCACTAGGCCTGGGTACTGCTTATTCACATACTGATCCAGATTCAGCTTTAGCTCCACTACAACAACAAGAATAATCAAGTGTTGGAGCTCAAACTAGAAAACCATCATTTCAAGTCTCTCTCTCTCTCACACACACACACACACTGTAAAAGCCCTTGTCTTACCACTGTCACTGTTGTCATCCACCAGGATGATCTCCTTGAGGATGTGTGCAGGTGTGTGATTGACCAGGCTGTGGACTGACCGTAGGATCACTGACAAAGCCTCGTTTACAAAGATGAACACCACCGTCATCTGAGGGAGGTCATCTGGGTAAGTCATCAGCTTGCACCTGTCAACACAACTTAGTGAGAAGCTGTCACATCAGTACCCTAAACTCATAATGCTTTATTATGTTACCTTCTGGTTTTCAAGCTGTGAGGGCAGGGTTTAGGACCTACTTTTTCGGCCTGTAGTCAGGAATGGATCTATCCAGTGGGATTTGATTGCTCAGCTGTGCGTTGTAGCCGTACTCTTCGTACTTTCCCCCATCTGGGTCGCGGACAGGGTTTCTCAGAGTTGCAGGGGTCCTGGCCTGCCCCTGTCCCACTCGTCCCTCCAGTACCCCAACCGTCTTTCCCAGACCTGTGGAAAGTCAGAGGAAAATGTCAGACTCATTTTGCAAACTGTCTGAGGTGCCTCTGGATCACAAAAGCAAGCAAGCTGTTACACTTTTCATCTCAATGTGTCAGTCATTTGAGCTGTCTCTTTTCCCTCGAGAACGTAAACAAAAGTGACCATCTAGATTCATTAGAGAGTTGGCAATTGAAGTTTAGACAAGATAAATAATTGACACGTCTACCGTCTGCAGCACCTTGTCTGTGAAGTTATAATAGGTCATCTTAATAAACTCTCAGTCTGACTGACAGACAGGAGAGCCAGGGATAAAGGAAACTAAAGGCTATTATTATTCACCTAGACTTTACTGGTGGGAAGTAATAGACAGGGGGACAGGATGATTGACTTGTAATGTGAGAAGAATGTCTTATACTGTCAGTATTACAGCAGGACCTGGCATCTTGCTAATCCAACTTCTGAACTGATTATGCATTTAAACACTGAATTATGAGTGTCATAGTCCAAACATTGGGAATGGGGGGGGGGGGGGATTTTATAAAGCAAATGCATCAGACAACACCACATTGGATAAGGAAGAGGAATTAGTAAATGTGATATAACCGTCAAACCTGCTGCAGAAATGCCCCCAACTGGCTTTTATTATATCACTGACCTCCTGATATATAACCTCAGGATCATGGGGTATAGAGATTTCTTCTTGGGACTACTTGTTTTGTGCAGCAAAAAAAAGGAGGTGATATTTCAGGATAACTAGTTTGTCCTCTACACTTGTTTGCAGCAAGGTTGAGACCCATCAATTAAGGCTGACAGCATCCATCCTCCTAAACTGCTTTGTGGTGGAGTCCAATTAAGCTCCTCAAAAAGAGAATGTTGTTAACTATTTTAGGTGCTAAAAAGATGGGCCATGGACCCTTCTCTTTAACCCTTCTCATGGAGAGCTACTGGATGTGCAGGATTTTGTTCCAGACAGTCCTCTAAAACAAATCTGATTCAACACCTTATTAGTGTCTCTCCAGTAAGAGTGTTGGTCACCTCTACGTGAGAATGATGTTCATTGACTACAGCTTAGCGTTCGACACCATAGTGCCCTCCAAGCTCATCACTAAGCTAAGGACCCTGGGACTGAACACCTCCATCTGCAACTAGATCCTGGACTTCCTGATGGGCTGCCCCCAGGTGATGAGGGTAGGCAACAACATATCCACCACGCTGACCCTCAACATTGGGGCCCTTCAGGGGTGCATGCTTAGTCCCCTCCTGTACTCCCTGTTCACCCATGACAGTGTGGCCACACACGACTCCAACACCATCATGATGTGTGCCAATGACACGACGGTGGTAGGCCTGATCGCCGACAACGATGAGACAGCGTATAGGGAGGAGGTCAGAGGCCTGGCAGTGTGGAGCCGGGACAACAAGGCGGTGTCAGAGGGAGGCCTTAAAAATGTTCAAAGACTCCAGCCACCCAAGTCATAGACTGTTCTCTCTGGTACCGCAAGGCAAGCGGTACGGAACCGCCAAGTCTGGGACCAAAGGCTCCTTAACAGCTTTAACCCCCAAGCCATGAGACTGATGAACAGTTAATCAAATGACTAACCTGACTATTTGAATTGACCCCCTTATTTTATTTGTCTTTTTTTCTGCACTGACTCCCTTGCACTGGCTCTATGCACACACTCACAAATACTACACTTTAACAGCTTTAACCCCCAAGTCATGAGACTGCTGAACAGTTAATCAAATGACTAACCTGACTATTTGAATTGACCCCCTTATTTTATTTGTCTTTTTTTCTGCACTGACTCCCTTGCACTGGCTCTATGCACACACTCACAAATACTACACTGACACTCCAGCGCACAAAACACACACACACACATGCGTATTGATGTCACACACACACATACGTTCACATTCCTTCACACTCTTCACATACTCTGCTGCTATTCTCTGTTTATTATCTATTCATTATCACTTTATCCCTACCTACATGCACATATTACCTAAATTACTTTGACTAACCCATACCCCTGCACATTGACTTGGTACCGGTACCCGTTGTATATAGCCCCATTATTGTTATTTTATTGTGTTACTATTTTATCCTTTAGTTTATTTAGCAAATTTGCATTGTTGGTTAAGGGCTGGCAAATAAGTCTTTCACCGTAAGGTCAACTACACATGTTGTATTCGAATCATGTGACAAATAATATTTTATTTTATTTGATCTAGTAACAAACAAACGTCGGGCCAGAAAATAATTACAAATCATTTATAGACTGCACATTGACCGCAAGAAGCCCAAACAGATGTCATACTTGACTAAAACAGAATCATTTCAGACCTTGCTTACGATCACATATCTCTCTCTGTATTATGTGTGGGAATTAGGGTTGCAATGGGTCGGAAACGTTACGGTAAATTTCCATCATTTTCCTGGACATTTTCCAAGGGAAGTTAAGCCCGGGAATTTTGCTTAAATTCATCAAAAAAAGTTAGCATATAACAGTGAACCTTTTTGTGGAATACACATAAGGCAATTCTAGGTCTTGTGGCATATTTTGGTAAAACTATCCCCAACTCAATTGAATAGCGACCCTCTGCATGCACAGTACATACTTCCGTCACATGTACAGCTGATTCTCAAGATCTTGCACACTAATGAGATGTTATTGATCCCACACTACTACACTGTCTGAGCCAAGGACTACATGCTTTCTGGTAAGTTTTGATTACAATACTGGGTGGGGTGAATATATTTGATATGACATACATGATTTTTTTGTTAACTAGTAAAATAGTAGCCTACAGCAAAGTGTGTTTTTAAATTATTTCTAACTTGTTAACAATTTCTACTAATTAGGTTTTGCTACCATGTGTGTTTTAGCTTGCTTGAGCCTGCTAACTGAACCTGCTAACTGGCCCTGCTAACTGAGCCTGCTAACTGGGCCTGCTAACTGAGCCTGCTAACTGTGTTAAATCACCCTGTTTCCATACATGTTTCATTTTAAAACATTTATCTTACAAATGAGTTGTTTAATCTAACTGCTTAACTCTTATTTTATCTGTACATGGAATTGTACTTGGATTTTTTTTACTCATCTTTTTCTGATGTAGACATTTCACTGCAGCTAATGTAGAAGGAAAAGCTCTGTACATTTGCAAATACTGTGCCAGATCATATGTGAAGAATGCAACAAAGATACAGAATGATCTGGCCAAGTGCATAAAGTTCCTTCAGTGCTCACAACAAGCAATCTCTGCCAAAAGTCCCGCTACTTCTATTTGAGGTGAAAATTATGAATCAAACACCTTATCGATAGAAATAGCTCATAGTCCTCCTGGAATCAGAAGGTTTTTGACTCAATGGAGTAACATAGACAGAAATGCTGATGAATGTCTTGCTCGAGCTGTGTATGCAACTGGTTCACCTCTGATGCTCACAGGCAATTGTGTGTGCTTTTGTGTATTGGAAGAGATTTCTGACTGTTCTTCCCCCAGCACACACCCCTCCAACCAGACATGCTTTATCTACTCATTTGCTGGATGCAGAGTGCAACAGAGTTCAAGTGAAGGCCAAGTAAATCATAGAGAAAGCAGACTGTATTGCAATCATCTCTGATGGGTGGTCAAATGTTTGTGGGCAAGGAATAATTAACTACATCATCTCCAACCCTCAACCAGTATTCTACAACAGACACAAGGGACAACAGACACATCGGTCTCTACATTGCAGATGAGCTGAAGGCAGTCATCAATGACCTTGGACCACAGAAGGTATTTGCACTGGTGACAGACAATGCTGCGAACATGAAGGCTGCTTGGTCTAAAGTGGAGGAGTCCTACCCTCACATCACACCCATTGGCTGGGCTGCTCATGCATTGAATCTGCTCCTCAAGGACATAATGGCACTGAAAACAATGGATACATTCTACAAGAGAGCCAAGGAAATGATTAGGTATGTGAAGGGTCATCAAGTTATAGCAGCAATCTACCTCACCAAGCAAAGTGAGAAGAATAAGAGCACCACAGTGAAGCTGCCCAGCAACACGAGTCTCGGGTGGTGTTGTCATCATGTTTGACAGTCTCCTGGAGGTGAAGGAGTCTCTCCAAAAAATGGCCATATCACAGTCTGCTGATATGGACAGCCCCATCAAGAGGATCCTCCTGGATGATGTATTTTGGGAGAGAGTGGTAAGCAGCCTGAAACTCCTGAAACCTATAGTAGTAGCCATTGCACGGATTGAGGGAGACAATGCCATCCTGTCTGATGTTCAGACTCTGTTTGCAGATGTAAGAGAAGAAATCTGTACTGCCCTGCCCACATCACGGTTTCTCCAAGCAGAGAAACTGCAGTTCTGAAGTACATCAAAAAGCGTGAAGTCTTCTGCCTGAAGCCCATAGACACTGCAGCGTACATGTTGGATCCCAAGTATGCTGGCAAGAGCATCCTGTCTGGTGTAGAGATCAACAAGGCCTATGGTGTCATCACATCCGTGTCTCGAAACCTTGGCCTGGATGAGGCCACGGTTCTTGGCAGACTGGCGAAGTACACTTCCAAGCAAGGGCTTTGTGATGGAGATGCAATATAGCAGTCGTGCCAACATATCTCATCAGCCACCTGGTGGAAGGGACTTTGTGGACCTAAGGCTGTTTCCCCTGTTGCCTCCATCATCCTCCAAATCCCACCAACATCAGCCGTCTCAGAGTGCAACTGGTCCTTGTTTGGGAACACACACACCAAAGCACACAACAGGCTGACCAATACAAGGGTGGAAAGATTGGTGGCCATCTGGCCAAATTTGAGGCTTTTTGAGCCTGACAACGAGCCATCCTCAACCAGGTTGGAAAGTGACAGTGAAGATGAGGCCTTGGAGTCGGATGTTCAAGAGGTGGACATTGAGAAGGTCCAGGAAGAAGATATTGAGGCCTCAGAGGAAGACATCCAAAGCTTTCGTTTCTAGACTATCATTTTACAGATGCATGTTAAAAACGTTTTTGGGAGATGTGATGGATCATTGGGGATCATTCAATATTCCCTTTCTTTTGTTGTTCAGTGAAATCATCCCATGTGAAGTCAACTTATTTAATTAAAGTTCAATTCATAACTAAATTGTTTTTAAAAATTTCTATTGGAAGGATTAAATTATTTTAACTACTTATGATAAGGCAAAGGGTTTATGTTTCTGTCTCCATATGATATGGTCAATTTATCCAATGCAAAAAAACATCTACTGTTAAATGGTATTAATTTGCATATATTTCCGTTAATTCCCATATATTCCCGTTAATTCCCATATATTCCCGTTAAATCCCACGGAAAGTTTCCACCTCTGAATATTCCCCAAAATGTGCAACCCTAGTGGGAATACTTGGGAACATATTTCCAAAATGAAAATCACTTGGAGCTGATTTGCTGGTGTTTTTACAGTCGTTTATGTCAAACAATAAAAAATTTGACAAATAAAATCACCCAAGGGCCAAGTTCGGCCTGAGGGCCGCCAGTTGGGGAACCCTGAATTAGACTTTTATAATGCTGTTCTTTTGGAGAAAAACAGAGCCCTTTGTCTGGGTTATTTTAGAATTATGTAAAAGCAGATTAGACATTTAGGCTGAAAGCGATGCTAGGAGTGGATCTATAATGGATGAGGTGGATGTGGGCCAGGTTGATCGGTTATTCGATTTAAGAGAATGACAATACCCATGGGTTGTACAACAGCTGAGATGTGGCAAATCAAAGAAACACTGTAAAATGCATGATTTACTATAAAAGTAATTCATAAAGCACTGATGTGGAGTGAAATAAAGTTGCACCAAGCTGACTTGGTGTTCATGATCACATGGATCAATCATTTACCGTTCAATTGATGGTAGACCATGTCCTCAAGATGCTCAAGCCTCTGAAGAATAGCTTGCTTCTCCACAAAGTTATTAACTTTCCCATTTCTGCGGTTAGATCTTTGCATAGTGGTCCTGCCGTTCTTCAGGAGTTCCTCTGAGCGATCCTGAATTCTGCAGTAAACCGAGAACAGTATAATACCCACAAACATGCAGATGTTTAAAGTCAACAAAGTTTTTATCTGCCGTGCGCCAGCCATGAAACCGAAGGGAAACCGACAACACCTACCCGTGATAGAAAAACATGCCCAATCCAAGTTTGGTGACCGATCTTTGTTTATGTGTATAAGGCACGCATCGTCATCATAGCCACCTCAGTCCTGTCATCAGCACCAGCTTCGCCGCATAGATTATAGTAGGCAAGAAGACTGTATATAATCAACCCAAATTGAATCTCATTGCCATTCCATTGCACAGGTTATCATCTCCAAAGTGGTCCCCCCCTCCAACCAACTGCTTACACTTACACCCCCAACCAACTGCCACATCGTTAGAACGACAGAATCTCTCCCTCAATTGAGCGAACGTGGGCTTGTTTTCCACTTGTCAGTAGTAGGCTAAAATTGATGACAAAAGAAGCGAGAGTAGGTATTATCCCTTCTGGTTTCACTCAGTCACCCTTCTTGACGATTTAAAAAATACCAAGGAGTTACTGATGAGACATGAATGTAATCCTTACTCGCAGTTTCTCATGGTCGCTTGATGAAGACTGTTTAGAAGCTATAGATAAAAGGGCCAAGGTATGTCCGATATCGCGCGGATGCTCTCTGCGTCTGTACAGAGAGATAAAAGCATTCCTGTTACTGGTCTCTCTCTCAAATCAAATTGTATTAGTCACATGCGCCGAATACAACAGTTGTAGGTAGACTTTAGCGTGAAATGCTTACTTACAAGCCCCTAACCAACAATGTAGTTTCAAAAATACGAATGAGAATATCCCTCTCTCTCTCTCATGGAGAGCCCTGTTACAGTCAGTGTTGAAAGCTGATCAATAGTTGTTTTAATCGTTTTAATCAGTTGAGGTAACAATTGGTTTAATAGTTTTAACCAGTTGAGGTAAAACATAATAATAATAATCTGGTGCAATTTGTCACCAAATACTTTCAGCAGCTCTGACTTTATAAAAAATTCCAATTGTATTTAAATGTCATCTATTGTGAACCCTTGTGATCTAAACCTATTTCCCTTATTGATTAAGCAAGGTAACATGACTTGGCCTACTTCCATCATCAAGAAACTAAGCCACCAAGGTCAGTCAAGGATGTTTGGTGTGCTTTCTAGGAAACACCATGAATAATGCCAGGAAGGTACACAATGTCATTCTGTGGAGTTTTGCTGATGTGTTTTTTCGCTGTACAGTTATTTCCCAGGGCACCCCACATAAAGCAGGTGGGTGCTAAATGTGCGTTGCTATAATTACACAATCCACCCCGGAGGCCCAAACTGTTCCTCGGGGCAACGGTCAACAGTCTAGACCAGGTGGGAGGGTTTGTTGGGGCCTCAAATCATATAGAATAAATAAAGTTTGTCCCAGAACATCCAATGATAATAAACACCTATGGAGAGAGAATAAATATCCCCACCCACACATAATCATTATCACATGATGTGTACAATTGCATAATTCCTTGAATAATAAAATACATATCATCAAGACCTAAAGTATATTGCAGTAATAAAGGACTGAAGCCAGCTGTTAAATAATGCTACAGTAGCATTAAATCAAATCAAATCAAATTTATTTATATAGCCCTTCGTACATCAGCTGATATCTCAAAGTGCTGTACAGAAACCCAGCCTAAAACCCCAAACAGCAAGCAATGCAGGTGTAGAAGCACGGTGGCTAGGAAAAACTCCCTAGAAAAGGCCAATACCTAGGAAGAAACCTAGAGAGGAACCAGGCTATGTGGGGTGGCCAGTCCTCTTCTGGCTGTGCCGGGTGGAGATTATAACAGAACATGGCCAAGATGTTCAAATGTTCATAAATGACCAGCATGGTCGAATAATAATAAGGCAGAACAGTTGAAAGTGGAGCAGCAGCACAGTCAGGTGGAAGTTGAAACTGGAGCAGCAGCATGGCCAGGTGGACTGGGGACAGCAATTATGCATTGAAGAAGAAGAAGCTGCAAAAGAAAATCAAGAATGAAGACATGCATGTTTTCCAGGGCCCAATACTTGCAACACTTCTATTTACTTGGTCAAAGTGATCCATGAACTGTCATGGTCTGAGCACATTAATTTAATCTTTTCAATCTGATATGTGGATCTGCCAAATCCCTTATTTGCATCTAACAACATGAGCAAAACTGTTATTTGCTTGGTGAAATTGATTTATGCAGACAAACCAAATCATCCATAGAGAATATTAATGTACAGCTTTACATCCATCAGCATAAACCTGACTTCGTAAAATGTTTTATATTCTGGGTAAAAAGTGCTGAGGGCAGGTTAATGTTTCTAACAAAAGTTGATTTGTGACGAAAACAGTATTTCTTTTCAGCAAAGTGACAGGAATGAAACTGTCTGCACAGAACAGAAATGCCAACTGATCATGTTGTCTTACTTGATCATGCGTTAAAGGACACAGGACAATAGGTCAAATCAGGGATCATCAACTAGATTCAGCCATAATTATAAATGATCTGTAGACTGCAAATTAACCACAAGAAGCCCCAACAGATTGTTTTCCTGCCATTTGGAGTACCCTTGGCGAAGGCTACTAATCTTCCATTAAACTTGTTATTGATTGAAAAACCCACTGACCTTTAGCCACATAAAGTGTTTGTTAAGATATATTTGACACTAGCAAAAGCCAGCCTGTCTGCACATTTTAAAGTTGGTTTTCCATTTCTACCTTAAACCATTCGAGAGCAATAGCCCAGCCCTTCCATCTAGTAGCTATTCTGTGAACCAACACTACACATCATTGCTGAAGAATAACCCCATTAAAAATCCACAACACCCAGAATATATTGCTTAAAAAGATACAGCAGTGGTGGCACTGGGGATGACTGCCTGATTCTCTCTCTCGCTCTATCTAATTGGCCTACCCAGTGAATCAATCCAAACACATTTCCCAGGCAATCCTGCGTCTGTATTAGCAACTGTCTAAAGCCATCTCATCCAACTGAGAACCTGGGGCTGCCTCGGTGTCAGACACCCTCTCTTAGCCAGATTAACCTCACAACTTCATGAGCGCCTGTGGTCACTGCTTCAGTAAACGGATTATACAGCACATCACAAGCAGAAGAAAGATGGTGAGAATAACAATAATAAAGATTCTTGCCTCATTGCAATATGTAGTCTACCTAACATGTTTCAATGGCATTTGTTTCTTTGAAATCTGAGATGGAGGGGAGAGACAAGACACCATAGAGATCCTACTAAATTACTGTTCTAATTTCTAATTCTATGCGAGACACAGACAAGCTGCAGTTCTATCTTGTTTGTCCTTGATCAGAGTTTAGTAATTTTGTATTGTAAGTTTGCTTAGCTATTATGTCTACCATACTATGACATTGAAAAGATTCAATATCATCATTAGCTAAAGATGACAAAATTATTTTACTGAGAATGTTTCTGTTAGGTATTTCTGTTAGATGATGTGCAATGTCCACACAGAGATTTTTTTTTACAGGTGAATGTGGAAGCTGTGGATAAACCATGCATCCCATAGTAGAAGGTACAATGTAAATGTTGGAGAACTGGATCCAACAGCACAGTGAGTGACCTGGGATCCTAGAGATAGATAGAGGACTCATCTTTATATGTGTGCCATTATAGGATATGTGACAGCATGGGTAGAGCCATTGAGGCTACAACCTATAGGAATACCCACCCAGTTGACAACTTTGACTACTTTAAAATGGGGGAAGCATGGTGGAGGCCCTCAATGGCGTTGCCCATGCTAAAATAGCATTTTGTCAACTAGAGGCCTCTATCATTCTCTGTGCTTGAATAGACCTGTGCTGCCCTCTACTGACAGGCATGTTTCTGATTTCTCAAGGGGTTTTCAAAGTGCCAGGCATTACACCAGCAGAGGGCAGTGTAACACAAAATTAAATTGCTATGGTGACTGCCTGGGCCTATCTAGTATTGAATAACATTGAACAATTGCATTACACAATACTGATTAGTCTTGCAAATTTGCCCTGTGATCTCTCAGATCTGTGCGTGACTGAAATAACAGTGTATATTTAGTATTTTTTGATATTTTATTCAGATCCCCATTAGCTGTTGCTGAAGCAGCAGCTACTCTTCCTGGGGTCCACACAAAACATGAAACATGACATAATACAAAAGAACATCAATACACTAGAAGTGCTCAAGGACTAAACAACACATTTAAAATAAGAACAATAGAACACATGACTGACAGTTACCCACGACTGAGTAACCGACATGACTGACAGTTACCCACATTACTGACAGTTACCCACATTACTGACAGTTACCCACGACTGAGTAACCGACATGACTGACAGTTACCCACATGACTGACAGTTACCCACATTACTGACAGTTACCCACGACTGAGTAACCAACATGACTGACAGTTACCCACATTACTGACAGTTAAAAATGGGGGTTTCAGTGAGGATTTCCTACACTGGACAACTTGTTACAGCTGTTGATGTCGTTGATAACGATCTGCAATTTTCTTTCATGTCATTACATTAAGATAAAAGGGGGGGGGGGGGGGGGGGGGTCATAGCTATAATTCAATAAAAGTCACGAGTTGATTTAAACCTATGTTTAACCCTTTATCGTGGTGGTTGTCTTGAAGGATTTGTCCAAAAAAGTGTGGCATAGAACCTTACTTTTCTGTCCTTGCATTTATGGCAGTGTAAGTTGTCATTATATACAGTGGGGTAAAAAAGTATTTAGTCAGCCACCAATTGTGCAAGTTCTCCCACTTAAAAAGATGAGAGAGGCCTGTAATTTTCATCATAGGTAGACTTCAACTATGATAGACAAAATTAGAAAATGAATTTACATACAAATTATGGTGGAAAATAAGTATTTGGTCACCTACAAACAAGCAAGATTTCTGGCTCTCACAGACCTGTAACTTCTTTAAGAGGCTCCTCTTTCATCCACTCGTTACCTGTATTAATGGCACCTGTTTGAACTTGTTATCAGTATAAAAGACACCTGTCCACAACCTCAAACAGTCACACTCCAAACTCCACTATGGCCAAGACCAAAGAACTGTCAAAGGACACCAAAAACAAAATTGTAGACCTGCACCAGGCTGGGAAGACTGAATCTGCAATAGGTAAGCAGCTTGGTTTGAAGAAATCCACTGTGGGAGCAATTATTAGGAAATGGAAGACATACAAGACCACTGATAATCTCCCTCGATCTGGGACTCCACGCAAGATCTCACCCCGTGGGGTCAAAATGATCACAAGAACGGTGAGCAAAAATCCCAGAACCACACGGGGGGACCTAGTGAATGGCCTGCAAAGAGCTGGGACCAAAGTAACAAAGCCTACCATCAGCAAGGGCATTGAAGATGAAACGTGGCTGGGTCTTTCAGCATGACAATGATCCCAAACACACCGCCCTGGCAACGAAGGAGTGGCTTCGTAAGAAGCATTTCAAGGTCCTGGAGTGGCCTAGCCAGTCTCCAGATCTCACCCCCATAGAAAATCTTTGGAGGGAGTTGAAAGTCCGTGTTGCCCAGCAACAGCCCCAAAACATCACTGCTCTAGAGGAGATCTGTATGGAGGAAGGGGCCAAAATATCAGCAACAGTGTGTGAAAACCTTGTGAAGACCTACAGAAAATGTTTGACCTGTCATTGCCAACAAAGGGTATATAACAAAGTATTGAGAAACTTTTGTTATTGAACAAATACTTATTTTCCACCATCATTTGCAAATCAATTCATTAAAAATCCTACAATGTGATTTTCTGGAGTTTTTTTCTTCTCATTTTGTCTGTCATAGTTGAAGTGTACCTATGATGTAAATTACAGGCCTCTCTCATCTTTTTAAGTGGGAGAACTTGCACAATTTGTGGCTGACTAAATACTTTTCTGCCCCACTGTATATTAAGCATTAATCAGTTAAATTAGACATTGAACTTGAACCCTGTAAGAATCCTGGATCTAGCTGTCGGATAGTTTTTGGTTTAGAGATCTCAAAAATGCAGTGTATTTATGTAACATTTTGTGTCTTCTTCTGTCACGGGGTGAAAGCACATTTCATGGGCATACAAATCCCAAATTATGTAAATGTAAAATGTAATGCTTCTAACCGAAAGAGTCACCTTACCTTGATACTGAAAACCTAAATCGATACTGACATTAACGTGTTTTTTCAAAAATTATGCATAATACTTGTTGGATGCACATTTGGTGTCCAGCTGATTAGTTACACCTTGATATTTTCATCTGATCCAGGAAGGGATTTTCCAAATGACGGTCAAGTTACGAACAACTGTCACGCCCTGACCTTAGAGCCTTTTATTCTCTTTTTATCCCTACAAAGCTGGACGTTTCGTTTGTTACTCTTTCTTGTTTTGTGCCGGTTATCATCAATAAAAATGATTAACCTACCCCACGCTGCATCTTGGTCCAACCATCCTTCCAACAACGATCGTTACAACAACTGTGGCGATAGAGCATGCCATGCAACAACAGCCCAAGTGCTGGAAAAAAGGTGTTCAAGAAGAATGTCCACAATATTTTGGTGTCTCATTCCTTACGCCGGTGAAGACAGCTGTGACTGGATCCATGGTGGATATAATATTGATCATCTGTTGTTGTCTGCTTGATTTACAGCAGGTCTCCTTAGATTTAACAGCCAAAGCATCAAGTTAATAAGTTCCTTTTTTCATGTTTTTGTGCCTCGTATTGGATACCGAGTCTACTGTGCTCAACTGTTAGGATTAGACTATTGTGCAACATCCAACGTTATTCCTATGAATTATTCTGGATATAATGACAACAAATTACATAACCTAGTGGGCTTATTCACAATATGATCAGGTAATGAAATAACATGACAAATATATATTTCCCCTCCATGTTACTGTTACGCAGAGTGGAACCCAAGAGCAGACTCAGACGAGGAGACTGTGATGAAATAACCAAGGTATTTTTATTAAAACACAGGGGAGAGATGGAGTGCAGGTCAGGGGAAGCTCGGGCGGATTGCTGGAAATCAGGTGCGGAGCAAGAGGGGGTAAGCAGGTCCAGGGGGGAATCCAAGGGAGTAGTAGAGTGGGGAATCCAGGACAGAGTACCAGGAATACGATACGTGGGACAAGAGACAGGGACCAGAGTCAGAGTGGGCAGAACTGTAGCCGAGAGGAAAACGGCGTCATGCAAGGAAAACAGTGACAACAGGATCTGAATAGTAACAAACGGCTAGAAACGTAGACTGACAGAGCAGAGATTACAATCTGGGAGTGTGGAAGTGGCAGGGCTGAGTATTTGTAGAGGTCTTGATTATGCAACATGTTGCAGCTGGTGGGGATCTGCTCTGACTCCAGCACACCTGTCTCCGCCCACACAATCACGCCCACACACAGAGAGGGAGAGAGTACTGGGGGAGTGGCGGCAGGTCAAGGAGACACAGGATGAGCAGTAGAGGGCGTTGCAGGAGCAGATGTGACAGTTACACCTGCAATTAAAAATATATATAAGGGACTTGAAGTAGCCTACTTAAACTTGAATTTGGAGCTCAGAAATGCAAGTACTGGAATATGCCTACCTTGAAGATCAGACATTTCCTCGATTTGGTGCTTGAAAATGTATTATTATTATTGGAACCAATTTATAAGTTCTCCTGCTCTCTTATAATTATCAGTGATTTAATTTTGTATCCGTTTTGGGGGAGATGTGGCCACTTTTGTTTGTTTCCCATCACTTCAATTGAAGGGACTGTGGTGTTAAAAATGCTGAGCATCTCTTTAGCACAGACAGACCTCTGCTCATCTTTACAATAATCTAATCAATATGCCTTCACCATGATAATTTAGAGTCTAAGGTGACACCAGCCAGTTTAGTATCCTCAACTTGCTCAACAGGCACATCATTCATTACCAGATTTAGCTGAGGTCCAGAACTTAGGGAATGATTAGTACCACATGTAATGCTTTAACTTTTAGATATGTTCAGGACTAGTTTATTACAAGCCACCTATTCCAAAACTGTGATAAGTACGACATATGTTCCTGTTTCTCACAAAATATGCCTTCAGTTCTGTCCCTCCTCTGTTCTGTGTTTCATATCATTTCACTGCAACTCATCAGTCAGATTGAATTACAAAGTAAACCCTTGCACTCATAACAAAGGTTCATCTGAATGCTTTGGCATCTGGGAATGGCAACAAGAATAGAAGACACAGTCATAACCTTACTTTAAGTCAAGATGAATATTTGGTCTGCCAGCAAGCATCACCATTTGATCCAATGTAATAGGAGAGAAGTGGGAGCACAATGAAGCAAATGAACATGAATGAGTATTGAATGTTTCAGAGCATACATGTCCCATTTGTAAATGGTCCCCAGCAGCCTAGTGGAGCAATTCTGTACAAATTCAACCTACAGGACCTTTCTAAATGGAGCACTTAATTAGGGTAAACCCACAGTCTGTCAGTGCACCTCTAGAGACCTGAGGCACATGGGGAATGTGGTAACTACTGCAGCACAGCTCTCACTATGCAAGGATTGTAAATCAAAGAAGTTTAAAATCAACAGAGTTTGGAGACTGTTAAATGATAATAGAGCAAAATGTAGAACTGCAGCGATAAAGCCGTTATCAGATCAACTTTGTTCAGAAACCCAGAGGACAACAGAAAGGATGATATGAGCATCTTCATGCTTCATGCATATTTTAACATTCTGCTAAGGTTCCTCTGGGAGAGACTCAAATCATGGGCAGGCTCAATAAAGGCTGGATGTTACTGGTAATGGCAACCTGTGCATTAAGGAAGCTTTTCTACTATGTCCTGTTCCTGAGGCAATTGTAGCAGGACACTTTGAGCACTAACGTGAATCAATGTAGGTCCTACAGCTATGGATGTTTATTTGTTTTCTCGGCACAGGAATGCCGATGCCGAGCATGCCTGTGCATCAGGATTAGACCTACAACTTTTGAATAATTTTCTGGCCTAGGCGGCACCGGATCCTCCTTCCCGGCAGCCAAAGGTCCCAAAGCTACTGTGCATGTGCCTGATTCCCTACTTTAAGCACAGTCTTTGCTCTGCTCATTCGGCTGCACAGAGAACACGACAGGCCTACACTGGCGAATGCTGCTAGTTTAATAAAGTTAGATCAAAGCTGAATCAATGTCTGCAAGATCACATTATGATCTGCATTATGTACACTTCTGTGGCCTCCCTTCACATTTATCACTGCCAGTTTTTAATGGACAAAAATGAGCTTTTCTTTCAAAAACAAGGGCATTTCTAAGTGGTCCCAAACTGTTGAGCGGTAGTGTACCTGTGTTTTGTTTCAATCAAAGCACATATTTTGCCTTGTGCCACGCACTGTTAAGTTTTGGCCACATAAGAGAGAAAGATTGTGCGAATGGTCATATCATCCTAAAATCTCGTAAGAAATGATGTGGTGTTTTTTGTATTACAGTAACGTAACATACTATGCTATTTTATTCCGTTCTGTTATTTAGAATACTTTCATTATGTGATCTTGCAGACGTTGACTCGGCTTTGATCTAACCATATAATGACAGCCATTTGCCAGAGTAGCCTGTTCTCTGAGCAGCCGAACAAGTAGAGCAGAGAATGTTGGGAAGAAGGGTCCGGAAAAGTCGGATCTGTGGCCACTCCGATTAATTTAACAACTGCCTTAGTGTAACACATCTTTAGGCAACATTTTCCCATTAGTAATAGGTTATTATGCAAAAGAGAGAATCCATGTAGAAAAACTGTTTTGCTTGTAATTTATTCATGACTAATGGTGAAATAAATGAATCACATTGCCTCAAAACCCTTTATTTCACCATCACTAACTTTTTTTGATTTTTTTTTGGTTAAAGGGTCAATAAGATCTGCCTATTCTCAGCCTAGGCTACTCAGTGTTGTAATAAACTTCAAACCTATAATAATGCAGTATAAAGAACAGAACTAAAACCAACCCTTTCAAGCAGTACATAGGGTCATTAAAGCGTACATCTTTCACCTCCTCCCCTCAGCGTTAAATCGCTGATCATTTCAGGCACTTCCGTGCAGAAGTGGCGGAAATACGTCAGTTGTTCGCGGTACTGGGATTTACTGTACAACCGAAAATGCAATGTAGGGCGAAGTGGGGAAGTGGGCTTTAAATCTAACGTGTTTTTTTTTTTTTTTACACAATTTACCCAACGTTTTACTCAAGATCAACCTGCCATTCGAACCAACCATATCAACCAAGGAAAGAAGAATTCGAGGCTGGATTTATTTAGAAACAATACCGACTCAGGAAAGGCAAATCGTTTTCTGGCTGGGGTTTGCTTACTTTGTCGTGAAGATTGACAAGCTTTGAACAAATAGCCTGAGAATGGATGATTTTACAAATCACGGAATATGTTGAGTTGAGTGGATTATTCATGTGTCTCTCTTTTGCATATCTAAGGCCAGAGTAACAATCAATCAATCGGCCAAACACCATCAAAGTGAAGTGTTGTTTAGGCTATTTTACTTAAATAAACGGGTTCCCTCTAGCCAAGCACAATCGTTCATGACTATAGATTTGGCCGTGCGGTGATGGAAGAAGAACAGTCCGACATGATACAGCGTTGTAGCCTCGTCTGACAGCTCGCTCTGTCGCAGCCACACAACAATTGCAAGCAACAAAAAAAAGTTGCAAAGCAAGTTAATATTATTGTAAGAGTTACAATTTAGAGTTCTCCCACTCTCTAGGCGCAACAAAGTAACAATCTGATGTTGTGGTGGTCCAACTAGAAAGGCAGCCACGGTTCGCATTCAAGTCGAAACTAACCTTCGAAAATGTTCTTGTCTGTTATTGTTGGATCAAGGATTCTCTCAGATTGTTTTTTTAATTTGTAAAACAAAGCAAGTGCTGTTCTGCACACTTCTACTTCACATGGACAAAGAACGAATTGCGCTCTGTCGTGTGGCGATCGCTTCGACTCTGAGTTCTAAAATGGACGGGAAAATAAAGCGCCGCCGGAGGTCAAGATCTCAACGAGACCGCGTGCGAAGAAGGGATGCGATTGACAGGAATGACCAAAACCAGAGTCCATCATCTGGCTCCGACCTAGGGCAAAGCCCGGTCAGGAATAAGGCCCTGTGTAATTATGGAAAAATTACCAACTTGCATTATGTCCGGCCCCCGCGTCCCTCTCGGAAAAAGAGACGAGGGTCAGTGTCACAGGAGGAGGACATTATTGATGGATTTGCCATAGCCAGCTTTCTCAGTCTGGAATCTTTAGAGGTAAGAACGTTGGCCTATGTTGTTGTTGTTTTTGACAGACGGTTGTATGTTTAGACATGATACACATAAGTCGATTACATCTTCCTGCGTGGCCCACATCGCTCAAGATCTCTGACAGGGTCATGTGCAGTTGACGCAGTTCTCTCTTGTGAATTTGCACATTTATTGTTGAAGTTATATAACAGCCTATACAGTGTTACATAAAATGGTTATCTACACTGTAATTACACTGTACCTGCCGTGTGACAAGGTTTTCAGGACCCAGGATATTGCTGTAAACACACACTGGTTGGTTTGCAGGGTCAATATGCCAAGAGGCTGATGGCTGAACATATGCTGTTAGGTTACTATTGATTTATCCCAACAACAACCATTATGATGCTTTGAGGTGTCACTCAGTCCATATGTTTCTATAGATCAGACTTACTTCCATTCCAGAATATGTGTTTCTGGAATACAGATTATTATTGATGCACTATTGCACACTGGCTGGTTTGGTCAATGTCATGATAATTCCTGGGATTTGGCAGAGAGAACTGGTAGATGTCACACATTTTGAATATGTTCTGATTTGCTGATGGTCCAGAAATGGAAAATCAAAAGTTGTAAACTGTAGGCCTAGGCTTGAACCATGTTATAGAAAGCTCCTCTCTTGCGCTTAAATTCTTCCAGGTGCAGGGATCATCAGCTGGAGTATTAGTGTATGTGATTTTTCCACCTTGCCGGCTCGGGGATTCAAACCAGCAACCTTTCGGGTTACTGACCCAACGCTCTTAACCCGCAAGGTCACCACAGGGACATGTGTCAAAAGAGATACAACATAGACAATAATAAAGGCATTGGAGACTTCTATGTGCCTGAAATGCTTGAAGAGGACATTTTCTCTTAATGCTTCCCGCCAGATGGTGACTAACAGTACACTTGATAAATGGTATCTAAGTGACACTGTGTGAAAGACAACCTGGCAGAAAAAAGCCAGAGCCTACTCAGTGATTGGTGCATATGGCCCTGACAGAATACTCATCATCATTCTGATTCATTCTCTGTCTAGGAAGAGAAACGTATTGTTATACCAAATGTCAGGGGTGAAAAACAAGACAGATCTTCGGTCATCGATAATGACGGTCCTTCTCTATTCCTGTCAAACCTTTGCTTCTCAGAGGTGTATCTCATGAAATTGCTTTGCTAGATGACTACGCACTAACTGTACACGAATCACTGTAGAAACAGCTGCTGCATACAGCTGTTGCATATTGTCAACATGATTTCCACTATGTCCCGGACGAGGATGACTGTAGACTGATGAAGGCTCCAGCTCAAAATGACCCTGGCCTGGATTCTAATACGAGGCCTGTGTAGTTGTGTAATGATTGTTGTAGTGAGTGCTGTAACCTAGACGGTGTAACTCCCCAGGGCGTGACTCTGGGATGTTCTGGCCCACTGTATGTTTGTTTACACAGGGTTAGTTTCATTAGCTCTGTAACCAGCTAGTCTGGCTTTGGCACTAGTCTAGATGTGGATGTTTGGGTGACGCCTGCAGCAGCCCGACCCTTTAAACGGCAAAACCATTCTCTGTCATACGGCCTGTTCTCTTCTCTAGCTCTGCTCTGGCAGCAGGGAGAATCTCTCCCTGCTCTCCCTCTTTTATGATGACTGAGCTCCTAGGATTTCACCAGATAGAATTTCATAAATACTAAATCTAGGATTAGTCATTTGTAAAGCGAGCTGTCAGACTGTTACAAGTGTTTAATATCCTACTGCAGTAGGGCCCCCAAGCAGACATTTCAACACGCTATTTGCAGAAATAAATTGATATGTTTGATGTATTCTCTGAGTCAGTCCTCTCGGTCAGGTGTGTACTGTACACCCCAGAGGTGATGCCATGTAAGTAACTGTTTGATAAACACTACCAGTGTGTCAAAAGCTAAATGTTAATTTAATAGGCTGCTCTCGGTTTATTTTTGTGTTGCTATATTCAAGATCATTTCTGTGGTGGAACTTGTACAGGTAGTGGGTACAGTGGTCTTATTTGATCAAGAAGCATATCATTGAATTATTCCAGCTATTGATTGGTAAATCTTTCTAGAGGTTCTTTATTAGGCCCTGCTGCCTAGTTAACGTGCACCAGCCCTCCGGACCTCTGGCCCATCTGTCCAGCTGAGAGCTCTCCAGGCAGTCAAGAGGGGGAAAGGCTGCTGCTCCACAGCTCCTTGTCTCTTTGTGGTGTTTGTCTGCCTGTTCGGATGACGCTCTTTACAAACTCCTTGTGTGGACAAGATTGAGGAAGTGCTTGGCTTTCAGGGGACCTGCAAGGGTTTTTAAACAAGCAGGTGTCACTTGTCTGTGTATGCAACAGTGTTCACTGACAGCTGATAATACGGTGTGCTGACAGGAAAGCCGTGCTTTTGCTTTCAGCCCCTTTTTTCAGTAGAATCAAATCTTCTAGTTCTAGGAACACTGAAAATACCTCTCTGTGGCCTGTTCAGTTTGACTGAATGTAGTCCCACAACCAGGTTAGTGTGTTACTCCCTCAGGCACTCATTGATTTACCCTCCTTTATGTTATCTGCCCTTGCCATCCCCCTTAGTCTCCAGCTAGACTGTCATGTCCAAGGATTACATTCCCCTCTCTTCAGCATTGTGGAAGCACAATGACTTCACTCAGCCAAATAATGCTGAACGTTTCATGTTTTACCCTTATTCGTCGCAGTTCCACATAATGGACAACTTGCAGGGCCGTAGGCAGCAGTTGTAAAAGTGTGTGTGTGTGTGTGTCCATCTCTCCCTGGGCCCACTGCCCAGCCAGGCTGTGAGACAGGAAACAGGCTGACTCTCCCTGCCATAAACCCCCTCTGTGATTTCCTATCCTTTGTTCTGCTGCTTGTCGGCTCATGCTGTAAATAAACCATCAGTCGTCCTGAACGGCCTGGAACTGACACGGAACACCATTATGTCTGTCTGTTGCAGTGACAGACTGACAGACAGAGAGAGACAGCGAGTTTTATTTAGAAAATTAATATGTAGAATGTGCTGCTACTGCATGACCTCAATCCACTGGCTTAATAATGACTGTTGGCCCCATTTAGCGGATAGGTACTATTTAGCCCTGATAAGTAGGGCTATCTGTCGAATATGGTACAGTTCCAAATTTAGAGTTCCAGGGCGCAGTGCAACCACTCTCTTGTTTAAAACTCGCTCTCTCGCTCTCATTAATGGTCTGCCTGTGTTGGGTTTTCAGTTAGGTCAGGGTTCCACTACAATGTCACTGTGAATAGGTTCCCTGAGGAAAAGTCCTCGTTAGGTACTGATGGTGTCATCTAATTGTCTCAGTACCTGGCAGAAGAGGGGAGGCATTCATCAAGCCATAATAAACAGCCGTCAAGGAGAGCACAGTCATGTTTTACTCTAGCCTATGTCTGTATTGCCTCAACATACACTGAGTGTACAAAACATTAAGAATACCTTCCTAATATTGAGTTGCACCCCCCCCCCCCCCTCCTATTTTTGCCCTCGGAACAGCCTCAATTTGTCAGGGCATGGACTCGACAAGGTGTTGAAAGCGCTCCACAGGAATGCTGGCCCATGTTGACTCCAATACTTCCCACAGTTGTGTCAAGTTGGCTGGATGTCCTTTGGGTGGTGGACCATTCTTGATACACAAGGGAAAATGTTGAGCATGAAAAACAGTTCATGAAACAAACTTGTGCGCCTGGCACCTACTACCATACCCCGTTCAAGGCACTGAAATCTTTTGTCTTGCCCATTCACCGTCTGAATGGCACATATACACATTCCATGTCTCAATTATCTCAAGGCTTCCTTCTTTAACCTGTCACCTTCCCTTCATCTACACTGATTGAAGTGGATTTAACAAATGACATCAATAAGGGATCATATCTTTCATCTGGATTCACCTGGTCAGTCTACAGTTGAAGTCGGAAGTTTACATACACTTAGGTTGGAGTAATTAAAACTCGTTTTTCAACCACTCCACAAATTTCTTGTTAACAAACTATAGTTTTGGCAAGTCGGCTAGCACATCTACTTTGTGCATGACACAAGTGATTTTTCCAACAATTGTTTACAGACAGATTCACTTATAATTTCACTTATAATTCACTGTATCACAATTCCAGTGGGTCAGAAGTTTACATACACTAAGTTGACTGGGCCTTTAAACAGCTTGGAAAATTCCAGAAAATGATGGCATGGCTTCAGAACCTGATAGGCTAATTGACATCATTTGAGTCAATTGGAGGTGTACATGTGGATGTATTTCAAGGCCTACCTTCAAACTCAGTGCCTCTTTGCTTGACATCATGGGAATATCAAAAGAAATTAGCCAAGACCTCAGAAATAAAATTGTAGACCTCCACAAGTCTGGTTCATCCTTGGGAGCAATCAATTTCCAAACGCCTGAAGGTACCACGTTCATCTGTACAAACAATAGTACACAAGTATAAACACCATGGGAACACGCAGCCGTCATACCGCTCAGGAAGGAGATGTGTTCTGTCTCCTAGAGATGAACGTACTTTGGTGCGAAAAGTGCAAATCAATCCCAGAACAACAGCAAAGGACCTTGTGAAGATGCAATGGGGGAACAGGTACAAAAGTATCTATATCCACAGTAAAACGAGTCGTATATCGACCTATTCGGAAAGGTGTCTCAGCAAGGAAGAAGCCACTACTCAAAATTGCCATAAAAAAGCCAGACTACATTTTGCAACTGCACATGGGGACAAAGATTGTACTTTTTGGAGAAATGTCCTCTGGTCTGATGAAACAAAAATAGAACTGTTTGGCCATAATGACCATTGTTATGTTTGGAGGATAAAGGGGGATGCTTGCGAGCCGAAGAATACCTTGCCAACCGTGAGGGCATGGGAGTGGCAGCATCATGTTGTGTGGGTGCTTTGTTGCAGGATGGACTGGTGCACTTGAGGGAGGAAAATTACGTGGATATATTGAAGTAACATTTCAAGACATCAGTCAGGAAGTTAAAGCTTGGTCTCAAATGGGTTTTCCAAATGGACAATGATCCCAAGCATACTTCCAAAGTTGTGGCAAAATGGCTTAAGGACAACAAAGTCAAGGTATTGGAGTAGCCATCACAAAGCCCTGAACTCAATCCTATAGAAGATTTGTGGGCAGAGCTGAAAAAGTGTGTGCAAGCAAGGAGGCCTACAAACCTGACTCTGTTACACCAGCTCCGTCAGGAGGAATGAGCCAAAATTCGCCCAACTTATTGAGGGAAGCTTGTGGAAGGCTACATGAAACATTTGACCCAAGTTAAACAATTTAAAAGCAATGCTACCAAATACTAATTGGTGTGTATGTAAACTTCTGAGGAATGTGATGAAATAAATAAATGCTGAAATAAATCATTCTCTCAACTATTATTCTGAGATTTCACATTCTTAAAATAAAGTGGTGATCTAACTGACTTAAGACAGGGAATTTTTACTCAGAGTAAATGTCAGGAATTGTGAAAAACTGAGTTTAACCTCTCTAGGGTATGTGGTACGCTGGCCAACACCCAGTGAGATTGCAGAGCGCCAAAATCAAATACAGAAATACTCTTTATAAAATGTCAGAAAATATACAACTATTTTACATAGGTTTAAAGATTAACTTCTTGTGAATCCAACCACGGTGTCAGATTTAACAAATATTTTACTGCGAAAGCATACCTTACAATTATTTGAGAACATAGCCCAGCAGACAAATCATTACAAAGAGTAATCAGCCAAGTAGAAGAGTTACACAAGTCAGAAATAGAGATAAAATTAATCACTTACCTTTTGATGATCTTCATATGTTTGCACTCAGAAGACATTCATTTATTCAATAAATGTTCCTTTTGTTCAATAAAGACTCTCTTTATATCTGAAAACCTCTGTTTTGTTCGCGCGTTTTCTTCAGTAATCCACAGGCTCAAACGCAGTCACAACAGGCAGACAAAAAAATCTAAATTGTATCCATAAAGTTCATAGAAACATGTCAAACGATGTTTATATTCAATCCTCATGTTGTTTTTAGCCTAAATAATCGATAATATTTCAACCGGACAATAACGTTGTCAATATAAAAGGTAAACAAGAAAGGCACTCTCTTGGTCACACGCATGAAAAAGCTCTGTGACACGGCAGGGTCCACTCATTCAGACTGCTCTTACTCCCTCATTTTTCAGAATACAAGCCTGAAACCATTTCTAAAGACCTTTGACATCTAGTGGAAGGCATAGGAACTGCAATTTAAGTCCTAAGTCAATGGATACTGTAATGGCATTGAATAGAAAACTACAACAAAAACATCCTACTTCCTGGATGGATATTTCTCAGGTTTTCACCTGACAAATCAGTTATGTTATACTCACAGACATTATTTTATCAGTTTGGGATACTTTAGTGTGTTTTCTAACCAAATCTACCAATTATATGCATATCCTATCTTCCGGGCCGGAGTATAAGGCAGTTTAATTTGGGCATGCTCTTCATCCAAAATTCCAAATGCTGCCCCCTACCCTAGAGAAGTTAAATGTATTTGGCTAAGGTGTATGTAAACTTCTGACTTCAATTGTATGTCATGTGTGTTTTGCACACTCAGTGTATATTGTGGGGTCATGATCTAACCTCTTACACAGTAACTTGTGATCACTACTTAAGCAATAAGGCCAGAGGGGGTGTGGTAAATGGTCAGTATACCACGGCTAAGCGCTGTTCTTATGAACGACGCAACGCGGAGTGCCTCGATACAGCCCTTAGCCCTGGTATATTGGTCATATACCACAAAACCCCAATGGTGCCTTATTGCTATTATAAACTGGTTACCAACGTAATTAGAGCAGTAAAAAGAAATGTTTTGTCATACCTGTGGTATATGGTCTGATATTCCACGGCTGTCAGCCAATCAGCATTCAGGGCTCGAACCATCCAGTTTATAATTTGAGATAAATTCCTCTAAATAATCTCGCTGTAAAAAGAGTGAGTGTAGTAATGTGGGTCTTGAGGAGTGATCATGTTTGTTGTCTGTATGCTTTTGTCAGCGGTTCAAAGTTCTGATTAGGATCACTTGTCAGTGTCTGTATTTTATCTGATTCACCTGAGCTGACAGTGCAGATAATGTATTGAGTCGATGAACAGTAAGTCAGACAGGATTCTGAATGATACTGACATCGCTCTTATGCATGACAAGATCTGTCTATAAAAGCACGGAATGTCCTTGATCGGATCTGTACTGGGCAGAAGAAACAATCACTCATTGTTTTACACAGTTATGATAAAAAATGTATTTTATTTAACCTTTATTTAACTAGGCAAGTCAGTTAAGAACAAATTCTTATTTACAATGACGGCCTACCCCGGCCAAACCCTAACGACACTGGGCCAATTGTGTGCTGCCCTATGGGACTCCAATCACGGCCGGTTGTGGTACAGCCTGAAATCAAACCAGGGTCTGCAGTGACGCCTCTAGCACTGATATGCAGTGCCTTAGACCACTGAGCCACTCGGGTTTCTCCACCTTCCTGGACTGTTACCAAGCACTTCTGATCAAAACAATCACTGCTAGCTTGGCTCTGAATAGCATCAGGCACACACATCTGTTGAGAGGCAGAGGGAGAGAAACTACTCCAACCCAAAGACCAAACAAGGGCTGAATGAGAGAGAGTGGGTGAAAATCATCTGGGGTAGATTTCCAGCTACACTGAATACAATAGGCATGTAACCTCTAAGAATGAAGACAACAGGGACTGTAGATAGTCTATATTCTGTGATATATGGACAGAATATACAGTCGTGGTTGCATATGGATCTAGGTGATAATAAACTGGCTCCATTTTCCGCCCTCATGTTTAGCATTACTGTAGGTTTTGACACATTTTAGATGAACTAACTTCAAAGTAATCACTCGGGACGTCGGGTTTGATATGAGAGCTTCTTTTAGTAATAATACTTGTTCACATTACATTTAACAACTTTAGATAATACAGAGCAATGCAGGTAAGATTCTATCGGAAAGTCAGCTTAATCACCTTGCACCTGCACATAACTGGCGCGTTATCTCTCTCATTCCTGTCGCAAGGCATTCTGGAACTTGCAGTCAAAAAGCGTAATTCAATACAAACCAATACAATTACATATGTAAATAACTGTAAAGAAATATCTTAAGATAATCCTCAATGAATGAACTTAAACATTAACTCTGTAACACATTAAAGTTACAACATCCCCCCCCCCCCCCCCCCCCCGATGAACAACTAGGCAGTATATCAACTGAATAGGTCTCCTCAACAAAGTTCCTGAAGCAGTACGAACTGAACATGATCTAACTAGGCCATCTCGGCCTGGAAACAGTTCCTCAACCTTTCATCGTTTCCAATTTGTCTGGGTGTGTTATCTTCTCCAATGAGTACAACGTCACCCACTTTCAGTGGGGTGGGCTGTGGTGTGTCACAGCGGTGTGCTGACTTTAGATCCAGCAAGTAGTCTCTTCGCCAACTGTTCCAGAAACTGGTCAGTCTCTGCCTATACTTCCATCTGCGTGTCATTTCCCGCTTGTTTAACGTTGGGTGCTGAGTGTCAGCTGGAAATGGCTTTGGAGGCAAAGAGGTTAGCCTTTTACCCACCAGGAAGTGTGCTGGGGTCTGTGGTTGTGGTTCATCCACCTCATTGTGCACGAAGGTCAGAGGCCTAGAATTTAGGATAGCTTCAACCTCGGTCAGGACTGTGCACATCTCTTCAAAATTAAGTGAAGCTCTCCCAAGAACCTTTCGCAGGCATGTTTTTACTGACCTGACGAGTCTTTCCCAGAATCTGCCCCACCAGGCTGCTCGCTCTGCGATGAACCTCCAGGTGATGCCCCTTTCTGAGAAGATCGCCAAGAGTTGGGGCTCTTCGATTGCCTTCCACAGCTCTTTCAAGTCCTGAGCAGCTCTCTTGAACGTTTTTGCATTGTCTGAGTAGATTACCTTGCATAATCCTCTCCTTGAGATGCATCTTTTTAGAGCTAACAGGAATGTCTCTGTTCTGATCTGAGACCAGTTCCAAATGCACTGCTCTGGTTACAGCACAAGTGAACAGTGCAATGTATGACTTCTTCACAGAACCATTTTCTTTCACATAGAGCGGTCCTGCAAAATCCACGCCTGTGACTTCGAATGGTGGGGATTCAGTTATTCTGTCTTTTGGTAAAGGCACAGTGACCTGCTGTCCAGCCCTTGCCTTGAATCTCTTGCACACTATACATCTTGCCAATGTGCTCTTGACTAGCTGCCTAGCACTCAAGATCCAGTATCGCTCTCTGATTTGTACTAGAGTGTCTCTTGCTCCAGAATGCATCACCTTCTCATGGTGGTACTGTATCAGCATTTCTGAGTATCTGGACTTATTGGGCAGAACCCATGGGTGCTGCTCTCTGAATGTGAAGTTGGACTGTTGCAGTCTTCCTCCTACACTGAGTAGTTCGTGTTCGTCCAGGAAAGGTTTCAGTTCTCTGATTATACAGTCATTGTTTTGGCTTTTTCCTGCCGTCAGTAGTTTGATCTCCTGTCCAAAACTCTGTTGTTGTGTTACCTTAATCCAGTACTTTTCTGCATCGAACAGTTCGTCAGCAGTCAGTTCACCTTGCATCTTTATGGTTGTACGAGCATTGGCTATGAATCTCTTCATCCAGGCGGTGACTCTGAACACTCTTTTCAGTTTGCTGTACCTTTCAAGCTCCAACACAGGTTCAGTGCTGTCTGTGCTGTTTGCTGCGAGTTGTACAGTAACCTGGCAAATGGACTTGAGTTCTATATTCACCTCTTCCGGAACCTTGTTATCATCAGTCTCTTTGGACTGATTGGGTGATGTCAGAATTCTGGGTCCATTCCACCATAGCTCGCTCTGTGTCAAGTTTCGAACAGTTTGTCCTCTTGTAGGGAGGTCAGCTGGATTAGTTTTCCCTTCAATATGTGACCATGACTCTGGATTGGTCAAGGACTGGATCTCCGTCACTCTGTTCGTAACAAACTGTTTCCATTTCTGAGCTGAGCTGCAAATCCAATGCAGCACGATCATCGAGTCTGTCCACATCTGTTTTTCTACCATTTTCAGTGTGGTCATCAAGTTGTTTGCTAGTCTCGCTCCAATCACAGCTCCCATGAGCTCCAGGCGTGGCAGCGTCATTTTCTTAAGTGGGGCTACCCTGGACTTAGATGTGACTAGACTTGTTGTTTCCCTGCCTTGTGACTCACCTTGCAAGTAAGCTACTGCACTGTAAGCCCTTTCACTTGCATCACAGAACACGTGTAGTTTCAGGGTGTGGTTATTCTGTGGCCGCATGTCTGTTCTGTACCACCTTGGTATGGTGAGCTGGTGTAACTGGGGTAGTTCTGAACACCACTGTTGCCATTCTCGTGTCAGATCAGGTGGTAATTCTTCGTCCCAGCTGAGTCCCCTCTCCCACATTTCCTGGAACATGTCATCTCCTGGAAAGTCTGCGAGCTGCAGTCCCCTTTTACTGAGCTCATACTGAATCCGTTCACCAGGAACCTTCATCACAGCTGTGCACACTTGTGGGGTTTCAATTGCCTCTATCTCTATTCTCTGCTGTTTGTCCCAGACATTCTCCAAGATGACTTTCACAGTTGCGTTGGGATGTTGCTGGGGCAGAGGAGCCAAACGTGTGAAGAGTGAGTGCCTCTTGTCTGATTCCTGGTAGCTTCAAGCCCTTCACAAGGTTTTCATGTATGAAGCTTCCCTGACTGCCTCCATCTAGTAAGCAACGAGCCATCTTCCTGCCCGATGGGCCTTCTACCCATGCCTTTGCCATTTGTAGCAACACAGTGTTCTGTCCATCTGGTTTCATCCTCACTGAATGGGGAATAACTGAGGAAACAACAGCATCTACAGAAACAGTAGGGGGTAGCACCTCACTCCTCTTACTGGTACACACAGCAATGTGATGTCTGCTACCACATGTTGCACATGACACATCTTTGACCTTACAGAATTTTGCGATGTGTCTCTGTCCTAAACATACAAAGCATCTTCCCATGTTCTTTAGTTTCTCTTTGCGTGTAGCAATATTGTAGTCAGTGCAGTTTTCTGATTTGTGGTCTGCACTGTCACAGAATAGACACGTTTGTTGTTCCTTCTGGCTGGCTGTATGCAGTGCTGCAGCAGAGGGCATGTTGGGTCTTTTTGTTTTCATTTCATTGGAGAAGCATGACTTCTTGGTTTGCTCTCTTTCTGTTGGTTGTATGATCTTGTCATTTGTAGCGCTCTCTCCCTGTTCTGAACCTCTTTCTGTAGGAAACTGATAATCTCAGACACTTTCCATTCATCATCTACTCCCCTCTGACGACTATAGTCAAGAGCTATGTCCTCTGGAATCATCTGCAGTAAGATGGGGCATAGTAGGCTTCCATAGGTTTCTGACACTACACCCAGTGATTCCAGGCTCCTAATCTGAATTTCACATTCATCATATAGCTGCCTCAATGCATTTAGATCAGAGGATTTCTTCACAGGTGTGAGATTCAGCAGCTTTGACATATGAGCACTAATCACAAGATCTTTCCTTCCAAATCTGCTCTTGAGTAGAGCGATTGCATTATCATAGTTACTGTCTGTTAACAATCAGTCCTGCTACTGCCTTTGCAGCTGGTCCAGTGAGATATGTATTCAGATAGGTAAACTTATCTTTATTACACAGTGAATCATTGTTGTGAATAGCAGTCTCATACTGGCTCCAAAACTCCTGCCACATACTGACATCTCCATAGAATTTCTCAATAATCAACTTTGGTAGCCTTACTGATTGTCTCTGTGATCTGTTTGAGTTAGCATCACTCACCCGTGCTGGTAGTGGATTGACGTCCTGTTTCTTCTTTATCACTCTTTGTGCACAACTCTTCAGCATGATAATGCGCTCTTTATAATCATCCGTGCATGCAATCTCTGCCTCCAATCCGTCCAATGGCGTTAACTGTTCAATTCCACGATCGAGTTCAAACAAACTGTCCTCCTTAGTTGATAACATTTCGAACAATGTACTCAAGTGATTGGTATCCGGATTTGACTGGGATATTTCCACGTCAATCTGATTCAAAATCCGTGTTGTTGTGCCTCGAATGGTACCCCGCTTTCGTCTCATTCTTTCTGCTTCATGCCGACGTTCCTCCTCAGCCATTTCAGCCACTTCTTCGTCGCAGCTCATGTCCCGGGTTTCGGCACCAAATTTTAGATGAACTAACTTCAAAGTAATCGGGACGTCGGGTTTGATATGAAAGCTTCTTTTAGTAATAATACTTGTTCACGTTACATTTAACAACTTTAGATACTACAGAGCAATGCAGGTAAGATGCTATCGGAAAGTCAGCTTAATCACTTAATCACCTTGCACCTGCACATAACTGGCGCGTTATCTCTCTCATTCCTGTCGCAAGGCATTCTGGAACTTGCAGTCAAAAACTTACATTACATTCTGGAACTTACATTACATATGTAAATAACTGTAAAGAAATATCTTTAGATAATCCTCAATGAATGAACTTAAACATTAACTCTGTAACACATTAAAGTTACAACAACACAAGAAAGTGACATTATGTTCTATTGCAATTTCAGCAATAGCAGCATACCACCCTGCATACCACTGCTGGCTTGCTTCTGAAGCTAAGCAGGGTTGGTCCTGGTCAGTTCCTCGATGGGAGACCAGATTCTGCTGGAAGTGGTGTTGGATGGCCAGTAGGAGGCACTCTTTCCTCTGGTCTAAAAGAATATCCCAATTCCCAAGGGCAGTGATTGTGGACACTGCCCTGTGTAGGGTGCTGTCTTTTGGATGGGACGTTAAACGGTTGTCCTGACTCTCTGAGGTCATTAAAGATCCCATGGCACTTATCGTAAGAGTATGGCTGTTAACCCCCGTGTCCTGGCTAAATTCCCAATCTGGCCCTCAAACTATCACGGTCACCTAATAATCCTCAGTTTACAATTGGCTCATTCAAGCCCCTCCTCTCCCCTGTAACTATTCCCCAGGTCGTTGCTGCAAATGAGAACGTGTTCTCAGTCAACTTACCTGGTAAAATAACGGATAAATAAAAAAGGTTTCTTTTTTGGCCACCATTACCTCCTTTAAATATGTTTGACAGTTATGTGACAAAGTAGCCTACACATTTAGACTTGTAAGGCAAAGCCATGGCAGTGTCAGAATATTTATGACTCGTCTTCAGTCCATTACTGGTGCATAAATTGCTCGACTGATTGCCCAGTCGGTGCAGGTCCAGTAATTCAGTGGCAGGACCCGTGACCTCAGGCTGCTGGACGTGTCATGGGAAATAGAGAGTGTTATGCTGACCACACAGCTCGCGTTGCAAAATAAATTTACACATGCATGTTATTAAATCTTGTGAGTAAACGAGCATCTGCGTTGGCAGGCGTTAAAATAGAACTTGGTTCTATTTGTGATGCTTGACACACTGCAAGTCTCTTGCAGTGTGTCAAGTGTGACTCTCTCCCATCTCCTCGTTGGTTTTTAGGAGCAAATACCCACATGGGTGATTGAAAGATGACCTGAGGTCCACGCTCCAGTCCAGTTGGTGGTGGTAATGCACCTTAAAGTTGGTTGCCAACTGGCATATAAAGTCCAAAGAAGAAGAAGAAGCCTGAAGGAGGAGAGTTTACGAGAAATGAACTCTGTTTACCCATTTATCTGTGGATTAATTGTCGGAGTAGAGGACCTTGTGCATTTCAGATAAAATAACAACCCAATGTTTATTTCCCAGGACAAATGAGCTAGCAACAGCAAGCTAGCTAGCTAAATTGCCATAAATGTTCAATGGTTTTTGACCTGTCCCCAAATTAAAATAGTTGGTTCAGAGTTGGTTTTGATATTTCAGCCTGTGTGTCCTGATCGCGTCTGGTGTGGGTGGACAAAATCAACATGTCTGGTCAGCATGTTAAGTGTCTAATTACCACTTAATTATGTGTCACAAGTACTGTTGGAACTGACACACAACTCCATTTCAGCATTCAAATAAAGTGATTATGAACCTAGTATATCTATAGCCACTCTCAGTGGTGTAAAGTACTTAAGTAAAAATACGTTTAAGTACTACTTAAGTTGTTTTTTGGGGTATCTGTACTTTACTATTAATTTTTTTGACTACTTTTACTTTTACTTCATCACTACATTCCTAAAGAAAATAATGTACTTTTGACTCCATACATTTTCCCTGACACCCAAAAGTACTCGTTACATTTTGAAAGCTTAGCAGGACAGGACATTGTCTAATTCACACACTTATCAAGAGAACATCCCTGGTCATCCCTACTGCCTCTGACCTGGTGAACTCATGAAACACATGCTTCATTAGTAAATGATGTCTGAGCGTTAGCTCATGGCCCTGGCTATCCATACATTTAAAAAACAAGAAAATGGTTCCATCTTGTTTGCTTTATATAAGGAATTTGAAAAGATTTATACATTTAAGTGTATTTAAAACCAAATACTTATAAAATACTTATAAAGTAGGAATTTACTGGGCAACTTTTTACTCAAGTCATTTTCTATTAAGGTATCTTTACTTTTATTCAATAATGACAATTGGGTACTTTTTCCACCACTGGCCACTCTACAGATGGCATCTGTAAAAGTCAGGGGCATTTAAAGTGAACCTTGTACCAGAAGATGTTGGCCTATAGTTCCATGTGATCTAACAGTTCCTAATGACAGAAAGAGGTCTAGCTGGGGATGTATGGATAAATGGAGTGCTTGACCTATGGACAGGCTGTTGCCAGTATTATCTCTGTCGTGGTCAGGAGGATAAAGACAAATCATCTGTAGACCTGTAGCTTTACACACAGTTTAGGAATCCATCATGAATCTAATGCCCAGGTACATCAAGATCTGCTGGGTCTTCTCTCCTACAGTGCAGTGCTTGAATCAATGAACATAGGAAGGCACAACTGTAGGCATATATTTCACTGTAACAGATCTCTCTGGATCTCTAGAAGGAACTGTGCGCCACTGTCTTGTACGATATCTTGTCATGGGAAAATAGCTCTCTGAAATTAGCCATCTATTACTCTGATAAAAAGGCATGTTAGCGGATGCTATTAGCTTTATACAATTAACCGACCGACTCTCTGTTGTACCCCTGCTTGCGTTGCGTCTTTGAAATCTATGTCACATCAATAGAGTTAATGATTTACAGAGCAGTTAATGGAGGCTGAAGCACCGCTTCCTGTGCCATTGGATGCAAATTGGATTTGAACAGCCTACTGTAACAAGCCACCTTGTTTCCCTGGCCTCTTGTATCCCATGTCCTTTGTGGAACATTTGCAGGCCAGGTTATGTTCAGCTACCTGGTGAGAGCAGATATGTGAGGTCTGATTGCAGAAGCTGTGGCACATGAGCTGTTAATAGCTTGATGTCCATGTCTTCTGTCCACCGAGGAGAGACCGTGTTAGAACATGCATGTTACTGCCATTCACTTTTGGCTCCATGGGTGGTGAGAGTGACTGGATAGAGGTACGAATGTGACAGTGGAACTTGATGAGAGCCCATCCACTGAATCCTTTGTAAGCCGCTGGGCTTTACCTGGGATTTAGGGCCAATGTTCATTTTCAAAGCCATTCTCACTGCAAACCCTAACCTGGATTTAGCTGGTTTCACCCTATTGTATTCAGTGTAGCTGGCAAAACGGATCTACTACCCAAGGTTATTTTCACCCACTCTCTCTCACTCAGCCCTTGTTTGTTTTTTGGGGTTTAGTTTAGTTACTCCCCCCTGCGTCTCCACAGCTGTGTGCGCCTGATGCTATTCAGAGCCAAGCTCAGTGATTGTTTTTATCAGACATGCTTGGTAACTGTCCAGGGAGGTGGAGAAACACAGTGACACATCATTTACCACACGCCGCTAGTCTTTTAGCAGTGCCATGAATATTAATATCACTATGGCAATGGTTCTGGAGATTACACTTGTGCCATTAGGTCACTTGTTTTCGTGGATAGCTGAAGCTGTAGGCAGGGGGGGACGCTGAGCTGGGAATGCTCACAGTTCACACTCGTTGGCTAAGTGAGATTAGTTGTGCTTGCATTGAACAATACCCCCAAAAGCCATCGGGGGAGGGAGCATGTATTAAATTGCTCCTTTCCAAGTTCTCACAGACTTCTGTGTTTTAGATTACCTGTAACTGATTCTTGTTCATGTCCATTGCTCCACTGTGCTTGGTAGTATGTATATCAACACCACTGACAACCCACTCACAGGCCACTGGCATGGTTAGTCCAGGCGCATTTAGCTCAGACTGCCAAACGCCACAGCCTGACAATGGGTAGCAGCTGGCCGCCAATATTCTAGTCTCACAGGCCTGCCTCATAGGATATGACCTCAATACACAACCATGCCCAGAAGCATCATGAGCTTTGGCTCTTCTTCAATTCCCTATTTCTTTATGATGGGTTTTTATTTATGTACTAGAGGTTTTGGAAGGATTTCCTTGCCGCCTTGTCATATTGACTCAGTGTAAGCATTATCATCATTCATACTGAGGTGGCTCTCCTGTGCTGTACATATTAAGCCTCTTTTGTGTTTGCTCTTTCGTAGGTGGCTCTGAGGAAGAGCACAAAGAGCCTGAGGTCGCAGGGGGGCAAGGAGAAGTGGGAGAGCCAGGTGCTGAAGAAACGGAAGACTGAACAGACTGCTGAGGGGGATGTGATTCCTGTGAATGGATTCACTGACAATCGAGCTGACTTTGATCATGAGCAGGATGGAGAGAAGGAGCAAGGGAAGGTGAAAAACAGATCAAAGAAGACCAAGCAGGTAGTCTATGGATCAATTAACCTTCCTTCTATTTGAATGACTATGCTCTCCTACAAACTAAAACCTGTCTACCTCGTAATGTGTGTGGGCATTTTGCCCAGTGAGGTAAAAGAGATCGTACAGTTTGTTTTCGTTTTTGGTTGTTTACCTAGCTAAGCAGCTATATGTTTATCTGGAGTTCTTCCTTAGCTGTTTTCAAGCCATCCACTTTAAATCCCACAGTTTTCTTTCTCTAATGGTGATACGGCTTTTGTCCTGTAAAAAATAATGGCTCCATCGTGAGGTGTTAATTGTCAGCACCAGCCAGTCAATGAACTGTGTTATCAGGTTCATTTCCGAATCTTCCCATCCTGATCTAGTAATTGCTTCACACAAGCGTGTCTGCTTTGCAGGAAGTTAGGAGAGTGCCACACAGGAAACAAGGGCCAATAAAGAGACGAGATAAGGTGCTTTGTGAAGAGCTTCCTCCTCAGCGCAGGATGTGTCTGTGTTTGTAGCAGAGAGCACACCAGGCACTCACAAACTTATGCCCACTTCCATATCAGTCCCTGACCTAGCCAATTCCCGCACCCTAATCTGTATGTGTCGACCAGATACTACTTGTTTTAAGGTATCGCCTAGATTACCCCTTGTGGATCTCTCTTGTTCTGAACAGTATGCAAAACAGTATGTTGGGTGGTAGCCTCCTATGCAAAACAGGACAGAGCTATTATCAGGTTTCTTTCTGTGTATTTTGTTCCTTGAATTTACTGTTTATCTTAGCACACTGTAGGTAAATGGGATCTACTCTACGAAATGGATGACACCTACTCGCACTTGATCAATCAAGCAGTTTAATTGTGTCACTGAAGCAACATCCGGAGTGCTGTAGGAAGTAGAAGGACCTCAGATAACATCCTTTCTCAGATAACATGTACTTTGCTAAAGCGCATTGACACAGGACGTTCACTGTGTCAAATCAAGTCATAAGACTAGCTGGAAGATGGCTGGATGACATGTTCACTGCCACTGTTAAATCCCACCTATACTATTTAAGTAAATAATTTTTACACGAACACACACACCTACTCACGCTCACACACAGAAATAGACATACAGTGTTCTGGGCCTGCCTGTCAAAGCAGTGAAGTGTAGCAGCCAAATGAACACTGCAGCATGGGCTGAACATTATGGAACGGTAGCTTTAAACCATGAAACCCCAGATCAACACCACATTATTGTACTGTTCCTGTTGAATCACCACATGCTGAGTTTTCAGTCAATATGATTTCTCTGTTTTGTCCTGAAACAACTTGTGATCTCCTGAATCAATATCTGTATAAAATCTGCATTATGCTGCATGGATCATTCAAGGTCTCCATTCCAACCCAATGTTGGTATGTGTGTGTGCCCATTTATGCATGCACTGCATTCATCTTGCCTTTAAAGAAAAGCCAGCTCTGGCTCAGAGTTGAGCCAGAGCCAGGACTAATTGCCCATCACGGTCAGTGAATGAGTCTGGACATGAACTCTGCTTATTTTAAATCGGGTTAACTGTGTCATTGAAATGGATGTCCTCACTGATGTGTAATCACTCATTCCTGTAATACACCAGTGCCCTCTGGTGGGCCAGATTCTCATCTGGGCAGGGGGGCTATGGGCTGGTAAATTCACTGTCTACCAACTCAATGTTATGTAGATAACCCTGGACTCAAAGACATGGTGATAATTAGTTACATTGGAAGCCTTTGAGTGTGTGATTGATCTGTCCTCTGGGTGTGTCCTGTCCTTCAGGTGAAGCGGCTTCTGGGAAGGCAAAGCGGAGCTGAGGTCACCAGAACGCAGGGCACACCTCAGAGAAGCAACTCTAAAGAACACCACAGTGGGGTATGAACAGTATTGTCTGGATAAAGGGATTTTTTTTGTGTGCCAACAACAACCTATTGACTGATTACAAAAGGCATTTATCAGAATCTGTTATAAGCCCTTGCTCATGAACATTATAATTTCTTTCCACAGAGTTCATTCTCTGGTCGGGGCTATTCGGTGAGTGACTTCAATCCTTTCTGACAGAATGAATGTCGCCTATGTTACCTATGGTACTGCTCAAAGTATGAGGACAAAACTGGGTCAGTGATTAGCTCATGCATACTGAGAAGAACAGTCCGTAACAAAAATGTCCTCAGAAGCTGGAACAAAATGTCCTCAGAAGCTAACAGGCTGATATTTAGTAACGTAGCTAAACAGGTGTCATGTCAACACGGATTAGTGATTTGTATATCTGAGTGACACTTTGACAGTGAGCAGGACTTGAGGGAGGGACTGACACATGATTTATCAGTGGTTTCAGTAGAAATTGACCGGCTGATATGTAGTAGCTCACAACTGTGTTGCTCCGTCGCCTGGCATGATGATTCCTTTCGAGCAAACTGTTCAGTACACACAGCAGTTAAACACACGTCGATGACTTGGAACGAGGTAACAGACCTAATGCATAATAATGTCCCCTTTCTCCCGCTCGGTTTCATTCTCTCGCACTCTCTCTCTCTCTCTCTCTCTGACTTGATATGTAAACAGACTCTTACTTCTAGGCATAAACACATTTCTTACTAATCTAACAATAATACGTTTCTCAATGGATCTCCATGGGTTTTTTATATGCATTATTTACAGTTACATTTCTAGAGTTTCAGTTTGAGTGTTGGTGATGGATGAAGCTGTTCTCGTGAATTAATGCAGCGCTTCGCATCCTTTCTCCCGCAGTGTGACAGTGAGAGTGACATCGATGACAAGGTCAGATAAACATTCCCACTTCTCAGAACTATTAACTTATCAGTCCTCTACATGTTATGTATTGGTGTATTCCCATCGGGGCTGTCAGCTGGCCAGGCTGTATTGTAGAGGGTTCCTCCAAATGGCAGACAGGGTTGTGATGGGGTCAGGTTTTTTGCCGGACCTTTTTATTTAATAGGTCAGGGCAGCGTAAACAGTGTGTGGGGTGTCTTTGGTCTCAGTGGTGGTCCTCCTACATCCTGAGCAGACTATTTTTTAGTTCACGTCAAGGAGGGTAAATGGCCACAAACTCTAACTTGTGTTTTGGTACTGGTTTGTGAGTGTGAGGTTCAGTCTGTGTGCCTTACGGACATTATACTCATTTAACATGTCTACATGTTAATAATGCCAGCTCTCTTTGATTGCATTATTGAATTTTGATCTAAGGAATGCGCTGAAGCTAACCTGATTACACTGTGAATATCATTAGGGCTACTTACGAAAGTAAGGACTTTCTGATTACCATAACAAGTCTCTGTTATTTCCTCTATATGATCTATTTATTTTTGTCAGCAACCTCCTATTAAATATGGAGGCTCCAAAACTGAAATTAAACTCATGACAGAGGTCATATGAACCAGATTACGGTAATGTAGCATTTTGCAAGGTTGTTAATCAACTGATGGATTCCAGGAATATCTGGAAATAAGGTACTTACATTTGCAACACGAAAGGAACCTCATGATAGTTTACCACAGCTGAATTTCCGCTGAGTTCAACAATTTGATTTAGCAATTGAATCTGGTCAGTTTGATGTCTTTTTGATGTCATTAGTGTATAACCATGCGCTTTCCCAGCATCTGTATGATTGACACTTTACAAAGGACAGAATGCTTAAAGATGAGGAATACACAGGAGCACATCAAATATAATATCACTACATAGCTTATTTAAGTGCAAATGGTTGAGTGTTTTAGGCTGTGTGTGCGCGCGTGTGTGTGTGTGTGTGTGGACTGCTGCCTGGTATGACAATCTGGCCAATATTCAGCAATGTAATTAGAAACATACTGTTTTAAATGTAATTTATGGATTAGAATAAGATACTTAGCTACTAAGTTAATTTGTGTCATCCACTTTCTAATTTGTTTTTCACAAGGTAAATGTCATGGGCATTTACGTAATGCTCTTACATGAAAGAAATGACTGATTACATTAATTGCCTCTTAATGTGTAATCTATGTTGTGATGCTTTTTATTATGCTGTCAAAAAAGATGCATTCATTGAGCTGTCACATACTACATGAAGTTAGAATGGTTTCGATTGAAACTCATTCAGTTTCATTTAGAAAACGTTCCCTCTCATGTCATTGGACAAGGTTAGTGAGTTATGTCTCACCTTTTGTTCCTCTGATCTCATTTTCATTCCTTTTACATTTCCATTTGAGTCATTTAGCAAACGCTCTCTTCCAGAGCAATTTACAGTGCTAGTGAGTGGATACTTTTTCACTCTGGTCCCCCATGGGAGTAGAATCCACAAATCGGGCGTTGCAAGTGCCATGCTGTACCAACTGAGCCCCACGGGACCATACATTCATTGGGAACTTGAACACACCCCCCTGAGTGTGGCGCTGACGTCGAGTCTGGGAGTGGAGCAACAGCCAGCATACCGGATGGTCCTGTTGATCGAGTGCTGTTAAAGATTACCATGGAAAAGCAGTCACTTTTGGCGACAGTTCCAGCACCAGACTCAAAATCCTAACCTTTTTATTTTCTCATCTTTACTCAGGTTTCAGGGGTTGAGTCTGAAAAGCTCTTCACACTAAGGACAACTAATGGTAAGAATATTTTCACTCTCAATTTTCTTTACACTTGACTTCTCTGTCCTTGCTTAGCTGTTGCTAAACAGAATAGATATATTTGTCTCAGTGACATGCTCTTATATGCTTTTTCTGACATTCCATTTCTGTTCACTTGAATAAGGGCAACACCCCTTATTCAAACCACACAATTATCAAGAATTACCTGATTGTTGTCAAGGTGTTGTGGCCATTGTAGTTTAAGGATACCCACACACTCTTAATTGCACAATGTGGTTTGACACTGAATGTCACTCTACCCTGTGGAAAGTCTCTGAGCTAGAGGGATGATTTATGTTTAAGTAAAACAGAATAATGGCACAAGTGTTTTGACAGAGATGTGTGTGCATTTGAATGTGTTGAGTTGCGTGAAATAGTTGATAAATGCCTTCTACACAATCTTTTAGCTATGAATTGGATTGAACCTCCACTTTCAGTGGCTTAGCTGCTTCATTGGGGCTAGGAAGAAGTGATGTTTGGAGTCACACGTCATTCTCAATGAGACTACTGGCTCAAGCAAGTTTGTAATCTACTGCAATATTCCCTATTATCATCCTTAGCATCTCTTAGCAATTCCATATTGCGATCTAACTATAGCTTAAATTCAATTAAGTGCAATTTTCATCCAAGAGAATGCCTCTCAAAGCAACGTCACTGAATGGTATTTTTCCCATTCAGTATTCTTTACCCGACTGAGTTGTTGTTGCCTTATATGGGCAGCTTGATTGATTGTGTTCTTTTCACAACCCACGATTTCTCAAACTCAAAGCTCATTAGAACTAACGTGGTCACATTTCGCCTCATTTGGCCTGAAAGAGCCAAGCGGAGCCTCGCATCCAGGGCCAGGCATCATAAAGCATGCTCTAATCCCACTGGCTGGCTGGCGGTGAGAACCTTTTAGAGCTGAGCCCAGGGGTTTAATATGCCTTGTGAAAGCGATTAGAAGGTCTCTATTTAACTCTCCCTACCTCCAAGCTGCTTGTGGTGGGCTTTGGAGAGGGCATTTGTTGTTAGCTTTGGAGGTCTCTCATTGAGTCTTCCAATGAGCCGTCTGGACTTCAGCCTATTGAATGTTATGATTACAAAGAATGCTAAACACACCACTAGTCTCTCCCCAGGGCCCTTCGTTTTTGTCAGAGCTCAAAGACTGCAGGGAGTAGAGACAAGTGTTGTTTGGTGCTGGGAAAATAGGCTTTGTTGAATTATTTAATGATCATTACACTGTCTGGCTGGCTGTGAATGGAAAATATAATGGTGCAACTAACAAATTGTGAGGACTTTGTAATATGAACATGCTCATTTGCCCAAGACATGAACCCAATGGCTGTTATGAAGCTGCTCGTTAGTAGCCTCATTGCTGTTTCTAGATGTAGGCCTAGTATTCAGTCATGGAGGCCACAGGACTAAGGCTTTTATCACCAGACAACAGAGATTAGGAGCTATTCACCACAATGAATGAAGGTTGTTTTAGCTAAGCATGAACACATACACTACATGACCAAAAGTATGTGGACACCTGCTCATCGAACATCTCATTCCAAAATCATGGGCATTATGGAGTTGGTTCCCTCTTTGCAACTATAACAGCCTCCACACTTCTGGGAAGGCGTTTCACTAGATGTTGGAACATTGCTGCAGGGACTTGCCTCCATTCAGCCACAAGAGAATTAGTGAGGTCGGGGGTATTGTCATGCTGAAACAGGAAAGGGCCTTCCCCAAACTGTTGCCACAAAGTTGGAAGCACAGAATCGTCTAGAATGCCTTTGTATGCTGTAGCGTTAATATTTCCCATCACTGGAACTAAGGGATTTAGCCCAAACCATGAAAAATCTAATGTTATTTGTCACATGCAACAGGTGTAGACCTTAGAGTGAAATGCTTACTTACAAGCCCTAACCAACAATGCAGTACCAGTACAGAGTCAATGTGCGGGGGCACTGGTTAGTCGATGTAATTAAGGTAATATGTACATGTAGGTAGAGTTATTAAGGTGACTATGCATAGATAATAACAGAGTAGCAGCAGTGTAAAAGTGGGGGGCAGGCAATGCAAATAGTCTGGGTAGTTCAGGAGTCTTATGGCTTTGGGGTAGAAGCTGTTTAGAAGCCTCTTGGACCTAGACTTGGCGCTCCTGTACCACTTGCCATGCGGTAACAGAGAGAACAGTCTATGACTAGGGTGGCTGGAGTCTTTGACAATTTTTAGGGCCTTCTTCTGACACCGCCTGGTAATAGAGGTCCTAGATGGCAGGAAGCTTGGCCCCAGTGATGTACTGGGCCGTACGCACTACCATCTGTAGTGCCCTGCGGTCGAAGTCCGAGCAGTTGCCATACCAGGCAGGGATGCAACCCGGATGTTGAACCTTCTGAGGACCCATGCCAAATCTTTTCAGTCTCCTGAGGGGGAATAGGTTTTGTCGTGCTCTCTTCACGACTGTCTTGGTGTGCTTGGACCATGTTAGTTTGTTGGTAATGTGGACATCAAGGAACTTGACGCTCTCAACCTGCTCCACTGCAGCTCGTCGATGAGAATGGGGGCATGCTCTGTCATCCTTTTCCTGTAGTCCACAATTATCTCCTTTGTCTTGATCACATTGTCGTGGCACCACATGGCCAGGTCACTGACCTCCTCCCTATAGGCTATGTCGTCGTTGTCAGTGATCAGGCCTACCACTGTTGTGTCATCGGCAAACTTAATGATGGCCTTATTGATGAAGCCAGTGACTGATGTGGTGTACTCCTCAATGCCATCGGAAGAATCCCGGAACATATTACAGTCTGTGCTAGCAAAACAGTCCTGTAGCTTAGCATCTGCTACATCTGACCACTTTTATATTGACCGAGTCACTGGGGCTTCCTGCTTGAATTTTTGCTGGATGAGCGTTTTCATGTTTGCTTATACAGCTCATTGAGTGTGTTATTAGTGCCAGCGTCGGTCTGTGGTGGTATGTAGACAGCTATGAAAAATACAGATGAAAACTCTCTAGGTAAATAGTGTAGTGTCTCTATCTACAGCCCCAGATCATTATTCCACCTCCACCAAACTTTACAGTTGGCACTATGCATTGGGGCAGGTAGCGTTCTCCTGGCATCTGCCAAACCCAGATTAGTCCGTCGGACTGCCAGATGGTGAAGCGTGATTCATCACTCCTGAGAACACGTTTCCACTGCTCCAGAGTCCAATGACGGCTTTGGATTTGGCTATTTAAGCAACAGGTGTGGCTGATGTGGGAAAGAATATTAAAGATGCACTATGCAGAAATCAGTCTGCCATTTCCTGGTTTCTAACATTTTTATAGTTTGCCTAATTTCAGTTTATGTGACAAAACGAACAAGCAAGTATATAACCAAAAATATTGTATTTTCAGCTGTTTGAAGAAGAAAAAACTACTACCAGAGTACAAAACCGAATGTAAAAGACACAAAAAATGAAACTTAAGAACCGGAAGCATAGAAATAGCGCACATAGACTTTCTTTCAATGAGAATGACAGATCTATAACAACATTTCTATGTGAATTTGGTCGTTTCGCCCCAAAAAGTTACATATTGCAGCTTTAAATGATTCCGTCAGCTCTGTCAAACTGTGGTGGGTAACAAAGGTTCTCTGGTTGCTCATAGACATAGGCGTTGATGAGAGGGACGAGACGAAGGTGTGCAGCTCTGCCACAGTGTCAGGTCTACAACGCAGCCAGGAGCAGAGCAGCGACACACCCCTCGATCTGCCTGCTGCCAGTCCCGCCCCTGGCTCTCAGCCTGCTGGCAGCCCTGCCCCTGCAGCCCCTCTCACCAGCACCCGTACCACCAGCCCACTTCCTGCTGTGTGTGTGAAGAAGGAGAGGACGTCCCCTCGCAACACGACCACCCCAACTCTGCCAGGGTCAGGCCTATCCCAGGTCAAGAGAGAACCATTGTCACATCACCAGGGTCATCCCCTGTACATTGGTCTCCACAACAGGTAGGACATGGCATTGACTGTACTTGTTCAAACCATTTCATAATACTGATATCCTAGATGAGGTGATATTTATTTACAACCTTGCCTTTCTCCTCCCTACAGCAGCAGCATAGAGAGATCCCGCAAGCGAACCCTCCCGCCATCCCCCCACCTCGGGCGCCATTCTTCTCCCTTGCCGGTCCTCCCCCTGTCCGTCTCGGAGTTGCCCGCACCCCACTTCTTCCTGCCAGTTCACGGGCATCGCCGCCCGGCCATGTTCACAAGCCCTCTGGGATTACCAACCAATGGCATCGTAGGACACTCCACTGAAGCAGGCTACTCAGGTAAGAGGCTTGAACAGTAAAGGAGATAGATTGGTGTTTAGTGTACAACAGGTGTTGCTGGGGATACGGGTTGTGGGTGAGAAAGAGCTGTTTTTGTCATAGAGTATGACCTTTAACCTCTCACCCACAACAGAGCACGACCTGCTTCGCCAAGAACTGAACAACCGTTTCCTGGCGCAGACTGCAGAGAGAGGGACTGGCTCGGGGCCACCTCTGCTGAGGACAGAGTTCCACCAGCACACACACCAGCACCAACATCAACACCAGCACCAACTCACCTTCTTATCCTACCCCAATGGTTTGCCTCCTCCACCAGGCATCCTCTCTACAACCCCAAATATGGGTCGCACAGCTGACCTAAATGTAAGTCCAGTACATGGCCACCACAAACGGCTTCATGTGAGTTTAAAGGGTAACTCTCAACCCCAATTTCAGCTTTTGCCCAAACCCTTCAAATAAAAAAAGATGCATTCAGGTGAGAAGTTGTGGGTGGGGGGAATTGCTCATAATTATTCATTTTGGGGGTGGGTGAACATAGTTGTACCTGATCTCAACACTTTTTCACTAATGCATACTTACCAGAAGTCCGCCTGGCACGCTCTGATAATAAAATGATGTGCATCATGAGCAAATACGACTCTGGACAGTTGGCTCACAGTGGTAAGGCGCCAAGTTCCTGACATCTATTGCCACTTTCCGTGTAAATTCTAATCCCCCATGGGGCGCAAAAAAAAAAAGTTGCGTTATTCTGTTGGGAAGAATAGTGCAATCATCACCTTGAAATTGAAGATTAGGTGCTCAATTCAATCCAACCTGCATTGCAGTGTTTACGCAGTAGCTCTTTTTCCAATGGTCAAATGAACTCAGATTGGTCTTGGGTACTGTATAAAAACCTACAACTACTACCAGGGGGACCCCTCTCACAGGTATTCATTCACTTTTCGGAATTAGAAGTGTGTGGGCACGGGATGAAAATAGTAAATAAAAGATTTGATTCATGTGGGATAAGAAATCGCAGTAATTGAGTCTACTGTCTTAGTGGACTGCGCCACCAATCATCCATAGCAGCTGGTGAAAAACACAACGAGTTGACATGACCACCATTGTCATCTATTTCTTGTTATGATGGGTGTAGCTACGAATATAAACATATAATCCTCATAGCCTACTTGTGTTATTTTCCTTCTTAAAAGGAGGAATGGAACTGTGAAGCACAAAACTTTGAATTTGGTCATATGCGGAAAAGTGCCTTACTGCCTTTTGAATTTTGTATAACGTCAGTAGGGAGCATCTTGCTTTTCCAGTAAACCTTGAGGTGGTACCACCCAGCACATCTAGAAGGGAGTGTATTTCATACCGAACCCCTCCCTTGAGATGACGTAGAGGAACCTTCTCGAGGTGCTTCTACATCACCGTTTGAATGGTGGAGTTGAACCTCTAGCGGAAAAAAATAGCTAGATTTACTGCAACGAACTGTCAAAATGAAGACCAGAATTGACGTGTTTCACTATAACTAAGCCTAAAACATCTGGTATGGTTTTCACCAACAGTTTTACTCTTTAATGTTATCAAAACCCACATTCATTGTGAGGAACATTTTAGGTCACCCAGAAACGAGAGAGAGATAACGCTGTGCTTTGTTTTTGCTGTTTTCTGAACTCAATCTCCTTAATAGTGTAGCCTCAGGCTCAGCAGCCGCCTCCTTGACTCTGGGGAAAACCTTGTGTTAGTTTCACATCTCAAATATCAAACTCTTTATTACAGTATCTCAACATAACAGAAATATCAGATACAGTCCCTGAGAGACACATTTTAGCTTTCAGCCGTTTAAAACTTTTTTCCACCCACCAGGGAACATTTTGAAATATTTCACCATACTGGAAAAAAAATGAACGAGCCCTGAAATGGCTGGCTGTTCCACTGACAGCTCAGTAAAGCCAGTGGAAATGGATCTCATGGCTGTTTTGACACACTCAAAGCCCTGCTGTCAGGATAAATGACTGTGCCGCAGCAGAAGGAATGAGGTCATTAGAGTGCTTTTGATCGCGGGTAATTGCTCATGGACGCTTTTGCCAGCATTGGCAGGGCTTCAGTTGGGTTTAAGCAGCCGAGATATGGAAACTCTGAACATAGCCATCCGAAGTGTGTACATGCATCTGTTAACCAGTCAATGAGCTGGTTTAGCTGCGTAGATGTCAGCACTAGATCAGGACTTGAAGATGAAAAAATGCTCAAAAACAATCATTTGTAGCGTCTTTACATTGATGTTTCTTCTTTGTCTAATATTGTTAATGTTACTTACAATTTTTTTTGTCTTTCAGTTGGAAAAGTACCCAGCTAAACTGGAAAACCCCTACATAAGACATAAAAATGTAAGTGAAAGTACTGCTTTCAGAAAGATGGGGATATGTTCCTTTGGATTACTTTTCAAATGAATAATTTTTTAAATAATATGATTCTCAATGATTCTCAGTTATTTGATGATTTACTCCATACTACCTCAGCAGTACAGTCACAGATCTTCTCTGAGCGTACAAAGTTATTTTGTTTACCCTAAAGTCATACTTCATTTATTCTTACCTTAACCTATGTGTGGTCTTGCCCAGTTCTTCCCCCCCTACCCCCCAGCGATGCCTGGCATGCCAGCCCTGCACCCCCACTCAGGACCCCCAGGGCCCTTCAGCTCTCTGCAAGGAGCCTTCCAGCCCAAGGTCCATAACACATCACTGACTCCCTCAGTCTGTCTGTCTCTCTTTCATTACCCAGTGTTAACCCCCCCCCCACATACACATGCTGTTCTCAGTCTAAACACGTGACTTCCCATCTCTCCCTAGTCTAATCCTATGGATGTGGCGACACGGCCAGGAGAAGTTCCTCACAATCTCCTACCAAAGGGCCTACGGGTATATGCCATTCGCCAGCCTTATGTAAGCTTGTTGACAGAATTCTAGCCCTCAGGTTTAAGACTAATCAAATTATTTTCCTTCTATTTATTCTAGCAGAAGGCTGGCAAATGGTGTGCAATGCATGTCCAGATCGCCTGGCAGATTCAACACCACCAGCAGAGGATGAAGGTACTTAAGATGTGTTCCTTTATTTCACTCAATGGAGCGAAAGTTTCAAATAGCGGTACAAATCATATCCAAATCAGATCAAACTTTATTTGTGACATGCACCGGATGCAACAAGTGGAGACCTTGCCGTGAAATTGTAACTTACAATAATCAGTGAAGTTACGCTTTCTGTATCCTCCTCGGTCTCAGCAACTCACCTCTCAATCTCTATTGAGCTTTTAATCTTCTCTCTCTCACCTCCTCTGTCAAACTCTCTCCTCCCCATTTTATCTGTCTATCTTTAACAGCACATGCGCTTTGATCCACATAAGCTGAATATGAGCGGGGTGAAGCTGGACCTGTTTAGTCGGCCAGCTGCTCCGGGTCTTCCTCCTGGACTGTCCTATGGCCATGACCTGGCCCGACCTCTCCTGTCCTCCTCAGGTTAGCCAGCCCATTCCATTTTCATATTCATTATTGTGGGTGTTAAATGAGGATCTACGTGCAGTTATGATGATTTTGTACGGCCTTGGGAGCAACTGTGTTGGTTGCTTACTGTAGAGATGACATGTTTACTTTATATCCCTTTATGTCAATGTGAGTGTGGTTGATTCGTAGAAAAATAAATTGCCGTGCAACTCAAGTCTATAGACTAACAGAAAGTCTTCGGTGCTGAGTAAAAAAATGCATAGTGAAAAGAAGGATTTTTTTTTGCAGTTTTACTGTATTTTAGCAGCAGCAGAGGTCAACAAAAAGACACGTTTTGGCAACAGCCTTCGTCAGTGTGGTTGATTCACTCACTACTGTACCTTCACCCCCTACAGGTCATTTGTCTGCATCACCATTCAGCGCCGCCACTCATCACGTCCACTATTTACCTGCTAGCCACCTCACTGGTAAGTGCCATAGGCTGCTGGTGCAACGTCTAAATAATGATGTTTAAAGTCCCAAACAATTAAGTAATAAGGCACAAGAGGCAGTGCTGTATTATGAATACAGTCACAGGTAAACGGCATTGTTCGGCCCGACGTGATAGCATCAGCATCCAGGATCCAAACAACCAGTTTTAGAATAGACATTAAGAGGTGCCATTCTTGTGATGTTCCTCAGATCCATTTGGACGAGCCAGTCACTATGGAAACCTTGGACAACTGGCAACTAATGCATTTGGCGGACTGGGTGCCTCTTCTATTGGTAAGTTTTCGCTCTCAAATAATTGTCCTCAACCAAAGACAACCTACTGTTTTAACTAAATTAGTAAATTGATTGATTTGATTGAAAATACATCAACCCTTCCTCTCTCAGGCCCAGGCAGCCTGTTTGGTGGAAGGCAGAGCCATGGGTTGTCAGGTTTTGTCAGCCCCCCTCAGGAAGCCTGTAACCGCCTGCACCGAACGCCCCCCTCCTTCCCCACACCTCCAGCACTGTCCAGGCCTGCTGATGTGGACCGCAAGCCCACGGTCCATAGCAGCGAGAGGGAAAGGGAAGCTAAGAAAAGGGATCACTCTGCTACCAAGGAGGAGTCAGAGAGAGATGGGTCAGTGACAGCCTTACTGTGGAAATGGCATTTCCTATCCATAAAGGCCTTCAAAAGTTGTGATATAATAATATTCTGTCCTCTCTATAGGAATACTCTGGAAAAAAGCCATCAGTCCACCCACACATCCTCAGGCTTTCAGATTAGTAACCTGATTGGCAGCAGCAGCCCAGGGAGGAAGAGGAGCAGCCCAGATCAGGGACCCCAGGCTGAGAGGGAGGGCAGCTCTCTTGGGAGAGTCCAGGTGAAGCAGAGCTCTTCTCCAGCGCTGGAGGTGCAGGATAGAGGATCTTCAACCCCATACACCACAGTGAAGAACCACCAATCCAACGAGAACACACAAACTCTGAAGGGACCTTTAAAGATAAAGCAGGAGCGCAGAGATGAGCCAGAGGTTATGGCTGGGCCACCGGAGTGTACTCTCTTACTCCCACCAGGCCACTCTCAGGCTCCATACCCCTCAAGGCACAACCACTTCCCCACCGCAGGCATGCTTCAGAGCAGTCATCTACCTCACTCTCTACCCCTCTCCATGAGCCCCGTGCACCCAGTGAGTAGCCTCAGTGCAATGGAGCGAGCCCGTATCCAGCCCTTCATGGGGGTCAGTACACTAGCCGCAGGTCGAAACCACCATGTGTCCCCTCACCTTTCAGGCCACTGGGACCCACTTCGAGACCCCTACAGAGGGCTGTACCTGCAGAGCCAGCAGGTACATTTGACCTATGACCCTGAGAGAGGCCACAGACAGCGGGAGCAACACCCCCACCCACAGCAGTACTTACAGGACAGGCACCGGCAGGCAGAGGAGAGGGCAAGGCTGCACCAGCTCCAGGGCTCTCCCATGGAGGGCCACCTAGCCCACACACCCACCTTTGTGTCCTCTCTGGGTGGGGTGATGTACCCTAGGCTCAGCCCCTCAGCTCCACACAGTGGCCATCTGAACAGGACTCCACAGACTGTCACTCTTAGTGCCCCACCCCCTCTGGTGCCCACCACCACAACCCCTGGCAGACCTGCCACTCCTCGAAAGACCACGCCCACTAGTGCCCCACCCTCTGGGGACCCCACCCCATCCTGCAAAGCCAAAGAGGTAGAGGTGGAGGCACAGTAGCATGGAAGTCTCTTAGAAAAAAGCGACAAGACTGTGATCCTTTTAAATACACATTACACACTCAACTTGATGAAATGTCTCGCTTTTTAAAATGAAAAAGCTCTAAGTCAAAATTGTGTATTGTAGATTATTTGTTAATAAATCAGAAGTTTAAGTAGTGAGTCTGCATAGAAACTGTTGAATAAGTTGAATAACTGATGTTGGATAATGTTATTTGATAGTAATATATGATGTTTTTTCATGTTTGTAAGATTTCCGTGTACAGACGTAGATTTTATGAATTTGTATATTTTTTATGTTGTGTAATGCATTACATTGTTCTTTATTACACATTTATCAACAGGTAAAACAGAAAATAGATGTTCTCCTTTTGATAGTTTGTCTTAGATGTAACCATGTTTCCTACCTGAAAATGTTATCGACTTTTACCTTCTGTAAATATTCACATAACCTGTCATTTGTTTCTATAAAGAATGTCTATTTAAACAAAAAACGTAATTACTTGATAATTCATTCTTATTTTCACTTGCATCAGCAGTGCTCCCTCTTGTGGCAGACTTGGTACAAAATGCAGAATGCTGTCCACTTGGAATTGATGGCACAGGGTTCAATAGTTCAACTAAATGCTGAGTCTAAACACGGATTTGATTTAATTCCTTTTAGATTATCAAGTGTCGAAGGTCACCAGATTTGTGTAGTTTTCAGTAAACAAATAGCCTACATGACCATAAAGCTACCTTTTATGAAATCCTCATGTTGTATCAGACAAGCACATACAACCGGTGCACCAAAGAGGAGAGTAATATTTATCAAATTCCATTGTCTGAGGAAAAGACAGCAGCATGTTCATGTTTATTTTTGTGTTGTGGATATTTTGGGGCTCATTTGCTCCAAGCCTTACAGTGTGCTTTTCAACTAATCTAGTTGTGTTTAAAAGTAATAAATAGTAATTGAAAGTATATGTTGCCGGATGTAACATGTTTATGTATTTTACATTTTCAAATCAAATCTAAGTAAAACGGGTTAGGGTAAGTCAAATGTTCCTCAATAAAGCAGAAATTATTAGCCTACAAATAAGTATTCACCCTCTTGGATTTAAAAATAAATAAAATAATTCCTCTCGGACCATCAGTGTGGCACGAGTAATAATGGCACCGAGTCCCGAATTTAGAATAATCTTCAATCACATCCACTTTCATGTTTTATTTTAGAAATTAAAAAAGAGCATTCCAGCTCAAGAGCATTCCTGCTCAAATGAAGGAATGCTGATTCAATCTATAATGAATTATGTCATTTTAATCTATCATAATTGTTATAGGTTTTAATAGCATAATTTATCATAGCATGTGCTATGTGTATGCGACTTGTGCCCACTGAGGTAGCGTTTACCTCATTCTTTTCCATGGACGTCATCTGCTAAACCGGAAGTCTTTGTGCATAACAAAATCTAGTTTGTGGTTTGGTGCCATAGACATAGATAGAGGACTCACAGACGTGCCATTTCCACGTCTGTGACAGCATGGGCAGCGCCATTGAGCTATCTCCATTTTGAAGTAGACCATGTTCTTCTTCACGATTGGCTGATCTCTCCTGATGACCCGATTGGAAATGACTCTAACAGGGTCACCAGGAGAGATCAGCCAATTAAGTTGAAGTCCACCAAATGGTCGAAGCTGGCCATGCTTAATCAACCTTTTGGCCACTAGAGGCCTCTATCATTCTCTATGTTGGTGCTAACTTTGTTCTTCAAGGCTGACTGAACAAGGATTCTATGGTAAAATAAATAAATATATATATATATGTTATCTAGCTAGGAACTAATCCAGTCGACAATGTAGCTAATGTTATAGTACACATACTACTAGATATGTAACGTTATATCGACAGGATGCCAGCTAGCGGAATGCATGCCAACCTGTAACTCTGGTTCTTATAGTGCCACAATAACGACGTAGCTAGCTCGCTAGTATCTCGCTTAAACAATGGCTTTGCTAACGGTAGCTGAGGTTCTTTAGCATGTTAGCGTTTGTGGCTACAGTAGCATTACCGTTAGCTAGCCAGATCAGAGTTAGAAAGTTCCATAACTACGGTAACGTTAAATTGCTATTAAGTAGCTACTACAGCTAGAAGGTTACCATTATTATAGCTAAGAAATGATTTAATTGCAGGATCGACATATTTTAAGGTGGTAGCGTTACGCATACGATTTTTTTGCATTGTTTCAGAAAATGTCCACAATATATCTGGCACTAATAGTGGAATGATAGTGTTTCACAGTATTACCAAAGTTGTGGTATACTAGCTACTGTGATATTCGAATATTGGTTTTTCCCGACGTAGCGGCATCTGATGTCAGAATAGGAAAGCTTTTCTGACTTTGTGGCGGTGTTGTCTAGTGGAAATCTGTCATTTCCTGGTTGCTAAAATTCTACACTATCATTCATCCTTGTGGAACAATTCGACACCTTGCGGAGTCTATGCCCCCGAAGAATTGAGGCTGTTCTGAGGGCAAAAGGGGGTGCGACTCAATATTAGGAAGGTTCTCCTAATGTTTTGTACACTGAGTCTATGTTGAGCCTGGAGTTAAGTCCCTTAGCTAGCTACTATACCTATTGCTTCCTGTGATTAGCTAGCTAATTAAATGTTGATGACTAACGTTAGCTAGTACAGACTTGTCACATTGGCCCCATTCTGAGAACCCAGTATAGCGAGCTATTTAGCATAGTTTAAGAACAGGTTCTGTTCTATGTGCTTTTCTGCTAGTTATAAACAATGATATAAACAACAAACTTGCTCGATAGTTATTATGCTATTTATTTGGGGTGCCTGATTAATATCAGCTGTGAACACCATTGCATTGTCACGACTTCCATATGGACTGTTTGGACCCACAGGAAGAGATGTCAGGAATAAGTGCGGTGAGCTCGGCGTTGCCAGCGGCTACAACCCGTACCACCTCCTTCAAGGGCTCCTGCCCCAGCTCGAAGTATGTGAAGCTGAATGTGGGCGGGGTGCTCTACTACACCACCATGCAGACCCTTACCAAGCAGGACACCATGCTCAAGGCCATGTTCAGTGGCAGGATGGAGGTCCTCACAGACAGTGAAGGCAAAGATATTTATAACTAAACCAAGATAGTTTATCTGTGTCCTTTTCAATGGGAGCAAATTCAGCATAATGGGCAAAACAAGCAAGGAGGTGGGCACAGCCAAGCGTGAGATCATAGTGTCACATTCTAGCATGTATTTGCATATTTCCATTAGGGAACACCTTCTCTAAAGTGCGCATGTGCAGTAATGAAATTTGTCCTTGCACTTCTTGTAAACAACTTGAATTTGAAAATGTAAGATTTGGCAAAGGGTCACTCCTAAAACACTAAGTGCACTCTGTTTGTAACAGATTCTAGTTTTGAGAACTGAAAACTGTATTGAGATCAGGCTTTTTTTAGATGAGAAAATAAGCAGAATGTTGGCCCAGTTCCATCTCGCTCCATACTCTCCCACTGCTAGCCACTGGGCTTCCTCCTTGCCATATTTGATGGGTAGTGGAAATTCCAACTGGATGCTTCAGATTTAAACAGTTCCTTGTTCTATCTGTGAAGAAGGCATTGGTGATGACATGGGTTGACTGCAGCCAGGGTTTCCCAAACCTTATGTCCACTGCAAAGTCTTGAGTCCTGCAAAGTCCATGCTCCTTGATGCTGCATAGTATATGATTCTATTTTACAGGCTAGCTCCCTTTGCATGCCTTCCATCTGATATGGCTCTAAATGAAGATACACACACACACACAGTCAACTATCTCCACTATGTTGTCTCTGCCACTTCTCAATGTAATGAGTCCTGTCCTCCTGCAGGCTGGATCCTTATTGACAGGTGTGGGAAGCACTTTGGGACCATTCTGAACTACCTGCGTGATGGTGCTGTACCTCTGCCTGAGATCCGGAGAGAGGTCGAAGAGCTCCTGGCAGAGGCCAAGTACTACCTGGTGCAGGGGCTAGCTGACGAGTGCCACGCTGCCTTGGAGGTATTGTATCAGTGGAGGTTGGTGGGAAGAGCTATAGGAGGACAGGCTCATTGTAATGGCTGGAATGGAATAAATGGACGGCATCAAACAAATGGAAACCGCTTGTTTGACTCCATTCCATTTATTCAATTCCATCCATTACAATGAGCCTGTCCTATAGCTCCTCCCACCAGTCTCCAGTGTATTGTGTACTACCGTAATTCACATACTGTAAACACTTACCTGTAATCAATCTCTATCTTGGTATCTCTCTTTCTCTGCATGCTGGTGTAGCCACCGTCCCCATTGAATTATTTGGGTCCTGTTTCCTCCATGCTTTCAGAACAAAGATATGTATGAGCCCTTCTGTAAAGTGCCTTTGGTCACATCCTCAAAGGAAGAACAGAGACTCATCTCTACCTCCAAGGTAAAAAATATTTTAAAAATCACAATTGACATGTATGATTAGACAGACAGCATGGAGTTGTATTCTATTCAATTTTTTTCTCAACACTGACTACCTATGTTCCTTTTAATTTTGGATTACAGCCCACAGTCAAGCTGTTATACAACAGGAGCAACAACAAGTACTCTTACACCAGGTAGGCTAAACATTACATATGATTGTGGTAAAATACTTAATGAGCTTATACTGTATTTCTTACATGTACGTGTGAAGTGGATTGTATCATGGATAAGGCTGTGGCGGTCACAAAATTTCGTCAGCCAGTGATTGTCAAGCAAATAACTGCCGGTCTCGCTGTAATTGACCGTTGATTAACAGAAACACATTTAGCATCTCCTGGCTCCCACACATAGCCTAGAAGGCACTGGTGCAGACCTTTGGAACCTCTACATTTTAAAAAGTCTAGTAAATCCATGTAATATAGCCTACACCTTCACAATAAATCCATTATTTATTTTAGACAGGTCTAAGAAGCATGATACAGTGGGGCAAAAAAGTATTTAGTCAGCCACAATTGTGCAAGTTCTCCCACTTAAAAATATGAGAGGCCTGTAATTTTCATCATAGGTACACTTCAACTATGACAGACAAAATGAGAAAGAAAAATCCAGAAAATCACATTGTAGGATTTTTAATGAATTTATTTGCATATTATGGTGGAAAATAAGTATTTGGTCACCTACAAACAAACAAGGAGGACCGAGCATGTCCCTATTCTCATCGACGGGGGTGCAGTGGAGTAGGTTGAGAGCTTCAAGTTCCTTGGTGTCCACATCACCAACAAACTAACATGGTCCAAGCACACCAAGACAGTCCTGAAGAGGGCACGACAAAACCTATTCCCCCTCAGGAGACTGAAAAGATTTGGCATGGGTCCTCAGACCCTCAAAAGGTTCTACAGCTGCACTATCGAGAGCATCCTGACTAGTTGCATCACTGCCTGGTATGGCAACTGCTCTGCCTCCGACCACAAGGCACTACAGAGGGTAGTGCGAATGGCCCAGTACATCACTGGATCCAAGCTCCCTGCCATCCAGGACCTCTATACCAGGCAGTGTGTCAAATGGCTACCCAGACTATTTGCATTTCCTTAACCCCCCACCCCCACCCTTTACACCGCTGCTACTCTCTGTTGTTATTATCTATGCACAGTCACTTTAATAACTCTACCCACATGTACATATTACCTCAACTAACCAGTGCATCACATTGACTCTGTACCAGTACCCCCGGTATATAATCTCGCTATTGTTATTTTACTGCTGCTCTTTAATTACTTTTTACTTTTATTTATCTTTTTCCTGTAGTCCACAATCATCACCACACGGTCAGGTCTCTGACCTCCTCCCTACAGGCTGTCTCGCTGTTGTTGTTGATCAGGCCTACCACTGTTGTGTCATCGGCAAACTTAACGATGGTGTTGGTGTCGTGCCTAGCTGTGCAGTCATGAGTGAACAGGGAGTACAGGAGGGGACTGAGTACGCACCCCTGAGGGGCCCCTGTGTTGAGGATCAGCGTGACGGATGTGTTGTTACCTACCCTTACCACCTGGGGGCAGCCTGTCAGGAAGTCCAGGATCCAGTTGCAGAGGGTGGTGTTTACTCCCAGGGTCCTTAGCTTACTGATGAGCTTTGAGGGCACTATGGTGTTGAAGGCAGAGCTTTAGTCTATGAATAGCATTCTCACGTAGGTGTTCCTTTTGTCCAGGTGGGAAAGGGCAGTGTGAAGTGCAATAGAGATTTCATGATCTGTTGGGGTGGTATGCAAATTGGAGTCAGTCTAGGGTTTCTGGGATAATGGTGTTAATGTGAACCATGACCATTCTTTCAAAGCGCTTCATGGCTACAGATTTGAGTGCTGCGGGACGGTAGTCATTTAGGCAGGTTACCTTAGTGTTCTTGGGCACAGGCACTATGTTGGTATTACAGACTTGGACAGGGAGAAGTTGAAAATGTCAGTGAATACACTTGCCAGTTTGTCAGTGCATGCTCGGAGTACACGTCCTGAAACTCCGTCTGGCCCTGCGGCCTTGTGAATGTTGACCTGTTTTAAAGGTTTTACTCACATTGGCAGAGGAGAGCGTGATCGTACAGTCTTCCGGAACAGCTGGTGCTCTCATGCATGTTTCAGTGCCATTTGCCTCGAAGCGAGCATAGAAGTAGTTTAGCTCGTCTGGTAGGCTCGTGTCACTTGGCAGCTCTTGGCTGTGCTTCCCTTTGTAGTCTGTAATGGTTTGCAAACCCTGCCACATCCGACGAGCGTCAGAGCCGGTGTAGTACGATTCTATCTTAGTCCTGTATTGACGCTTTGCCTGTTTGATGGTTCGTTGGAGGGCATAGCAGGATTTCTTATGAGCTTCCGGGTTAGAGTCCTGCTTCTAGAAAGCGGCAGCTCTAGCCTTTAGCTCTATGCGGATGTTGCCTGTAAATCATGGCTTCTGGTTGGGGTATGTATGTACAGTCACTGTGGGACGACGTCATCGATGCACTTATTGATGAAGCCAATGACTGATGTGGTGTGCTCCTCAATGCCATCGGAGGAATCCCGGAACAGATTCCAGTCTGTGCTAGCAAAACACTACCAGAGTGCTGCGCGCTCCATCACATGATCAGGTCTTTCTCACAGGCTACAAGTGAAGACAGACATATCGGGGATGCAACTGCTCACGTCCTTATCCAATTCTGAGGTGCATATTGAAGAACTGTCCATATTTACTTTTCCTCAGCCAACAAGATGAGTTGGCCTAACAAACAGCAAAAGCACTAGCCTATGTCAATCTACTGTCACCCATAGTACAAAGATCAACTAGTTCTATTCTGTGTGAGAAATAAGTATTTCAAACATAGTCTGGGACAGTTGTGAGATGCGATAGATCTCAAAGTAATACAACCACTATCATCAAAAAAACATTTTATGCAATATGGCTGACGCAACAGATCAGAGCGTTTAGCTTAAAATGTTGATAAACTATTAGGCTATTTCTTCACATTGTAAGTGCATCAATGCGCACATGGTAGTAGGCTATAAGTGCAAATGTTACATTTGCAAAAAACATGTAGGTCTATGGGCTAGGCTACATGAGGTGTGCGACTATGATTCTAAAACGTTGCACAAAAAAAGGCATTGTTTCTTATGCTGGGCATCATTCACAAGTAAAAGGCTAATATTGTCACCTATCAGACTATTCTTGATTTAATCTTGTCTTTACATATACTAAATAATATATGTGTGAAATTTGTTTTGATTTAGAATGGACCATTATCATGCACCTGAATTGAAACTGGTTTATTTTCATGCCAGCCAGGTAGGCTGTTGTAAATATAAGCAATGTGCTTAATATTAGTAAAGTTGACTAATAAATATAGTAGGCTGAGCCAATAGAAAGCTGATCCTCCTCTTTGTAGTAGAGGGCATCACTCTGTTTTCTCGCGCAATTGCATATAGAAATGTTGCGCAACATGAGCTCATGGGCTCTCATAAAGTGTTTGATTAGATTCTCCATTACATTTGTATTGATGTCAGAGTGATTAGGGGGACAATAGAGTGCTGAGTACCAGGCAGTTATCAAGTTTGGTAGGCTACTAATGACCATCAGCAGCATCAGAGCTTGGAGAAGCCTAATTACCGTGACTAAATGGTCACGTGGAATTTGACTGCCTTCGTGACTCGTGACCTTCGGTGTGGCGGTAATACTGTCACCGTAACAGCCCTAATCATGGGTAGACTGATGTACATGTGTATGGCGATTTGAACAGATTGACAACTAGACATTAACATCTGGTGCCTTTTCACAGCAACTCCGATGACAACATGCTGAAGAACATTGAGCTGTTTGACAAGCTCTCTCTGCGGTTCAACGGCCGTGTGCTCTTCATCAAGGACGTGATCGGGGATGAGATCTGCTGCTGGTCGTTCTATGGGCAGGGCCGTAAGATCGCTGAGGTGTGCTGCACCTCCATAGTCTACGCCACAGAGAAGAAACAAACCAAGGTATGCAGTTTCCCACAGCACGACCACAGAAAAGGAAGATATGAATGTTTCTTGCTTTGACCAAATCATAGACTAGCCTGGTTGTCAGTGAGTAGTCTTGTCTTTGTACCTAGGGGCAGTGGTCTAAGTAGCAGTATTCTCTTTCCTCAGGTGGAGTTCCCAGAGGCTCGTATCTATGAGGAGACCCTTAACATCCTGCTTTATGAGTCTCAGGATGGGCGTGGTCCAGACAACGCTCTACTGGAGGCTACAGGAGGCGCTGCAGGCCGATCCCATCATCTGGACGAGGACGAGGAACGGGAACGCATCGAGAGGGTGCGCCGCATCCACATCAAACGTCCCGATGACCGCACCCACCACCACCAGTAACTATACCAGCCAACCAGCATTATCAGGATCCGCAGACCTCACCAGTGACCATTACCCATCACTGAGATCACACTACCGGTATACCCACAGGTAATCTCACATCCTTGACCACAAGCAACTTCTGTGCTTCTGCACCACAGCCACTAATGAAGTGTTGCTTGTCTGATATCATTTATAAGTACAACATGATTTTAATGTTCTGTCTCAAATGGCCATATCAGTATTTTTTTAACCGTCATCTTTTTTTTAGTGGTCAGAATGTATTTTACCGCCTTTATTTCCATATGTTTTGTCTTTGTATGTAGACATATTACTTGTGCCCAGTAGAGAGATTGTGCCTTAAGTCTGTGGGTGTACGTGCTGCTTACAATCTTTATCATGATTTACTTTATCACGTCACTACAACATTGCTTTGAAGTTCAGGTATGTGTCACAGTATAGCTAGTTCAGGTCAATTGCATTTAAAGGATTCTATACATTATGTACAATGTGGAACAATACATTTTCCTACCACAGCAGTTTTAGATAAATAAATAAAAAATACATATTCATTAGTTTGAATAAGTGATATGTAAACTGTATAACAGCATTTTATCTTGTGTTTAGAAATTGGGTGCTTCTATTTTCTGTATGTACTCATTTCGTCCAGCAGAGGGTGTTGTGTACAAAAACACTGAAAGGTGTGATATATTAGGATAACGTTACCTCTAGATGGTGATCTTCGGTCAGTTTTGTAGTTCCCCCACTAATGATTAAGGATTTTTGGAGGGGAAGCTGATCCTAGATGTTTGCCTACGGGAACTTAACCCTGAAGCGATAAGTTTTACAACCCACCTCTTAATTGTAAGTGGTATGAATAAAGCCACCGTTTCTTCCGTTGTCAAGGATTAATGATCTTTTGACATCATGTATGAAATCTGGTTTTCTTCTGTGTGATAAAATGGATGTCATTGCTGCCTGTTACAAAAATGATTGGCAGGTGATGTGGTTACAAGACTAAACTTGTTTGGAAGATGGATCACAGCTGAAGAGACAAAGCAACTCCAGACATTGCGTAAAATTGTGACATTCTTTGCGATCATTTCACATGTACAAGTGTCTTTTGCACTGTATTTAACACTTTTCTTACAATAAAGATGTTTATGAATACTTAGTTGGTTTTAATGTAAATATGGTACAGCATCTTTGTGAGAAAGTATAAAAAGTATGGCTTCAAAATCACAATGTTTGAATGATTTAACCATGTTGCTTATATCGCTATAAAATGGGACATCTAGGGAAAATATACCTAAAGCAAAACCATATTTTACAAATGAGCCCTATTATAATGACCGCTTTGCTTGATAAGTCACAACTGAGCCCATGCATGTGATGTATAGCTTAATAACCGGTGAAGTTTTCATCAGAGTAGAGCATCAGTAGTCATTCCTTTGGAGTTTCCTCCACAGTACGAACCGTTTGTTGAGATTTCGATTCATTTCATTATGTCCAACCCTTATTGACAGGATGCAGGTTCTCATTCATGATTTAAGTTCCAAGATGCCTAAAACCTTGTAGAATCTGATTATTGGATCCAGTTCAATTTTGTATCATTGCCCGGGACTTTGTTCGAGTTGATTCCTGGGTAAATATAAGAGAAGTGTTTATGTCCTAGCCTACTGTTTAATAATAGTTTAGAAAATGTATTTGTTCATTTTGAGAATTGAATGGCCACACAGTCTTTAGTTTCATACTCACCACCATCAGATGGCCATTCTTTGCTCTGTAAATCATGGTCTCCTGGCCACTCTTGAAGTCAACAAACCCCTCTCTGCCAGGCTGGATGTCAAACTTTACACTGCAAATGAGCACAGACATAATATATAACATTACATTAATACTTTTGGTGACAGTTGTTTTTTTTAAGACAAGTTACAAGTTGAACACAGGTCTTACCTGCCCTGGACTACTTTGATAAAATTGTGCTTGTTGGCCACCAGACACAACTTAGTCAAGGCCTCAAACAGGTAGTCACACTGCAGCACCAGGTCCCCCTGAGCAAATAGAAAATGCAACAATGGAAATGCACATTTTATAGTTCTATATACCATTCAGAAAATAACTGGTGCAAAGCATAATAAAACGTTTAAAAAATACATTTGTGCACATCAATGAAAATACTTTTGGGCAGCCAACCTTTTGCTTGATATCCTCACATTGGACATGGAGGATCAGGAAGTTGTCACTCAGGGTGCTGACTGACACACCTGGAAGAACACACACCACCCGGATACTTTAGAACAGTGGTTGAATTAACACAGTATACACCCGCGGACTATTCCATTGAGAGAGAAAAAACTTGACACTTGCACACACATATTCCACTCAGTGGTGCTAACCTTTGAGGTTGTTGAACTCCACCCGCTGTTTGATCTTGGCCTCCTCCACCAGGTAGGCTGCACTTCCAGTGTAGATCAGCTGTCTGAAACGTGGCCTGAAGCCATTCCTGTCGTACTTCACCACAGGAACACTGTACTGTGGGAATGTATGGGGCTTACTTTCATTTGAACATTAAAGTTGATTTGAACTCTGACATAGCTTATTTCGCTCCGTGTGTTTACCTTGATGCGTTCTTGCCTAATCATCTGGTAGACTTTAATGTGGATGTCTTCCTCACCTGACCAGATAATAATGCAACTGGTCAAATGACATAAATCATTTTCATTGTTGCTTTGTAAGAGGTGCACAATGGGGCACATAATTCAACAGCACAAGGCCTATGCCTTACTTATCCTGGTGTCCACGAATGGTATTCCCACACTGTGAGGGTAGTTCTCTTTTGTTCCTTTGAATATGGAACTGGTCAATCCTTTGAGTTGCAACTGTACATGGGGTAACCAAACACAGTAGAGATATATTAAGTGATCAGTGAGGCTATCCCTATAGTCAAATGCAGTACAAATATGCATTAAAGCACCCTGGCTTGTAGGGTAGGCCTACCTGTGCTTTCCGCTCTGTCATGATTCCTTGTACATACCTCCGTACCATGTGCCGGGTGTAAAGTTTCCTCAACATCTGTGAGGCCTACAAGTACAAATGTATGTAATAAGTGTACAGCATACTCCATACCATGACGCACAGGCGTGCAGAACGAGGTTAGCGCAAGTATTCAAGTAAAGTAAATTCCCTACTGCGACTCACCTCCTGCATAATGGGAGGTGGGGTTAGCCAGGTGTTCTTGTCCACAACTGTTTTGGGTAGATTCTCCTTGAGCCGTGTGAGGTAGTTTTGCCTGACAAATGCCAGGTACTCTGTGTTGTCAACACAGGCTGGCTGATTTCTAGTCATGAAGCCCTTGATGAACCTACAAAATATAAGTACAAGAGATTTGATTGGTGAGCGTTATGTCGTTTCATTGTGCGTGGTAGATGTTGGACCTTTGTCTTTGGAGATACCTTCAGATGTTTGTCTCTTACCTCTTAATGACCTTAACAGCCCAGGCTCTCTTTTCCCTCTCTCTCCTGGCCTTCATGCCTCTCCAGCATGTCTCGATCTTTGTAGCTAACAAGACAACACAAGCTGAAAGACTTATCGGTTTATACGTCATATTTGTTATACTAGTTCCAAGGAAGTCAAAAGTAGAGGCCTGTTGTGTCTCGTTCAGCAGTTACCTGCTTGTCTCTGTCTCATGTAGTCTCCCTTCACTCTGTAGCCTTTGTACTTTGCTTGGATCCTTGTAGCTGTAACATGAAGAGACACACGTAGAACCTAACTTCATAGGCAAATAGGTTCATTTTCTTTGAAATAATCCCAACACCATATAACAATCCAATTCCTGAATTTTTGTAGTGGTCTGTGATCCGTTGTTTGAAAGACTTAAGCTAGAGCCAGGACCCACCCAGCTCATGCTTGCAGACCTCAAAGGCGTCTTCGGTGGCAAACAGAGTCCTGGGATGGCGGATGAAGATCTTGGTCCTTTTTTGTATCATGAAAGACAAGCCAGTGAAAAACAGCCAGACTGTGTGTCGCCAGGTGAACCCAAATGTATAATCCTGGAGAGCACCTCACCTTCCCATCTTGTACTCATCAGGCTTGTAGCCCAGGTGCTTGACCAGGCACTCCACCCCCTCTGCGGCTGTACCTTTCCAGTTAGGCCAGGTGTCTGGACACAGGGGCTTGTACCTGACAGGGACAACAGGAAACACCCGTGTTAAATATATTGTTTAGAGAGCATCCGATCTACATACTGTAAGGCAGCCATGTATCAGAGCAGGGTGTGCTGGACAGAGCAATTGCACACTATCTACAGAACTTTGAAGTGCAGGTTGTATTTACCTCTGCAGGAAGATCTCATATCTCCGGCGGTAAGCGAAGCCGGCCCGTCTGACCCTCAGGTGCTCCATCAGCCCCAGGTACTTCACCTGGTGTCTCACCAACACATCGTCAAAGAGCCCTGCGCGAGGTCACAAGGCTACAGGCATCAGGTCATGCACTGTGAATGAATGCGCCAAGTAATACTTTGTAGGGCATGCATAGGTCAAGTCCATTAGGGAAGGTTCCTTTTGGCGTAATGGCTATACTGAGTATACAGGTGTGGTGCTTAGTCAAATAGACTACCATAGATAGGTTTATAGATGAGGCCTCACCTGGCTGCTTGCCTTCATTAGGCTTCATACAGCGGACGTACCAGGGCTCTTTAGACATGAGGACCTCAGTCAGGCCTACCAGACTGCTCTTAAACTGAGTGGCCACCTGAGAAGACAGGGGATTAACATGCAAGCTTAAGGCAAGGTCAGAACACCATACACACAACAGTAAAGGATGGGTATGTTTCTAATTCACTTTGGTGGATCATGTGTCAACAGAACGTCTCTTTACTGTTTCAGGTCTCTTCTTGCTGTCCGGCTCAGTGCTGGGAAAGCAGTGTTTAACAATGGCATTCTTAGACTGGCGCATAACCTGAAGGTGGAAAATCTCTCCGTTAAATCTCTCAGGATGAAAGATAAAGAACCGTCTTCTTTTCAAAACCAAGAGGCAGTCAAACAAACACTCCCACAGTTCTCCCTCTTAACAGTCCTGTCAGTCTATCCCAAAGCAATGCTTAACAATCATCTCCTCTATAATTCACAGGTGTGCTTAACAATGAATAATACAGCACTTGGCAGGATGTAAATTCCGGACCACAACAGTGCCAGCGAGAGCCCTGGGCACACTTACCTCTTTAATGTTCCTGTACAGGAGATCATTATTTTTGTCCAGGAATCCTGGAAAACAGAAAGGTATAGTTGAGAGTAAATAACAGATAAAGACTGGTAACACTTTCTGTCAGTGAGACAGAAAGTGAGGAGAACTGGGGGGCGACTCTTGGGGCATATTCGGCTTACTGAAACCATATCAAAGAGACACATTAGAGAGACAAATATGGAGAGCGGTGTACAGAAACAGTGGGCAGAGTGCTTGGGTATATTACGTTGTGGAACTCATCTCTCACCGACCACACTGTATGTGACTTCCCCTGCGTAGTGTAAGAGGCGGAAGTCTCCTCGTTCCAGAGTCTTCCGGGTCTTCTGGTCAGCCAGCTTGTGTCTGCAGGATGTGGACAGAGAGAGAAGAGGATGTTCTAGTCAGGTGTTACAGAGGCAGACCGTGACCCCTCCATCCTCAGCTGTCAGTTGGGGGAGCTCAGCTTGATCTAATAGTTCTTGTTAGAAATGTATTACTGTGCTGCAGTATCCCAACGCTGCCTCACTCACGTGATGAAATGGGCGTGACCTCCCATCTTCTCCTCCAGCTTCTCCAGGAAGGTCATGTCTGTGGCCTCTCCCGGACGTAGACACTCCTCGTCCTAGTGGAAAGGAGACAGAACATGAGCACAAAACCAATCCAAAGCTATCGTGTCTGTCTGACGACATTTCAGTCTGACTGCGAGTCTGTCAGTCAGCCAGTCAAGTCTACAGTATCTACATACTAGCACTGAAATGATGCCTTTGAATTTCTCCTCCACCAGGTCACAGATGATCTTGTTGTTGAAGTATGGCACTGACTCCCACTGAAAAACAACAATACAAAACATGAAGCTGTGTAGCCCATTACATCAGTTTTGTAGCTAAGTCCAAACATAGATTTGAGTAGAGGAGGAGTGTTTACTTCAATCCCCTCCATCTCGTACTCCTCCTGCTCTGACTTCAGGGTCAGCTGGATAAAGAGCTGCTGCAGTTTCTCATTACAGTAGTTGATGCAGAACTGCTCAAAGCTTAAACATATAGAGACAAGTCATTAGGCTCATCCTTTCACACTCTAAAATTCACTATCGGGTCAAATGGCTTTTGTCACATGTGCCGAATACAACAGGTGCTGACAGACTGTGTCTTCCCTCACCTGTTCACACTGAAGACCTCAAACCCATAGATGTCAAGCAGACCAATTACGGTCTTCCTGGAGGAATCCTACATGGATGCACAATACCAGTCAGCCTCCTATATTACTGTCTTACTACTTACTGTATATCCTATACTTGTTAGCCGTGTCATGATTGGTTAGATGTTGTTTTGGACTGGGACGACATCACTCTTATTGGTGGACCACTGAAAAAGGTCACTCACCTTGTTTGCTAAAGACTCATTGAGCTCGTTGACCAGCCAGGTGAAGGTTCGGCCATAGATGGCTTTGGCTAGAGCGTCCTTGGCATATACTGCCTGGTCAACGGTGAAGGGACTGAGCACCTGACCAGCACAACAGACAGACCACAGAGATTGATTTTCAAGAGACAGGTTGCACATTTACTCTGATGGCATGAAGTTCTATGAATGAGTCCAAAACAGTAGCATCCTCCTCACCTCTTCTGATCGGGCCTCAATCTTCCTGTGTGTCAAACCCACCTGTATCACCTGTGCAGGAATGCCCAGCAACTACACAGCAGAGAAACAACCAATCACACATCCCCAAATACTCTAATTGAAAAGGGATTTAAATTCATCTGAAAAGTTGCCATAATGTCTGAAAAGGGAGAGTACTTCGTTAGTTTTCTGTGGTATGAGTACTGCTAAATAGAGTGACTGTCCATTAGTTTGTAGTTTGCCGTCAGAGGTGTCTCACCTTGGACAGCCAATGTATCTCCGGACTGTTGTTGAGAGTTGCGTATCCCTGTGAGTCAGCCACAAACGTAACATTTCCCAGGTGAAGTACGCTAGCAATGATTGCAAACAGGCTCTACATCATGGGCAAGAGAAGACGCTGGTCATAAGTGATATGTTTTTTTTATGACAAATGATATGTTCTGTTCACCTTTCAGTATCTGATGGTAGTGTTTTGGTAGTGTAGAGAGATTAGGACTCACCTCTATATTGCTCTCACTGAACTCTATGACACTGAGGGCTTTCCGTACCGTTTTCCAGTCACTCTTGTCGTTGACTGAGCTGACTTTGGCACATTCCCCCTGGGTAAGACAGGAGATAATATCCAGATGATGATAGACCACTCCATGGAATCACTGATTCTTTGTCTCTTTAATACCTGTAGTGTTGATAGGTTACCTCTCCCACCTGTACCAGGTAACTGTAGTGTTGATAGGTTACCTCTCCTACCTGTACCAGGTAACTGTAGTGTTGATAGGTTACCTCTCCCACCTGTACCAGGTAACTGTAGTGTTGATAGGTTACCTCTCCTACCTGTACCAGGTAACTGTAGTGTTGATAGGTTACCTCTCCCACCTGTACCAGGTAACTGTAGTGTTGATAGGTTACCTCTCCCACCTGTACCAGGTAACTGTAGTGTTGATAGGTTACCTCTCCTACCTGTACCAGGTAACTGTAGTGTTGATAGGTTACCTCTCCCACCTGTACCAGGTAACTGTAGTGTTGATAGGTTACCTCTCCCACCTGTACCAGGTAACTGTAGTGTTGATATAGGTTACCTCTCCCCCCTGTACCAGGTAACTGTAGTGTTGATAGGTTACCTCTCCCACCTGTACCAGGTAACTGTAGTGTTGATAGGTTACCTCTCCCCCCTGTACCAGGTAACTGTAGTGTTGATAGGTTACCTCTCCTACCTGTACCAGGTAACTGTAGTGTTGATAGGTTACCTCTCCCACCTGTACCAGGTAACTGTAGTGTTGATAGGTTACCTCTCCCACCTGTACCAGGTAACTGTAGTGTTGATAGGTTACCTCTCCTACCTGTACCAGGTAACTGTAGTGTTGATAGGTTACCTCTCCCACCTGTACCAGGTAACTGTAGTGTTGATAGGTTACCTCTCCCACCTGTACCAGGTAACTGTAGTGTTGATAGGTTACCTCTCCTACCTGTACCAGGTAACTGTAGTGTTGATAGGTTACCTCTCCCACCTGTACCAGGTAACTGTAGTGTTGATAGGTTACCTCTCCTACCTGTACCAGGTAACTGTAGTGTTGATAGGTTACCTCTCCCACCTGTACCAGGTAACTGTAGTGTTGATAGGTTACCTCTCCTACCTGTACCAGGTAACTGTAGTGTTGATAGGTTACCTCTCCCACCTGTACCAGGTAACTGTAGCGCTGACAGTTCCTCTCCAGACCCAGCCAGCGTAGCAGGTCCTCCTCTCCTCCCTCCACTAGCTGGTAGAAGATGTGGAAGCTTCTCTCTCCATGGTTCTGATGCACCACCCGGGACTTCTCCAGTAGATAACTGAGGATGTGGCCACCAACAGCTCCCCCCTAGATTATTAAAGATATAACAGTGATTGACGTGCTGATGTTTGATGTTCCTCTGATGTTTTAATATGGGAATGCTGTGCTCAACGTCTTGACTCTTACCATGTGATCAAACTGAATATCCATGTACTTCCCAAAGCGGCTTGAGTTGTCATTCTTCAGGGTTTTGGCATTTCCGAAAGCCTTAGAGAGGTATAGACTGTATTATCAGTCATTGTATTTGTAAATGACAGTATGCAAACAATGTTAATTTCTCGTGTCATATTTGCTTCACTGTGGTATTCACCTCGAGCACAGGGTTGGACAGCAGCAGTCGGTCTCGGACGTTGTCCAGCAGTTTGGTACTGGGGCAGCTCACAGCGTAGAACTGCAGGATCTTCTTGGAGGCCTCCGTCTTTCCTGCTCCACTCTCCCCTGAGATCAAGATGAAGTGGTTGTTGGTCTCTGTTAACATGGTGCGGTAGACATTGTCTGCCAGGGCGTAGCTGAAAGGGAGGGCAATGAAGTAGAGGTTCAGTAATACTGCTGATGGATATAGATGGGCAGCACTCTATTTCATATCGTGTGGTTCACACATACAGGCACACAGTAACACACGTACACAAATGCAACTTACATGTGGGGTGGAAGCTCAAAGAAGTTGACGCCCATGTAAATATCCATCTGCTTCTTGGTGTAGATTCCCAGCTCTTTGTAGGGGTTCACTGACACTAAGAGCGTACCAATGTAGGTCTGTGGGAAATGTATTAGAATTGAAAGAGAGATGGATGCCTCACTGCATGGTTGCAACGAGAATGTGCTGTGCTTGTTATCCACAGTATGAGTAATTATCAGACCTGACCTTACAGAAAGTAAGGTAGCTCACCCTGTGGCTGTAGTTACAGCACGGTAGCTGCGTGTTTCAGCAGAGCAAAGGGCCAGTTTAATTAGAGGAGGAACACTGTGTTCTCCCTGGCATCTTGAGGTAGGGTGGCTTTCTGGCTGAAAGGAAGGCTATGTGATACCTCTGGACTGTGTAGGTGATAGACTCACGTAAATGAGGTTCTCGTTGAAGCGTTTCCTCAAGTTGTCCAGGACGGCACTCTCACTTGTGTAGGCGTCCAGCAAAACGAAATCCTGGATGCCCACCCGATCCCGGGCCGTAAGGGAGCCCTCCATGTCCCGGAGGATCCGGTTACAGCGCTCCTCCAGGCTCTGACCAATCAGAGAAAGGGTCCAGGATGGTTACATTGATATCTTATAGCTGTGCAAATGCCCCGGAAGCACAACCCAACAACACTGTCACAAATCTCATCAAGACATGACAGCCGTAAACGTTTATTTACGACAAACCAGTTGAGATGTTCCACATCTTACAAAATAACATATCGGCTGTATTATTTTCAGATACACACCACATGTTTAAGGGTTTTCATGCGTCCTGTTCCACTGTGTCCTGTTTTCCTTGTAGTTATCTGCATCCGTCAGGTATGACGCCGTGCCATGCGGTGCTCACTGTCACACACAGACAATCTCGCCCTACACCAGTTATTTTACTGTCAATCTGTCCTCATCTCTGGCCCTCCATCCACTTCCACTCAGTGTGTGGTGGCCTTGACCACATCCTCTCAGCACAGATAGCAGGTCAGTTTAGGGATCCCTATCTAATCTACTTCCATGTTCCTCAAGGAGCAATCAGTCTCTTGTTACTGTTTAAGAGGATACACACGTCCCCCTCTCCACACAACTATAGGGCAGACTCCGCCCTGTAATTTACCCCAACAGCAGGGTCAAAACACACATACCAACTCCAAAGATGTTGCACTGTAATCAACTCCTAGAAATGCAAAATAATGCTATCCCTTTGACAGCTTAGAACATGAGTGTGTCATGTACAATGCTATTGTGCTTCCATAATGTACATACTAAACAGAAGGCAAAGGTTTACCGGCATGGAATGCAATTGTTGCTGAAGTTTTGTGTCCCAAACAAATGAGCTCTAGGGCCGCAATATGCATCAGGTAACATTATCAGTCAGATCTGTGCTCCTTAATTACAGTGCTATGAAAGTACTGTCCAGAATATTTCAACGCTCCACCGGTTTGGCATACAAACAGTGCCAAGTTAACCTGGTCCCATGGTGTCGTAATTGATACCCGCAACAATCCACCCTCATGGTGACGGCAATTTTAAAATGTACAACTCATGTACAACTCAACTGCCATACACAAAATGTAGCTTAATATATATTTTTCTTTACCAAGATTTTCAAAGTAAGTCCCTACCTTGAGTGAAAGAAAGTCTTCTGTATCAGACTGCTGTGAGCTTCAATCCCTTTTTATACTGAACATCTGGGTTTATTTAGGGAAAGAACAGTATGGCAGGAAACATTGACATATTGCCCCCTCCATTTCCACCAATAGGAAGCCATCAATAATGGCTAAAAGTGAGCGAGAAAGGAAGCAGAAGTGATAGTGTGTGTGTGTGTGTGTGTGTGTGTGTGTGTGTGTGTGTGTGTGTGTGTGTGTGTGTGTGTGTGTGTGTGTGTGTGTGTGTGTGTGTGTGTGTGTGTGGAGTCACATGTATACCTTTATTACATACTAAGTCTTGAATAAAACTGTTAGCTTACTTATGTATGACATAAAGGTGGGAAAGACAGCTATATGTACAGTGATGACTGAACTGTTCTAAAGCTACTCTCTCTCTCCAAATCCCTTTCCACCAAATGACCCCCTTGTCCTGCTCAGCAAAGCACTGGATAGCAATCTCCCCCCGGACTCTTATTTATAGGGGAAACAGGGCTATTTTCAGCCCGTCTTACAGGAAAGCAACACTACCAATCCCAGTTACAAGGTGGAAGATGGGCCAAGGGCACCAACACATAAGGTGATTCATCACTTTTTTAATTGTTTTCATTGTGGTTTCCTGATACCATTTCCCTAGGGAAGACCTTCTCAGTCTACGGAATGGAACCCCATTGAAAACCTTTGGTGTGAATTGAAAAGGGCAATCCATAAGCACAGACGAAGGATATCAAGGATCTGATATGAAGGAATGGTCTAAGATCCCTCCTCCAATCTCATAAAATATTTGAGAAAAAGGCTCAGTGCCGTTATCCTCACAAGGGGAAGGTGCAGCAGTATTGAAAACACGGGTGCCAATCATTCTGACCCCTATCTTTTTGAGAGAAACAAATATTACTAGTTAAACACAATCTCTTTGAGCAATTGTATTAGTATAAAATAGTATAATTTTCTTCTTTTTTTAGCATACAACATAGCTCAGTATTTGTATGATTTCCTTTATGCAGTTTTTTTTGCTCATCTTTATCTAGAGTGCCAATCATTTCGGAGGTGACTGTACTTCATGCCTATCTTCTAAGCTTCAGTGAGCTACAGTGAATCGTTTACTAGGAGCCGTTTTGGTAAATGTCCGGACATGAGTTAAAAAGTTCATTTGAGATCCAGAGGCTCACACCCAGGCCCACACCATGCTACCTGAAGACATATCCCACCATCTAGTTTTGATTTACATTTGGTTGACAACAACGAACGTGAATTCAACGTGAAATCAACCAAAAATGTCACCATGCCATTGGATTTAGGTTAAAAGGTGGGTGAAGAAAAGACGAAATTCCCTTTTACACTGATTACTTTTTGAAAATCCAGTCAGTTTTCCACATTTATTCAACATCATCACATTGATTTCTTTAGTTGAAATGACGTGGAAACAACGTTGATTCAACGAGTTTATGCCCAGTGGGATATCGCTAAAGCTGCCTAAAACTAGGCACAGGAGTGCTAAAAACATCTTCAATCCACTCCTCTGATAAAAAAAACACCCTCCTCTTCCAACCCCCATTCTCCCACCCTGTCCCAAGCCTGGCAGAGCAACCCGGCAGAGTATCCCGGCACAGCAACAGGCCACAGCTTACATGGTTGCCAGCCCTGCAACACCGAAAACCTATAGTACTTTTTCCCTGAACTGCAAAAAAAAAGGCTTTTTCAATTTTCTGTGAAGTTGAGAAAACATCCGTAAAAAGATAATAATTTGTAGAAAATTATCACCCAATGCCCCTCCTCTCTCTTGCATGTGAAAAGCATTTTTGGTCGTGTGAATAAAAAGTTGGTGGAAAATGTTTTAAAGAGCAGTCTACAATCCATTACACACATTCAGCCAGTATATCTACTCAGTAATTATTCATTAGAACACATTCAACGTCATAGTCAATTTCACACTCGGCAGTCAAAACACAAAAGGGATTTGGCCTATTTAATGCAAGGGGGGCAATGCTGGGGGCAACGATGGAGCAATAGAGAGAGCAACAGGGGATGTGGGTGGGAGGTGTATTTGTCTAATCTGTGAACCCCAAAAACAAGTCCTTCATAAGACAAGGAACAGACTTTAAGGAGAAGTAAGGTCTCAGACTTGTGTTGGACTATGACACCTATAGTTATCATGAGGGGGAAAAAAACATGGCAACTCATTTTAAGTCTGATTTCATTACTATTGAATTGTTATTCCGATCCTCAAGGAAAGAGGATAACTGGGTAATGGATGTGGACAGGGTGGGGGCTTGATTTCTCCCACCTCCAACACACTCTTTATTTTGCACTCTCTTCCACTCCACCATCCCTCCCACCAATCTCCTCCCAGCCCATCATCAAGTTAAACCAATGAGACAAGTGAACAATATCATTGAAGGCGCCCTATTTGAGATGTCAGAATCAATCTGACAATACAGAAGGGGGCGATGAGGATCAACCCTTCCTTTCTCCCCTTCTTAGCACCAACATGGGAACTGGAGCCTTCTTATCCACACTGAAAGGGAAAATGTCTTGACATTCCATTCTGTGCGTGAGCGAGAAAGAGTTTCTCTAGGCATTTGTGTTTGACACACTCTAAATCACTGACAACGGAAAAAACATCAAATTATAAGCATTAAATTCACTATTTCGTATTATTTCCTCTAATGCCAAGGTTCCTTCCAATGTGACATCAAGGTTGCACATTGCCTGCTACACCTGACCACCCTGTACCAGGCCTAAAATACTGAACAGAGACAATGGCTCAGAGTGGTCAGGTTGCATGCCAGGCCTGATTCTGGCACTCTGCCCATTGTTGATGCTCTGTTGGCATCAGGCTGGGCAGGCCGGTGGTACGTCTCAGAGAGCAAGGCAGAGATTACAGCCATTCTGGGGGAATCTGAGCTGAAAAACGGAGAACACTCGGCAGATGAGAAGATAACACCAGGTCGTCATGAGATGGCCAACCAGCATGGCCCAAGGACACAATCCATGTAAATTCATACATAAGAATACACACACACACACACACACAGATAGATACACTTGCACAACACAGTTCTACTGTAATCTAGGAAACAGTGGCATCTCGTGGTAATGGTACATAGGACTCTTTTTATAGGAGAGGTTGATGGGAGTAGAAAGGAGACTGAAACAGGTGATAACACACACAAAGAATGGAAAAGGATGTGGAGAGAAAAGGATGACACTTGCAAAAGTGGAAAATGAGCAACAAGATACCTAAATTTGATGGCAGGCTAAAACGGAACAGGAAAGCCTATCTGACCCAGCGGCCATCACCCGAGAGGCCGGCCCATTGTCCCAGGCTCTCCACTATGGCACAGGATCCTGTTACTCTGTCACAAAGTGGCCGTTAGGCTCCTGAAACAGATAGCACTGCTCGTGCGTGGGCCACTGACTGACACCACACATCACATCACTCAGGGAAACAAACACACGTTTAGGGGGCTCCAGGTGTCTAGAGAAACCCGAGTGTCACGGTTCTGTATCTCTTCATACAATGCTGCCTTTATATAGCTTCAATTATAGATATTGGATAAAACAATATGAATACTGTATATGTATTGCTATTATATATTTATTTCAAAGTCTGGCAAAGGTAGAAGCTTTAGGTGGTGGTCTTCATAGCATTGGGGGAAAATCTATTTTGTATATAAGACCTTATCAATATGTTGTTCTAAACAGAGGATAAACAAAAGCCTCGTTTATACCTTGTGCTAACATGGGTCCTTTTTCCTGATCTTGTCTACATTCCGACTGTGCCACATTTCCAGAAATGTGTCTGCAGTATGTTTGCATTGATACCAGAATTCCTGGTCCCTTTCCTTTATGCAAATTATTTCACAGCTATTCTTTCAAAATAATACTTTTTTATTTATTGTCAATGATTTTCGAAGGTGGGAAAATTATGATTTAAATGGTTTCTCTGTCCAGATCTGTCTACACTTATAAGATACCCAGACACAATGTGTGTCTGACTACCTCTGGAGGTGGGCAGGATGATCTGATCACAATGTGTCTTTAGATTGTCTACACCTGCCAAACAAATGTGGGCACAATCAGAATGTGAACAAGATCAGGACAAAGGACGCAATTTAGAACCAGGGCTCCACAGACACACAAAGAAAAACACACCGCAGTATTACCTCACTCATCTCCAAAGCCATGTGAGTCATGGTTGAATCGGTCTTGTAATGGATCAGATAGAGTCCAAATCAAGTACGCAGTAGAGGTGGACTCTCGTCCTGGGGCTAGCAACCGAGAAGCACTAACATTCTAGAGTCACTTTTAGCCTCTGACGACTCAGATGCAGGTATGTCCCTTTGACCGTATCACTTCACCGTCACACTGCTCTACCTCCGCTTTCCACTGTCCCTCTGACAGAACTGGCCAGGTTCTGGAGACCAAGGGAGGGGTTCAGTTGGGAGTGCCTCTGTGTGGACTAGTACTTTCTGCTAAAGCGTCATTCCTGTCCGGTCCATAATGATCTCGTTGGCTCTGAGAGCTCTAAGATAGTTAATCATTCATTAAGCCTAGGGAGGTCTCATTCAGCACTTCACCTGAGTGTCCAAAGACCCAGTGTGTGTGTGTGTGTGTGTGTGTGTGTGTGCATGTGTAACACAATGATGCGGAAACTATCTGCTTCAAGCTCCTCATCCTCCTCCTCGCACAAAATTACAGCACAGGTATTGTGTTACTGATCTTTGATTAGGCAGATACAATTCTGACTAATTACAAACCACTCATCACTGCCATGGTGAAGCAACAGTATCGGGCCTGTTGGGATGAGACTATTGTCCTTTCAGTGCATCTTACTGCTGTTGTCAACACCAGCCTGTGCTGCAGTAAGAGGGACATACATACTATGATGGCTTTCCTGCTTAACCTTCATGTGTCAGAGAGACTCATATTATGTATTCTAGTGGCTCTTATGTCATCTAAATATATATATTTAAAATTATGTTTGAATGAAAATGAGAACAATCATACATGATTTACCTAACCATAAATTAGTCATTGATCGACATTGCTATCCAGAATGATTATTTAAGAAAAAACAAAGTAGAGATGTATGTCCCACCTTCTCTATTGGCTCAGTACTAAGTGATGTGTTGGATTGTGACAGATTTGTAGGAAGCGTAACATTGCCCTCTCATTCCAACTGTTTAAAATTTAAAGTCGAGCATCCTGTAAACACTAACGAAGGCATCTTGCATTACAGCCACACTGATTAAACAGAGAGGAGACATTCACAGCAAAGAAGTTATATTTTAAAGCCACATAGCTTTTTAAAAGCAATCACTGCTACAAATCAGAACAGAAGGGATTATTACCTTTCCAGTCAACGTTACAGACGCTTACATTCCCAGAGACTACTGAACAGTTTATTTTCTCTTTGTTGCAGCCCCCTACCAAACACACCCACCCATATACTTACAATCACACCACATGTCCTATCACCACACATCCTGCCCCTTTAGCCTGCGGTATGGCTTGTCTAGCCCAAGCAAGCTTTGTGCTACCTACCCACAGCTCTCTGAATTAGCACGAGTCCCTGTAAAATCCAATTATACACCTGAGTCAGCGGGTTGATTTTCCCATTACAGATTTCATGCTGAGTTTGAGGACTACGATTTTTAAACCCACACATCAGCCCCCGTGCCCCTCTCTCACACATAAACACTCCTTTTCTCTTCCCCTTGACACTTTATGTCTCTGTAATGCGAGGAACAAGAGGTATCCCTTAGTCATCAGAGTCCACTCCAGTCATGCGGTAAGGTCATCATCCTCATCCAACCTCTCTGACCTTACTCTCATTCTATCTTTCAATGAAATGGGATATCCGATCCCATACACAGCAATTTCACTGTTCTACCTTAACACCATCAATAGTGGTGGCAGTAGTCTCAAGGTTAGAGAAGCTGGCCTATAACCAAAGGGTTGCCAGTTTAATTACCAGGGCTGTATGGCATTGTTCCCTTGAGCAAGGCACTTAACCACCAACTTTCTCCAAACAATACAAACACACAAAACCAGCTAGACCAGCCTATTAGGTAACATGTGCCTGTGGGAAAACAGTGACCCCTTAACCTCTCAGAACATCATGGGTAAACAATCTGACCAATTACAGCACAACTCTGCCTCCAGAGGGCATCACAGGATAGACAAATAAATACTCACAGGCTCAATTTGTCTTACACAACTCAACATTCAATTAATGCTTTATTTATAGGAGCAAATAGATAACTGAGGACGGAGCTCGACACTGAAGGTCAACACTAGCCAGGTTGCTGTAGTAGCCTTCTGTATCTCTGCCATGTTCTTTGAGCGAGAGACGTTCTGCTAGGACACCATGACCAAATGCATGCGATAGCAATAAAATAAAAGTATTCTAAAACGCAATCCCTTAGGTTAACAGATATTTGACTGAGCTACAATATGATAATGCTGATAGAGCTGGTAACACTTAAATGTACAGATAGTGGAGGTTATTGTTGTAGATATGGAAAAATAGTTTAGGATGCTCTACTGAAAATCTAATGACCAATCAAATGACAAAAATCTTACCTTTGAGAACATGTACATGGTGTAATGTGCATAAAAAGGAGGATTCTTCTGGTCGGGCCGTTCTGACAAGTCCAGTCCAGGTCAATAGACGCTGAATCTGATCTGGATAGGACAGAGAAGGAGGAACCCAGCTCATCTGTGTGTTGAGGAATGCTTGCTGAGAAGTGGGACATTGATACAAGGGTAAGAGCAGCTCTATAAACATGATCTATAGCACCTGGATTTATGGACAACCCATAATGCAACAGCCCCTGCAAACTTGCTGTCATGGTGTCCTAATTTCCTTCTTCTGTTTTTTTTAGGTTGGCCTCATTCCCTGTTCAGTTCAACAGAGACCAATGTGAGAAAATATTATTGCAATATACAGAGAATCATACTCTGTGTCGTAAAATGGCACAGATCACTGTAATGTCAACACTTTTCTGTCTGGAACTCTTGATAGCAACTAGCTGACTAAACTCAACGCAACAATTCTAACTAATTACAAACCACTCATCACTGCCATGGTGAATCTACAGTATCGGGCCTGTTGGGATGAAACTATTGTCCTTTCAGTGCATCTTACTGCTGTTGTCAACACCAGCCTGTGCTGCAGTAAGAGGGACATACCATACTATGATGGCTTTCCTGCTTAACCTTCATGTGTCAGAGAGACTCATAGTATGTATTCTAGTGGCTCTTATGTCATCTACAAATATATATTTAAAATGATGTTTGAATGAAAATGAGAACAATCATACATGATTTACCTAACCATAAATGAGTCATTGATCGACATTGCTATCCAGAATGATTATTTAAGAAACAACTAAGTAGAGATGTTTGTCCCACTTTCTCTGTTTCTTGCGGCTCAGTACTAAATGATGTGTTGGATTGTGACAGATTTGCGGGAAGCATAACATTGCCCTCTCATTTCCCGACTGTTTAACATGAACTCAACTCCTTCAACGTCCTTCACCACGGCGTTAAGTTTAGTCAGCTAGATATAAACTAGTATAGCCTACAACATACTGATTACGATCCAAGCAATATATAGTAATCATTTCCTGCTTGCTGCTGATAACATACCATACCTTCCAACTCTATAGGCAGAGTGCGTTCGGATTATTACATTCTGGGAACGAGGCTATGTGCAACAGTTCTGATGATTGCGGGGAAATACATTTCAAGAGCAACTAGGACGATAAATTTGCGCACTCCATTGGGACAGCTAAAAACTATTCAAAAATTATACATTAATTTGGGAGGTTGGCCTAGCCCTAGGCTACCCAAGTCATTGTTTAGCAGGGTCATTAGTCCTATTTGAGCAACATATACGCTAACCATGTTTTATACAAGCAATATCAATATTTGCACACTTTTGAATTCCCTCCCAAATAGCATCATCCCAACCTGTCAATGTTGTTTGCTGCTTTCACTGGTGTTTATTCCAATGCTGTTATTGAGCCTGAAAACAGACGCTACTGCCCCTCCTCTCCGCGCATAATCGACCACCTCCCCCCGCCGCAGCCCAAACGGCGCGGGCAAGCGAGCGGGGTCGGAATTCGAACCAGACCAGTGGTGCTGATGAACAGCTCCTCGACAGAGAGGAGTCGACACAGGACAGTCGGTGACAGAATAGGGAGTTTTAAAAACAGTTTGAAAGGTGAATGAATGGACTCAAACTTAAAAGTTGAAAAGAACACCTTTGGATTCGTTCAGAAACAGGTTAGCAAGGTGTTGTTTACACAATTGTTTGCATTTCATGTAACGCAGCTAGCTATCTCTGATATCTAGCTAGCAGTGACGTAACGTTAACTACATGTCCCACACTAGTGTTGTTGTGGCGTTGGGAGCTAGCTTGCAACGTTAACTTATCGAACTAACTAGACAGTCGGGTATGGGTCAGGTAACTATGCGGGATAGCTAAATGTAAAGCTAGCTGTGTCTCTGGTTAGCTAGCTAGCTGTAAGTATGACATGTTTATCAACTAACCACAAATAGAACAATGCACATCTTTGAACTAACGTTAGCTAGCTACAGTAACGGTGGCTATTTATCTTTCAGGAGATGATACCACCCCCAGAATGACAGCGATTCTCAGAAATTCTGGGAGTAACGTTAACGTTAATCATCACACCTCATCACATGATTTCAGGTACAGACAGCTAATCACATCATCAGGCTGTCACTTGTCTGAACTAGCTAACTCTGAAAAGCTTGGAGGCAAACCTGATGGTTCATGTTAACGTTATGGTTTGCTAAGAGCCCCCCCCCCCCCCCCCCCCCTCTCTCTCTCTATCTATCTCTCTCTCTCACACCCCCGTGTGTGTGACAATATGCACACAAAAAAACATTACAATGAATACATCAGCTCTGTTTTCAGTCCTGCTGTTTGAGGCAATGGAGGAGAGCGGGAGATATATCCCTGGGTGTCTGGTTGTGGGAACTTTGAAGGGCTGGCCTCAAAAATAGAAAACAAGGGGACACTGCTTGTAGTTACCCCTGGGGGGGACTTGCTTCACTGCCTTTCTAATTTGTACTGGTAATCGAAAGGGGTGGACACATCGAACACCCCTTTATACAAGTTCAGTACAGCCCTTTTTCCTTGTCAATCAGAGCTCACTTCAACTAGGTTATTGTTCAGTGCACTGGACCTGCTTGTCTCTAGCCTTCACATTGTGTTTGTTTGGAGTTCCCCTAGCGACATTGTTGTTGAGTGAAGGGAGTTTAACCTCAGAAGGAATCATTATTTTGTGCTAAGCTAAAATGAGTGGTATTATTTGTGGCACAGTTACATGGATGTTTCCCTCAAAAAGGTTGGTGTTTTTTCTGATTTTATGTTTAGTGACTTTTCAAGCAATCAAGTTTGGAGATTGTTTGCAGTCAAATTGTCATCGAATGAACTCCAGTCACTTTTATCATGCTGGATATTCTGTTCCCACATTAATGTGACTTTATTGTAATGTTCTCACTGTAGTCTAATTTCTTATGCTTATTACCTAGTTTCTTAACTCATAGCCTATGGCCCATTGATTGAAACCCAGATCAGCTCTTTTATAATTAGCCTACTTTCAATGGAGTTAATTCAACACATTGACCAAACCCCTGACTGTCAAATTAACCACAATCAAACTTCAATGGCCAGTTTGTAGACAGGGTTTTCACATTATATTACTTATAGTTATTAACCATTCCCTTTTTGGCTTGTTGGTATGAAACGGCCCACACAGAGTCTCCAAGCAACACGTTGTTTTTATCATGTGACTAAAAATACGTTTACCTACTGATAGCAGTGTGTGGGTGGAGCTGTAAAGCCAGATTGATGTCATTTTGTATTCAACATGCATGTTATTGTAATGTCTGTTTAGAAGAGTCAACAGCATTAAGCCTGCCTTCCAGGCTATTGCTCCCCTCAGGGAGTCCCCTTCACTAGAGAGTGGTTGGTTGTAGTGCAGAGGGTCTGGTGGTGACAGAGAGGCAGATGGCTCTCATTTAACTCGCTTGTCAATTAGCTGTCACTCAACCAGATGAATGCAGGCTTTGGTCATCATGGGGGTAGAGTGGGTTGGGACAATCCGGGAACAGCCCTCTGGAAACAATAGAGGCTGGGGACTGTCGTTTGGGACACAATAACTAATCATTATTCAATGGCCAGACCAACTGTTGCAGACCATGTGCACACAGTGTACCCGACCCTACTCCACATTTTCAATACCGTGGGTGTGCCCCTGTGTATTGTGATTCAGCCAATGGAGAACTAGGATCAGTGGTCATCAGATGTTACATCACCTTGTTTTTCAGTGTCTGGAAATGGAAAGTAACATGCTCATTAAAATAAAGAAAATGTCCTTTATGCAAATTAGTTTACACAAATTATTCTGAACAAAAATATAAACGCAACATGTGAAGTGTTGGTCCCATGTTTCATAAGGTGAAATAAAATATCCCGGAAATGTTCCATATGCACAAAAAGCTTATTCCTGTTAGTGAGCATTTCTCCTTTGCCAAGATAATCCATCCACCTGACAGATGTGGCATGTAAAGAAGCTGATGATCATTACACAGGTGCACCTTTTGCTGTGGGCAATAAAAGGCCAGTCTAAAATGTGCAGTTTTGTCATATGACACAGATGTCTCAACTTTTTAAGAAGCATGCAATTGGCATGCTGACTGCAGGAATGCCCACCAGAGCTGTTCCCAGAGAATTGAATGTTCATTTCTCTACAATAATTTGCCTACGTCATTTTAGAGAATTTGGCAGTACGTCCAGCCAGCCTCACAACCGCAGACCACGTGTATTGCATTGTTTGGGTGAGCGGTTTACTGGTGTCAACGTTGTGAACAGAGTAGAGGTCGACCGATTATGATTTTTCAACGCCAATACCGATTATTGGAGGGCCAAAAAAGTCGATACCGATTAATTGGCCGATTTTTTTCCTATTTATTTGTAATAATGACAATTACAACAATACTGAATGTACACTTATTTTAACTTATTATAATACATCAATAAAAATCGATTTAGCCTCAAATAAATAATGAAACATGTTCCATTTGGTTTAAATAATGCAAAAACAAAGTGTTGGAGAAGAAAGTAAAAGTGCAATATGTGCCATGTAAGAAAGCTAACGTTTAAGTTCCTTGCTCAGAACATGAGAACATATGAAAGCTGGTGGTTCCTTTGAACATGAGTCTTCAATATTCCCAGGTAAGAAGTTTTAGGTTGTAGTTATTATAGGAATTATAGGACTATTTCTCTCTATACCATTTGTATTTCATTAACCTTTGACTATTGGATGTTCTTATAGGCACTTTAGTATTGCCAGTGTAACAGGATAGCTTCCATCCCTTTCCTCGCTCCTACCTGGGCTCGAGGCAGCGTTACCCATGCAGAGCAAGGGGAACAACCACTCCAAGTCTCAGAGCGAGTGACGTTTGAAATGCTATTAGCGCGCACCCCGCTAACTAGTTAGCCATTTCACATCGGTTACACCAGCCTAATCTCAGGAGTTGATAGGCTTGAAGTCATAAACAGCTGCTGTCAAACGCACAAAAGTGCTGTTTGAATGAATGCTTACGAGCCTGCTGGTGCCTACCATCGCTCAGTCAGACTGCTCTATCAAATCATAGACTTAGTTATAACATGATAACACACAGAAATACGAGCCTTAGGTCATTAATATGGTTGGATCCGGAAACTATCATCTCGAAAACAAGACATTTATTCTTTCAGTGAAATACGGAACCATTCCGTATTTTATCTAACGGGTGGCATCCATATTGCTGTTACATTGCACAACCTTCAATGTTATGTCATAATTACGTAAAATTCTGGCAAATTAGGCGGCCCAAACTGTTGCATATACACTGACTCTGTGTGCAATGAACGCAAGAGAAGTGACACAATTTCACCTGGTTAATATTGCATGCTAACCTGGATTTATTTTAGCTAAATATGCAGGTTTAAAAATATATACTTCTGTGTATTGATTTTAAGAAAGGCATTGATGTTTATGGTTAGGTACACATTGGAGCAACGATACGCACCGCATCGATTATATGCAACACAGGACACGCTAGATAAACTAGTAATATCATCAACCATGTGTAGTTAACTAGTGATTATGATTGATTGATTGTTTTTCATAAGTTTAATGTTAGCTAGCAACTTACCTTGGCTTACTGCATTTGCGTAACAGGCAGGCTCCGCGTGGAGTGCAATGAGAGGCAGGTGGTTAGAGCGTTGGACTAGTTAACTGGTTACAAGATTGAATCCCTGGGCTGACAAGGTAAAAATCTGTCGTTTTGCCCCTGAACAAGGCAGTTAACCCACCGTTCCTAGGCCGTCATTGAAAATAAGAATGCGTTCTTTACCGACTTGCCTAGTTAAATAAAGGTTAAATAAAGGTGTAACAAAACAATAAATAGCAAAAAATTGGCCAAATCGGTGTCCAAAAATACAGATTTCCGATTGTTATGAAAACTTGAAATCGGCCCTAATTAATCGGCCTTTCCGATTAATCGGTCGACCTCTAGAACAGAGTGCCCCATGATGGCGGTGGGGTTACTTTATGGGCAGGCATAATGAAGACATATACCGTTGTCGTGCCATATGCAGGCCCATTGTCGTGCCATTCATCCGCCGCCATCACCTCATATGCTTGAAAAATGTCCCAGTTCTTCAATGGCCTGCATACTCACCAGGCATGTCACCCATTGAGCATGTTTGGGATGCTCTGGATCAACGTGTACGACAGCGTGTCCAGTTCCCGCCAATGTCCAGCAACTTTGCACAGCCATTGAAGAGGAGTGGGACAACATTCCAAAGGACACAGTCAACAGCCTGATCAACTCTATGTGAAGGAGATGTGTCCCGCTGCATGAGGCAAATGGTGGCCACAGCAGATACTGACTGGTTTTCTGATCCACGCCCCTACTTTGTTTTTAATGTATCTGTGACCAACAGATCCATATCTGTATTCCCAGTCATGTGAAATCAATAGATTAGGGCCTAATTTATTTATTTTAAATGACTGATTCCCTTAAATTAACTGTAACTCGGTCAAATCTTTTAAATTATTGCATGTTTCGTTTATAGTTTTGTTCAGTTTATTTTACATTTCAACTCAATACAAGCGGGAAAAAAAGAAGAATAGCACGTTAGTAAAAGTTTCGGTGACCTCTTGTCTCGATAAGCTGAGGGCAGTGGCAATATACATTATAAGGAATATGTTTATCCCGTAGCTCCCTTACAGTAGATGTAACCAGCTCATTGTGTGTGTCTGTCAGGCTACTGACCACTGAGCCGCCCCAACAGAGTGAGGAGCTGGGGGACCTGCAGTCTCTGTCCTGGCTAACCACCGTGGATGTACCCAGGCTGCAGCAGATGGCCACAGGCAGACTGGCATTCAACAACGCAGGACCCCAGAGCAGCATACTGGAACTACACACAGGTGAGATACAATACAGACACACACACACACACACAAGCCAAAAAACACGTATACACACCTGGCCTGAAACAAATTCTTTTTTTTCAGACCAGCAAAGCAACATGAGTTCAGCACTAGGACATAATACCATGGCCCCTCCACATAGCAATATGCTAAACACTTATATTGGAATGAACTACCTCAACAATCAAAATGGAAATGTAAGTATTTCTTGGGGTCTTATTATTGTAGTTATTTTTTAAATCAACACTGTTCTTCCCCTCCCACTGTGTGTCTTTGTCTTTCAGATGGCAGGATTGCCAGGAAGTGCTGTGCCTGCCTCAGAATACCAGTCCTCTCCAGCCCACTACTTCCACTCCCCCCAGCAGGCCTACAGCCCAGCTCAGGCTGTGCAACAGGTAACACATCCACTGACTGTTTCAGAAGTGTTTCTGAACTCTTATGAACATAAGACTGTATGTCAGAGAGATGCAGAGGATTTCTAGCACTTGTAATTGATTCAAAGACAGCCTAATAGGTCTCTTGTTTTGCTTTTTCCCAGCATTCCCCCAGCAGCCTGTACAACAGCACCTCCTACCATAACCAGAACCTGTATGATCAGCAAGCAGCAGTCACGAGCATCACCAACCCCCACAGCAACCAGGATCTGCTACAACAACCCAAGGCCTTCCCTAAACCTATCTACTCCTACAGGTAGGATACACTAACACACTGACCCATCCTTTTTCCATTGACATTTAATCGGTGCAGTTTTAACACAGTGTGTAAAGCAGACTACTGGTCAGAACAATTGGAAGCGAGCGAAAATGCATGATATTTGACGTTTTTTGCCAGCTGCCTGATTGCTATGGCCTTGAAGAACAGCCGGACAGGCAGCCTTCCTGTCAGTGAGATCTACGGCTTCATGAAGGAGCACTTCCCTTACTTCAAGGTGAGGAGCGGGGAGATACTGCTTTACACACCTGAGATTGTCAGGGCTCGTGGAAGTTTGGGAACATCAGCAACATTGTATATGATCAGTATAATGTGTCTTACTGATGTATGGTTCTCCACCCTACAGACGGCGCCTGATGGCTGGAAGAACTCGGTGAGACACAATCTGTCTCTGAACAAGTGCTTTGAGAAGGAGGAGAACAAGCAGGGAGGCTCCTCCTCTACCTCTCGTAAGGGCTGTCTGTGGGCCCTCAACCCAGCCAAGATCAACAAGATGGAGGAGGAGATGCAGAAGTGGAAACGCAAGGACCTGACTGCCATCCGCCACAGCATGGCCAACCCAGGTGTGACCTGGCAGGGGATGATGGGAGTGGAAACATGACAATAATTGCAACATTCTGATTCATGATATAATATTGCTTGATGAGTGTTTATAGCTAATGCTCTTGTATTGGCTCTCAGATGAGCTGGATAGGCTGATCACAGACCGACCGGACGGCTGCCGGAGAAAGGCCTGTGATCCCAGGAAGACATGTGTCCTGTCCATGCCCTGTGGTCCCCCGCTGTCTGGACATCTGCAGTCCTCCCTCCCCTTCCACCTCCAGGCCCAGAATCACACCCTCCTAGGAGAACCCAGCTCCCCTGTACACGCCCGGACCCCTCCCCTCCATGCTGTCCCAGACTACTCCCACAGCCCCTTCCCCCAGCAGCAGCCCTACAGACACCCCTTTAGCCACAGCTTGTACAGCCTCCACCCAGACGTCACAGCCGAGGTGGACGCTCTGGACTCCAGTGTCATGGAGTTTGCCGGTGGGTTCTGATGAGGATAGGAGGGATCTTACCGTATGTTTAAAATCAAAATGCCATATTTGTTGATCACGTTTATCAAAACAGATAGTTTAAAACAGACAGTAATGGTGAAGACTGGTGATAATGTGTTTGTTTCTGTCTTTCAGGGAGCCTATGGGAGGAGATGAGGGAGGAGGGCTTCAGCCTGGAGTCTCTGGGTACCTTTAACCACTCTGACTGTGAGCTGACTGGCCCCAGCACTGGACAGCCCCTGGTGGACCGAGAGGTGTCCCCTCCCAGTACATCACAACCACAGAGGCCAGGGGCCAGGCCATCACCCAGCTCTGACTTTGACTGTGAAGCACTGATAAACAGTGTATTAAACACTGAAATACACCAGGACAGACTATGGGAAGATCATTACTGTTGAATCTGAAAGTCCCTGCACCAACTGTATGAGAATCCTGAACTTTTCTGCACCTGACAGGATGTCAGTTTTTTTTTTGTGTTTTCGTTTCCTGATTCCTGTTTAAACACCAGAGCGCGTAAGAAGCAGCCAAAATCAACAAGCATGGGCATGTTTGATTGCGTCTGTCAGCTTTTTGGAGTGATGAGGATGAAGTGTTTTTGTGTGTGTGGATCTTCGGCGGTAAAATGCAATGCCACTTTATTTCTACAAGAGCCGGAGTCAATGTTTGTTTCTGTGAAGATATGTAGACGTTGTCGGGGAAACTAATCTGTTATCTAGGCTATTCCTTATGGAGGAAATGTCTTACTGATTTACTAGCTTGTGCAAACAATACTTTTTATTTTACGCAATTACACTGTGGTACTGTAGCTTGATAGGGTTATGTTGTAGTACTGTAGTACTACTAGGTAGGCATTATCTCTGCATTTTCTGTGTATTTATTTTGGTTCATTTGTATTTATTTACTATGCTCTGAGTAAATGCTCCAAATGACTCTTGATGCCATGCCTTACAATTATTTTTATATTGTAATATAGAGGACTTTTACATGTTATTTCAGAAATACTAAAAACATTTAACTAAAGATTGTTAAATGTAACGGTATTAAAGCCTTAGCATATTCACCGGCTTTAACCTGACAATAGACTCCTGTGCCTACTATGGATTTGTCTAACCGTAAATATTTACCGATGCCATTTGCTATTGTTACTAAAGACGTCAATCTTGAGATGAATCTGACAGACCGCTATACCCCTCTGATGGCCGTGACCCCACTCCGATGGTGTCTCGGGGAAAGTGGGATATGCACACACAAAAAAAATCGCGCCTCACACTTGTACAGGTTACACAGTTGTGTGAAACTGGACAAATATAAGCGCCCCCTAATTGACCTTTGACCTTAAGGTTTTTCAGCTGGTTCACTTGAATGTCAATCGTGCACTTTGGTAGGCACTAGTGTGATGCAAGAGCACCGTCTACTGTCAGTCTAGAGTATTGCGACAAAGTGGTTATTTTCATATCCATACTGTATATATCCCAAGTACCATTTGTAAAAGTGGTTGTATAACCCTTATGTATACGTAATACATAGTAGTGACAATGGTACAATTAGGCAGTATGAGGCCAATGGTTTAAAGTTCATTGTCAATTACATTCTTCTTCCTTCCTTTCCCAAAAGGTTGTTTACAGTAGATTTAACTCCTCCCTCTCCCTTCCCTGAGGGTTTAATTCCTATTGGATGACTGACTGTAATTTGAGATAGAAGATGCCCCAGCAGGTTTAACCAACTCGACAACACCTGAAACCAGGTGGTCTCAGTCCCTGTCCTTCAGCCTTATCGACATGAGCAACTGGGGGGAAACATCCAACATAAGTTACCAGCAATGGAGGGATCCTGAAATCAGGTACAGTAAATATCTATTCTAGCTTACTGGAGTTTTATATTGATGGAATCACACTTAACGATAAGTTGAAGTGCAAGGTGACTGACCTAGTGTTCCGTTAGATAATACCTGTAGGGAATCATAGGGGGAAGAAAACTGGATACTTTGCATAGCTGGGTCGTTCCAGGAAATGAGTGCCCTGTTATATTGTAAGTAGAAATTGTGCACCAATATTGAATTTTAAAATCCTGTTATACACTGGACAAAAACGTAAACGCAACATGTAAAGTGCTGGTCCCATGTTTCATGAGCTGAAATAAAAGATCCCAGAAATGTTCCATATCAACAAAAGGCTTAATGTTGTGCACAAATTTGTTTCCATCCCTGTCAGTGAGTATTTATAATTTGCCAAGATAATCTATCCACCTGAAAGCCATATCAAGAAGCGTATTAAAGAGCATGATCATTACAAAGGTGCACCTTGTGCTGGGCACAAAAAAGGCCACTAAAATGTGCAATTTTGTCACATCACAATGCCACAGGTGTCTCAAGTTTTGAGGGAGCGTGCAATTGGCATGCTGACTGCAGGAATGTCCACCAGAGCTGTTGCCAGAGAATTGTTAATTTCATTTAATTTTAATTTCTTTTAATTTTAATTTACCAATGTCGTTTTAGAGAATTTGGCAGTATGTCCAACCGGCCTCACAACCGCAGACCATGTGTATGGCGTTGTGTGGGCAAGTGGTTTGCTGATGTCAACATTGTGAACAGCGTGCCCAATGGTGGCAGTGGGGTTATGGTGTGGACAGGCATAAATTATGGACAACAAACACAATTGCATTTTATCGATTGGCAATTGGAATGCACAAACATACTGCGACGAGTTCCTGAGGGCCCACTGTGAGGCCCATTTGTTAAAAAGGTATCTGTAACCAACAGATGTATATCTGTATTTGGAGTCAGGACAGGCGGGGGTCAAAACCAGGAGGGTGAGAAAAGCGAGACTGGGAAAAAGCAGGCGCTGAGACACAAAGCACTGGTAGGCTTGAACAAACAATACAAACTGTCACAGACAGACAGAAAACAAAGGTATAAATACCATGGGAAAAGTGGTGAAGGTGTGTGACACCTGGAGAGGGGTGGAGACAAGGACAAGTACAGGTGAAGCAGATCAAGGCGTGGCAGCTAACGTCACCAAATTCTGCATTAAGATTTAACCCACTTTAAACCCGAAATGTCTCCCAAGTTTTCACCACTATTGTAAAGCCCTATTTATTAAGTTGGTTTGACAAAGTAATTTCTAAAAAAGTATGATTCATTAGTGATTCATGTACATCTGTCCCACATTGTAAGGTCAACCCTGTTACTTGAACTCTTGTTTTAATATGGTGAAACTAGTCCTTTAAAAATATATATTAAAAACAAGGATACATTTGACAGGTGAGCTGGTTCTACTGTTTTTGGCCATGTTCTGATATTTTGTGGTGGAAAAGTGAGTGGGTCGGAGATAACATGTCAACCGTGTTACCCATAGATAGGCTAGAAATGTAGGATTCTTTTTTTTTTACTTACTTTCAATTGCGCTTCCGTGTTGCACACAATAAACGTCTCGTCACATGGGGATTTATGGCTGTTGTCTGATGAAATATTCAACCTGTTACAGTCAACCCTGTTACTTTATTTGGCACTTAATAGGCACTTACCTCTTGAGATGGGAAAACATGTTTTTCCATTTAGTTGAACATGTGCTCTTTATGACAGAATGTTAAAATGAGGTGAAATCAAATAGTTTTTTTTAACCAAGTTACACTACTCAAAAGGCACCCAATTGCTGGAATGACCCAGGTACTCTGGGCTTGCCATGTTATCAGTACATTGATTCCAGTTGCTGTCATTTATATTTGTATTTATTAAGGATCCCCATTGGCTGCTTCTGATTCTACTGCAGTTACCTGATGTGGAATAGAGTTCCATGTAGCCATGGTTTTACGTAGTACTGTGCGCTTCCCATAGTCTGTTCTTGACTTGGGGATTGCGAAGAGACCTCTGGTGTCATGTCTTGTGGGGTATGCATGGGTGTCTGAGCTGTGTGCTAGTAGTTTAAACAGACACCTCGGTGCATTCAGCATGTCAACACTTCTTACAAAAACAAGTAGTGATGAAGTCAATCTCTCCTCCACTTTGAGCCATGAGAGAATTACATGCATATTATTAATGTTAGCTCTCCATGTACATTTAAGTGCCAGCCGTGCTGCCCTGTTCTGAACCAATTGTAATTTTCAGAGGTCCCTCTGTGGTACCTGACCACACGACTGGTTTGAACAAACTAGAACCTGTAGGATCTGTCCTGTTGATAGTGTTGTTAAAAAGGCAGAGCAGCGCTTTATTATGGACATACTTCTCCCCATCTTAGCTACTGTTGTATCAATATGTTTTGACCATGACAGTTTTACAATCCAGAGTTAGTCCAAGCAGTTTAGTAACCTCAGCTTGCTCAATTTCCAAATTATTTATTACAAGATTTAGTTGAGGTTTAGGGTATAGTGAATGATTTGTCCCAAATCATAGTTTTTGAAATATGTAGGACTAACTTATTCCTTGCCACCCATTCTGAAACTAACTGGAGCTCTTTGTTAAGTCTTGCAGTGATTAGACTCTCTGTCGTAGCTGACGTGTTTAGTGTTGAGTCATTCGCATACATAGACACGGGCTTTACTCAAAGCCAGTGGCATGTCATTAGTAAAGATTGAAAAAAGTAATGAGCCTAGACAGCTGCCCTGGGGAATTCCTAGTTCTACCTGGATTATGTTGGAGAGGCTTCCATTAAAGAACACCCTCTGTGTTCTGTTATAGCAGGGGTGTAAAGCCATAACACATACGTTTTTCCAGCAGCAGACTATGATCAATAATGTCAAAAGCTGCACTAAAGTCTAACAAAACCGCTCCCACAATCTTTTTATCATCAATTTCTCTCAACCAATGACCAGTCATTTACAGTGGTGTAAAGTACTTAAGTAAAAAATACTTTTGAGTACTTTTAAGTCGTTTTTGGGGGTATCTCTACTTTACTTTACTATTTATATTTTTGACAACTTTTACTTTTACTCCACTACATTCATAAAGAAAATAATGTAATCTTTACATTTTCGATGACACCCAAAGCACTCGTTGCATTTTGAATGCTTAGCAGGACAGGAAAATTGTCTAATTCACACACTTATCAAGAGAACATCTGGTGGACTCACTCAACACAAATGCTTCGTTTGTAAATGATGTCTGTGTGTTGAGCTGTGCCCCTGGCTATCCGTAAATTTAAAAAACAAGAAAATCATGTTGTCTGGTAAGACATATGACAAATAATTTATACTTTTACTGTGATACTTAAGTACATTTAAAACCCAATACTTTTAGACTTTTACTCAAGTAGTATTTTACTGGGTGACTTTCACTTTTACTCAAGTATGAAGATTGGGTACTTTTTCCACCACTGGTAATTTGTGTAAGTGCCGTGCTTGTTGAATGTCCTTCCCTATAAGCATGCTGAGAGTATGTTGTCAATTTGTTTACAGTAAAATGGCATTGTATCTGGTCAAACACAATTATTTCCAAAAGTTTACTAAGGGTTGGTAACAGGCTGATTGATCGGCTGTTTGAGCCAGTAAAGTTGGATTTACTATTCTTGTGTAGCGTAATTACTTTTGCTTCCCTCAGGCCTGAGGGCACAAACGTTCTAGAAGGCTTAGATTGAAGATGTGGCAATGTCGTCCGCTATTATCCTCAGTAATTTTCTATCAAAGTTGTCAGACCCCGGTGGCTTGTCACTTCTTCCACACTCACTTTACAGAATTCAAAATTACAATGCTTGTCTTTCGTAATTTGATCAGATATACTTGGATGTGTAGTGTCAGGGTGTGTTGCTGACATGTCATGCCTAAGTTTGCTTATCTTGCCAATGAAAAGAATCATCAAAGAATTTGCCAATATCAGTGGGTTCTGTGATGAATGAGCCATCTAATTCAATGAATGATGGAGCTGAGTTGACCTTTTTGCCCAACATTTCATTTAAGGTGCACCAAATCTTTTTATTTTCAGTCTTTATTTGTTTCATAGTAGTGTTTCGTCTTCTTTTTATTCAGTTTAGTCACATCTTTTCTCAATTTGCAGTAGTTTGAGTAGCCTATTGAATAGTCATCACGGACAATACAGTAGATTCAGTATGAAATAAACCAATGGCATTCAGGAAGTCACATCAGGATGTTGTCATTCTCTAGATCTATTGCTTTCTCTGTATTGTTTAAGATTTGGTTTGGTTTCAGTGTGGTGACGTTTCGAGGCACAGCGGGAGACAGTCTGCGTCACGATGAGGAGGAGCAGTGTGGAGACTATGAGGTGTACACCACGGGGATGCAGACTGTGGACCTCGGGGAGCGCAGGACAGGACAGGACCCCACTGAAGGTTTCACTTACTGATTTATATTTTGTTTCGTCCACATCTATTTGCTGCTCATTCGTCGTTTAGAATTACCCGATGCTCTTGAACCCATGGATTTATGAAAATATGCTATTCAAACTAAATACTGAACCATAAAAAGTCTCCCAAAGTTTGAGCTTGACTAAACCACTGTCCACTCAATTCATCAACACTATTTCTCAGTTTACCATTACTTATTGATACGAGAACACCTATACATTTTTTTTAAACATGTGGCATTGTTATCTTGAATGTTACCCAACTTTTCATCCAATTAACACTAATTGTACACAAACGTCTATGCCAGTTAAACAACCAATCAATCTCTCTCAACTAGAATACTCTTCTGACATCAATCATTCAGCACCTAATATCATGTTAGCGCTTGTTCAATTGTTACATTGATTTAGTAACCATTTCTGATCATGGTTCATAATATTAAGGAAGTCATTCCTGGTCTGATGTAGAAAAAGCAGCATGTATGGGAAAGTTTGTGAACGATAGAACATGTAATATGTTGTTTTGGGATTTTATTATAACTTGACCACATCTTTCTCTCTGCCCTGTCAGATACCTTTACAGTGGAGGATGCAGTGGAGGCCATTGGCTTTGGAAAGTTTCAGTGGAAGCTTTCTATCCTTACTGGACTGTCATGGGTGAGAGAGTGGGATTGATTCCAAATGACCGACATGACCTTAAATCTTTTTAATTTGTGGAACAACAACCCCTTCTAATCATGAGCTGCTCTCACTGACCCTCATGTTGTGTTTACTGTAGATGGCGGACGCCATGGAGATGATGATCCTGAGCGTCATATCCCCTCAGTTGCACTGTGAGTGGATGCTGCCCAGCTGGAAGGTGGCTATGCTAACATCGGTCAGTCTCATTCTGTCACCAAAACATTATCTCTCAGGCATCGAGACTGGGGTTATTCTCTCATAAGCTTTATCGCATTGGTTTGATTACGCCATGTCGTCATCATCACATTAGACCTAATCATATAGGCTTGTGAGGGTAGCCACCAGCTAGAGAGGAAATGCTGTGAAGGCATACAGCCAACATTTTAATAGGATAGTATTTGTAGTAATCATCATTCATTGGGTGTCAATGTTCCAGTGATGTCATCAGGTCACTTCTTCTCTCTCAGGTGGTGTTCATTGGGATGATGTTCAGCTCGACTCTATGGGGAAATATATCTGACAAGTACGGCAGAAAAGTAGTAAGTTTCAGTCTGCAATTGTTTAACATGTATACAAGGTTGAGATCTTACGGCTAGGATTTGGTCATGTTGATGGTGAAATACACTGAGTGTATAAAACATTAGGAACACCTGCTCTTTCCATGACATAGACTGACCAGGTGAAAGCTATGATCCCACCTGTTAAATACACTTCAATTTTATCTTTATTTAACTAGGCAAGTCAGTTAAGAACAAATTCGTATTTTCAATGACGGCCTAGGAACAGTGGGTTAACTGCCTTGTTCAGGGGCAGAACAACAGATTTTTACCTTGTCATCTCGGGGATTCGATCTTGCAACCTTTCAGTTACTAGTCCAACACTCTAACCACTAGGCTACCTGCTGCCCTTGTTGAGTGTGAAAAACCCAGCAGTGTTACAGTCCTTGACCCAAACTGGTGCACCAGGCACCTACTACCATACCCTGTTCAAATGCACTTCAAATCTTTTGTCTTGTCCAATCACCCTCTGAATGGCACACCGATGCAATTCATATCTTCTTCTTCAGAGTTTAATGGCGGACTGTAAGTATAGATGGAAGGGAGGAGTCAGGTTAAATAAGGATTTTTAAGTCTTGAAACAATTGAGACATGGCTTGTGAGTGTAGGGTTAGTTTGAAAGATGTTATTTTATTTTGTATTACGAAGTATAATGGATTTATTTTTATGGTTCAGTTGGGGGCAGTAATGCAACGTATTGGATGCCAACTGCCATTAAACTCAGAAGAAGAAGAAGATATATATATATTTTTTTTTTTTTTTTTTTTTTTTTTACCTTTATTTAACCAGGTAGGCAAGTTGAGAACAAGTTCTCATTTACAATTGCGACCTGGCCAAGATAAAGCAAAGCAGTTCGACAGATAAAACGACACAGAGTTACACATGGAGTAAAAACAAACATACAGTCAATAATGCAGTATAAACAAGTCTATATACAATGTGAGCAAATGAGGTGAGAAGGGAGGTAAAGGCAAAAAAGGCCAAGATGGCAAAGTAAATACAATATAGCAAGTAAAATACTGGAATGGTAGTTTTGCAATGGAAGAATGTGCAAAGTAGAAATAAAAAAAATAATGGGGTGCAAAGGAGCAAAATAAATAAATAAATTAAAATTAAATACAGTTGGGAAAGAGGTAGTTGTTTGGGCTAAATTATAGGTGGGCTATGTACAGGTGCAGTAATCTGTGAGCTGCTCTGACAGTTGGTGCTTAAAGCTAGTGAGGGAGATAAGTGTTTCCAGTTTCAGAGATTTTTGTAGTTCGTTCCAGTCATTGGCAGCAGAGAACTGGAAGGAGAGGCGGCCAAAGAAAGAATTGGTTTTGGGGGTGACTAGAGAGATATACCTGCTGGAGCGTGTGCTACAGGTGGGAGATGCTATGGTGACCAGCGAGCTGAGATAAGGGGGGACTTTACCTAGCAGGGTCTTGTAGATGACATGGAGCCAGTGGGTTTGGCGACGAGTATGAAGCGAGGGCCAGCCAACGAGAGCGTACAGGTCGCAATGGTGGGTAGTATATGGGGCTTTGGTGATAAAACGGATTGCACTGTGATAGACTGCATCCAATTTGTTGAGTAGGGTATTGGAGGCTATTTTGTAAATGACATCGCCAAAGTCGAGGATTGGTAGGATGGTCAGTTTTACAAGGGTATGTTTGGCAGCATGAGTGAAGGATGCTTTGTTGCGAAATAGGAAGCCAATTCTAGATTTAACTTTGGATTGGAGATGTTTGATATGGGTCTGGAAGGAGAGTTTACAATATGAATTGCATAGGTGTGCCATTCAGAGGGTGAATGGGCAAGACAAAAGATTTGAAGTGCATTTGAACAGGGTATGGTAGTAGGTGCCTGGCGCACAAGTTTGGGTCAAGGACTGCAACACTGCTGGGTTTTTCACGCTCAACAGTTTTCCATGGGTATCAAGAATGGTCCACCACCCAAAGGACATCCAGCCAACTTGACACAACTGTGGGAAGCATTGGAGTCAACATGAGCAAGCATCCCTGTGGAATGCTTTCGACACCTTGTAGAGTCCATGCCCCTAGGAATTGAGGCTGTTCTGAGGACAAAATGTCATTATTAGGAAGGTGTTCCTAATGTCTTGTACACTGTGTATTTGTGTGGTGAACAGGGCCTGACGATGTGCATGATGTGGGTCCTATACTACGGCTTCCTCAGTGCCTTTTCCCCGGCGTATGGCTGGGTCATGGTGCTGCGCGGCCTGGTGGGCTTTGGCATTGGAGGAGCCCCACAGTCGTAAGTGATGTACTCCATAAGGCACATACAGCACACCTGGCTTCCTCAGTGCCGCACTCTGTTGCAATACAGTGGAATAGAACACATCAGACTTTGTTGTACAACAATGTCACTGTCCAGATTTCCAAGATGATAACAGTCGTACATGAAAGACGATCATCATAAATTCACCCTAAATGCCACTTTAACAGTATCATGGAGATGCACTGTAAAGTACTGTTGAAATGACTGATGTCTTTGAAATGACTGCGTTAGTCTCTCAATCCGAGTTGAACCTTTCCTAAATGTGGTTTATCTGCAGTGGAGCTGATCAGGATGAATTAACAGAACGCTGTTATTGTAGCACACTGACATTCTCTCTTGGGACAGTTAGACCTGTGAAGATGGCAGAGCAACAATAACGCTCCAACCAGGAACAAAACAAATGTATTTTTAGCCCTGAGTCTGATTGATAGAACTGGTTCCAGACTCAATGATTCAGGACCAGAAAATATTGCCTTTTGTTAATAAAATGCTGACTGTTAGTAGTTTATTTTGTACTGAATGTAACTGATGCTGTGGAACCTTCTATTTTATAGCCAAGGTAACGGTTTAATTTTCTGACCAATACCGGGCTACCCTATTACCTGTAGAAGTTAATGTTGTGTGCCGTGCTTATTTGAATTCCCCATAGTTGTGCTCTGCATCAGGTAGAAAAGTCATTTTTAGATTCATTAATGGACATCTTCTTTCAGGGTGACGTTGTACTCCGAGTTCCTCCCAAGGAAGTCAAGGGCCACCTGCATTATGCTGATTCAGGTACTTTCTGTCCACTGGTCTTTAATCATATTTGTTCTATTGCATTAGTTTTTATCTCATAAGAAAATAAAGCATTTCTGGAGAGGCGTTCCATCCTACAGTGCTTAATCCTCTTGTCTTGGCGGCCATCAGATATTCTGGGCCCTAGGCGCTGTGTTTGAGGTCCTCCTGGCCATCTGGATCATGCCTACCATGGGCTGGCGGTGGCTGCTTGGCCTGTCTACTGCACCCCTGGTGGTCTTTGTTATCTTCTGTTTTGTAAGTATTACGACTGAACTGAGCCCTGCAGTACCTATGGTTCTGAGACAATGGTTGACATGCAGCACAAAGGTGGTTGATACTGAACACATAGGTAGTGGATGAAGTGTGTCATATGCACGTGTCTGCGTCTGATACAGTGGCTGCCAGAGAGTCCCCGCTTTGATGTGCTTTCGGGAAACAGGGAAAATGCTATGAAAACGTTAAGACTCATCGCTGCTGACAATGGGAAGACCATGCCTCTTGGGAAGCTTATTGCCAATAAACAGGTGAAACCGTATAATTGGTGTGGTGTGTGCATTCATGTGGTATATGTTTATCTGAGACCATCTTAGCTGACAACTTTTTGTGTATTCACGACAATCGCCCGGGTGTGCTTTTTATATATTTGTAAAGCAGGAGGAGCGTGGTAGGATCCGAGACCTCTTAACTCCTCAATATCGCAGAACCACCCTTCTCCTGTGGTTTATATGGTAGGTCGATTTTGCTCTCATTATACAGGCATCTCATTAGCTCAACCAGTGCACCCCGTACTCCCAGTTCATAGAACCTCAGAAACTCAGAGTTGGGCCCTTTGTGTGATCTGTGTTTGTATGGTTTCTGTCTCAGGTTTGCCAATGCCTTCTCCTACTATGGCCTGGTCCTCCTGACCACTGAGCTATTCCAGGCAGGAGATGCATGTGGTGGTGAGTGACAGCTGGTCTGCATGTTACTCTGAAAGGTCGAAACTTCCCTTTTTGGTAGTCTTAAGGAGAAACTCCTGCACCGTCCTAACGATCAAACATGGTAAACAGTCCTGCAAGCCTGCCCTTCTAGTTGCTCTTTTAGAACCTTTGACTTAAAAAATATGTACCTCCAGTCATCACCCAAGGTGCAAAGACTGAGCCAAAGTGCAACCTGGAATGCAAATACTTGACGTTAGATGACTACAAAGACCTACTCTGGACCACCTTAGCTGAATTTCCAGGTGAATGATATTTAAGGCATTTATATACCATAAATACTGTTCAGCAGTAATTTAACGGAACTGAATCTTGTGTTTTGTTGATGTGCTGAGTGGGACATTCTGTATGTCCATTTCTTTTTTCTCCTGTCTCTGCAGGTCTTTTTGTGACATTGTTTTTGATCGATCGGATTGGCAGGAAGAAAAGCATGGCAATGTGTTTTCTGATGTTCTCTGTGTGCATTCTGCCCCTGAACGCTTGTGTTGGAAGGTAAGTGCAGTCTTCACCTTGACCAGGTCCAAGATTGGCGAACCTTGGTAATCAAGGGCCTTCAATCTGAACTGGCCCAGTTAGTCACTGATTTGGCTTCACCCATTCTCTTAACGCTGTGTGGGGGTGACAGCTGTGTGTGTTCATGCTCTGCTGATGTCTCATACACTTGGTCTACAGGGTAGCTCTGACAGTCTTCATCTTCATCGCCAGAGCATTCATCACTGGGGGGTTCCAAGTTGCTTATGTCTACACGCCTGAGGTAAGCATTTTTTTCTCCATCAGTAGGTACTTGACATCCAAAACCACAGCTTCTGCTGTTGTGGACTTTTTGTATAAATTATTTTTTCTGTAGGTATATCCCACAGCCACCAGAGCTCTGGGCATTGGGACCTGCAGTGGGATGGCCAGGGTGGGTGCCCTTCTAACTCCCTTTGTGTCACAGGTAATCATGACCTTGTTTTACTTCATTCGAATCGAAGACACCCTGCCCCCTCAGAGGACTCCCAGCCCTCTGGCTCCCCAGCACTGCTAACCTCCAGCTATTTTGGCCCATACAGGTGCTGCTCAAGAAGTCTGTGTACCTCACACTGTCTGTGTACTGCATCTTTTGCCTGCTGGCCACAGGAGCGTCCATGCTGTTGCCCATTGAGACCACAGGCCTGGGCCTGCAGGAGTCTAGTCGAATCACAGCCGGTCAGGAGGAGATGAAAACAGGCCAGATGTCAAATGGCTCTGAGGCTTCACCAACGCACACCAGCTATGGATCATCCTATAACAGCTGATGAGGACAATAGGGAGTAAGCCGTTGAGAGAAATAAAGGGCACTTATTCCCACTTTAGTCTTATCAAGTTATTTCTCACGGATACCACACAAAAGGATATTAAAGATGGGACAGTTTACAAGCTGGAACCCCACGCAGACCTTATTGGATGGGGAGAGAACTCAAGTTACAGCACATTAGCAAGACTCCACTTCAGTTTGCACACCAGCATTTTTAACGGGACTTTGATGACTGAGTATTTATAGATATTGTGTAGCCTGAGAGGCTCAGATCATTTTTCTATGAATTTTGCTATAACTATTTTGATAATTTAAGAGTGTTCATATTCATTATTGCAATACATGGGTGCATATCTGTGCATGTGTTCTGAAATGTGTGTACTATTGTTCCATGCTTGAATTTCCCACTTAAAATGTGCAAATATGGAAACCTCCCGAGTGGCGTATGGGTATAAGGCACTACATCGCAGTGCTAGAGGAGTTACTACAGACCCGGGTTTGGCCGTTGGGGCTTTACCTGGCTCATCGCACTCTTTGCGACTGCTTGTGGCGGGCCGGGTGCCTGCAAACTGACTCCGATCACCAGCTGAACGGCGTTTCCTCTGACACATTGATGCGGCTTGCGGGTGTTAAAGAGCGCAGTTAGGCGGGTTATATTTCGGAGGATGCATGACTCGATCTTCGTCTCTCCCGAGCTAGTTGGGGAGTTTCAGCAATGAGACAAGATCGAACAGGGGGGGTCAAATACAAAAAAGAAATACATTTGCAAATATTCACATCAAGACATTTCATGATAAATAGCATTTTGTTTCTGGGTGGGGAGTACGATAGTCTGTAGTTACCTCACGTAGCAGGCGTAAAAGAAATGCCTGAAACTAGGTCCCTTATGTAACAGTATAACTTTAGACCGTCCCCTCGCCCATACCCGGGCGCGAACCAGGGACCCTCTGCACACATCAACAACAGTCACCCACGAAGCATCGTTACCCATCGCTCCGCAAAAGCCGCGGCCCTTGCAGAGCAAGGGGAACTACTACTTCAAGGTCTCAGAGCAAGTGACGTCACCGATTGAAACACTATTTAGCGTGCACCACCGCTAACTAAGCTAGCGTTTCACATCCGTTACACTTACATACTGGTCTTGAGGAAAGTAAATGTGGAAGAGGAGTTAAGATGGAGTTTCGCGTTGTTAAGGTCTGGTTAGCATGTGACGATGAAAGCACTTTATGTAAGAATGCTGGATTTGACCAAAGCACTGCCTTAGATCCATCTTCTGCTAAAGTGAGGTATGAAGGATAGGTAGAAAAAGCATGCAATTCTCCAACACTCTTGGCTGAAACAATAGTCAATAAAAAGCAGTCTGACAGAGAGCTCACATAGCTCAAGTGAAGACAGGGGCTCAAATGGTGGACTTATAAGTGATCGTAGGACAACAATCTAATTCCAATGAGGGTACTGAAGGGGCCTTGGATGGCCGTAGCCTGCGGGCAACTTTCATGAATTTCGAAACTAAAGGGTGTGTCCCTGGTTATGAGCTATAGAGGTGGCTGCCCTATACCCTTTCAATGTAAACTCAGCAAAAAAAGAAATGTCCTCTCACTGTCGACTTTGTTTATTGTTTGCAAACTTAACATGTGTAAATATTTGTATGAACATAAGACTCAACAACTGAGACATAAACTGAACAAGTTCCACAGACATGTGACTAACAGAAATTGAATAATGTGTCCCTGAACAAAGGAGGAGTCAAAATCAAAAGTAACAGTCAGTATTCTGGGGGGAATGGCCCTAGCCCTCACCCTCCGATCCAACAGGTCCCAGACATGCTCAATGGGATTGAGATCCGGGCTCTTCGCTGGCCATGGCAGAACACTGACATTCCTGTCTTGCAGGAAGTCACACACAGAACGAGCAGTATGGCTGGTGGCATTGTCATGCTGAAGGGTCATGTCAGGATGAGCCTGCAGGAAGGGTACTACATGAGGAAGGAGGATGTCTTGCCTGTAATGCACAGCTTTGAAATTGCCTGCAATGACAACAAGCTCAGTCCGATGATGCTGTGACACACTGCCCCAGACCATGACGGACCCAGCTGTCCATCCTGTCTCCCTGTAGCTCTGCCTTAGGCATCTCACGTACTGTGAGACATTGCAATTTATTGCCCTGGTCACATCTGCAGTCCTCATGCCTCCTTGCAGCATGCCTAAGGCACGTTCACGCAGATGAGATTTTGGTATTTTTCAGAGTCAGTAGAAAGACCTCTTTAGTGTCCTAAGTTTTCATAACTGTGACCTTAATTGCCTACCTGTTAGTAAGCTGTTAGTATCTTAACGACCGTTCCACAGGTGCATGTTCATGAATTGTTTATGGTTCATTGAACAAGATTGGGAAACAGTGTTTAAACCCTTTACAATGTAGATCTGTGAAGTTATTTGGAGTTTTACAAATTATCTTTGAAAGACAGGGTCCTGAAAAGGGGACGTTTAGATGGGGACTTCCCTGCAGCCAGAAGCTCCTGGAGGAAAGTCAAAATGACAGAAATTGGAGAGGAAAAGGCAATTCTGCATGGTCGACACCTTTTCCTGAGGACATTCCACTTAATACAGGGTTCAGATAGAGGATTCCCTGGTTGCCTGAATTTGATCAATTACCAAGAGGGACAACACTGCAGCTACAAGGAGGTCATGTTCAGGGACCACACCAACAACTTCAGTATGCTGGGTTTGGGGAGCCAAAGCTTGTCTTTCGCTTGTGAAAGGCGGTCTGCCCGGAGAGGGAGTTCCCATGGTTGCTGTGGCCAAAGTGGAGCAACAAGTAGAAAAGATGCGCTCTCGAGACTGATCGTCCTCCCTACCTGAGGGGGAAAGGGAATTGGTGGAAACGCATACAGCAGCCCCCTTAGCCATCTGTGTGATAGGGGATCGACCCTGAGTGGGCCTGATGAACCCTTTATGGAAAGCCAACAACGGGACAATGGGTTGAGTCTGGCGATGCAAACAGATCGTCGATGGCCATTCTGAATCGCACCAGATCAAGCGGGACTGGCACAACACTGCGGGTCAACAAGCGCCGACAACGGGTACAAGAAGCTAAATAGTTACAGTAGCTGTCAGTGGTGAAAAAGTGCAAAATGGTCATACTTGACCTTAATATGGAAATACCTTAATAGATGACTCAAGTAAAAGTGAAAGTCACCCAGTAAAATACAACTTGAGTAAAAGTCATAGTATTTGGTTTTTAAAATACTTAAGTATCAAAAGTAAATGTAATTGCTAAAATATACTTAAGTATCACAAGTAAAAGTATAAATAATTTCAAATTCCTTATATTAAGCAAACCAGATTTACAGATAGCCAGTGGCACACTCCAGCACTTTGACATAATTTACAAACTAAGCATGTGTGTCCGTGAGCACGCCAGATAAGAGGCAGTAGGGAGGACCAGGGATGTTCACACCGTTTTCCTGTCCTGCTAATCATTCAAAATGTAACGAGTACTTTTGGGTGTCAGGGAAAATGTATGGAGTAAAAGGTACATTATTTTCTTTAGGAATGTAGAAAAGTAAAAGTAGTCAAAAATATAAATAATAAATTAAAGTACACATAAAAAAAACTACTTAAGTAGTACTTTAAGGTATTTATACTTTACTGTACACCACTGGTAGCTGGTAGCTACACTACATGATCAAACGTATGTGGTCACCTGCTCGTCGAACATCTCATTCCAAAATCATGGGCATTAATATGGAGTTGGTCCCCCCCTTTGCTCCTATAACAGCCTCCACTCTTCTGGGAAAGCTTTCCACTAGATGTTCCACTAGATGGAACATTGCTGCGGGGACTTGCTTCCATTCAGCCACGAGCATTAGTGAGGTTGGGCACTGATGTTGGGCGATTAGGCCTGGCTCGCAGACGGCGTTCCAAATCATCCTAAAAGTGTTTGATGGGGTTGAGGTCAGGGCTCTGTGCAGGCCAGTCAAGTTCTTCCACACCGATCTCGACAAACCATTTCTGTATGGACCTCGCTTAGTGCATGGGGGCATTGTCATGCTGAAACAGGAAAGGGCCTTCCCCAAACTGTTGTCACAAAGTTGGAGGAAAATAATCGTCTAGAATGTCATTGTATGCTGTAGTGTTAAGATTTCCCTTCACTGTATCTAAGGGGCCTAACAGGAAACCATGAAAAACATTATTCCTCCTCCATCAAACTTTACAGTTGGCACTCTGCATTGGGGTAGGTAGCGTTTTCCTGGCATCCGCCAAACCCAGATTCATCCGTCGGACTGGCAGATGGTGAAGCGTGATTCATCACTCAGAGAATGCTTTTCCACTGCTCCAGAGTCCAATGGCGGCAGACGCTTGACACTCCAGCCGATGCTTGGCATTGCGCATGTTGATCTTAGACTTGTGTGCGGCTGCTAAGCCATGGAAACCCATTTCATGAAGCTCTCGAGGGAACAGTTATTGTGCTAGAGTGTCTTCCAGAGGCAGTTTGGAACTTGGTAATGTGTTGCAGTAATAATAGTTTTCAAAGCCCTCTACTGTTCTCTCTACCCATCCCTCAATCCCCCATCCCATCGTGCTTTTTCCTCTCATGGCTTGTCCTGCATATTTTTCTTTTTACACTTTTCTGTCTTAGTTTTTAAGAATGTAGGTACAGTAGTAATAATAAAATAATAATAACAATAATACATCTAAAATGTGTACTCTGGGCAAGAAAGAAAGTTGAGTGCAGAGGAAAGGGGCAAACTACGCTTTGATCACGTGGATTGGGATATGTTCCGCATTGCGTCCAACAACAACATTGACTAATACGTTGATTCGGTGAGCGAGTTCATTAGAAAGTGCATCGGAGATATTATACCCACAGCAACGATTAAAACATTCCCAAACCAGAAACCGTGCATTGATGGCAGCATTCGCGCGAAACTGAAAGCGTGAACCACTGCTTTTAACCAGGGAAAGGTGACCGGAAACATGACCGAATACAAACAGTGTAGCTATTCTCTCCGCAAGGCAATCAAACAAGCTAAGTGTCAGTATAGAGACAAAGTAGAGTCGCAATTCAACGGCTCAGACACAAGAGGTATGTGGCAGGGTCTACAGTCAATCACGGATTACAAAAAGAAAACCAGCCCCGTCGTGGACCAGGATGTCTTGCTCCCAGACAGACTAAATACCTTTTTTGCACGCTTTGAGGACAATACAGTGCCACTGACACGGCCGCTACCAAAACCTGCGGGCTCTCCTTCACTGCAGCCGACATGAGTAAAACATTTAGACATGAGTAAAACATTTAAACGTGTTAACCCTCACAAGGCTGAGGGCCCAGACGGCATCCCCAGCCGTGTCCTCAGAGCATGTGCAGACCAGCTGATTGGTGTGTTTATGGACATATTCAATCAATCCTTATCCCAGTCTGCTATTCCAACATGCTTCAAGAGGGCCACCATTGTTCCTGTTCCCAAGAAAGCTAAGGTAACTGAGCTAAACAACTACCGCCCCGTAGCACTCACTTCCGACATCATGAAGTGCTTTGAGAGACTAGTCAAGGACCATATCACCTCCACCCTACCTGACACCCTAGACCCACTTCAATTTGCTTACCGCCCCAATAGGTCCACAGACGACGCAATCGCAACCACACTGCACACTGCCCTAACCCATCTGGACAAGAGGAATATCTATGTGAGAATGCTGTTCATCGACTACAGCTCAGCATTTAACACCATAGTACCCTCCAAACTCGTCATCAAGCTCGAGACCCTGGGTCTCGACCCCGACCTGTGCAACTGGGTACTGGACTTCCTGACGGGCCGCCCCCAGGTGGTGAGGGTAGTTAACAACATCTCCACCCCGCTGATCCTCAACACTGGGGCCCCACAAGGGTGCGTTCTGAGCCCTCTCCTGTACTCCCTGTTCACCCACGACTGCTTGGCCATGCACGCCTCCAACTCAATCATCAAGTTTGCGGACGACACTACAGTGGTAGGCTTGATTACCAACAACAAACGAGACGGCCTACAGGGAGGAGGTGAGGGTCCTCGGAGTGTGGTGTCTGGAAAATAACCTCATACTCAACGTCAACAAAACAAAGGAGATGATTGTGGACTTCAGGAAACAGCAGAGGGAACACCCGCCTATCCACATCGACTGTAGTAAGTTTCAAGTTCCTCGGCGTACACATCAGGAACAAACTGAATTGGTCCACCCACACAGACAGCGTTGTGAAGAAGGCGCAGCAGCGCCTCTTCAACCTCAGGAGGCTGAAGAAATTCAGCTTGTCACCAAAAGCACTCACAAACTTCTACAGATGCACAATCGAGAGCATCCTGTCGGGCTGTATCACTGCCTGGTACATCAACTGCTCCGCCCACAACTGTAAGGCACTCCAGAGGGTAGTGAGGTCTGCACAACGCATCGCTGGAGGAAAACTACCTGCCCTTCAGGACACCTACACCACCCGATGTCACAGGAAGGCCATAAAGATCATCAAGGACAACAACCACCCGAGCCACTGCCTGTTCACCCCGCTATCATCCAGAAGGCGAGGTCAGTACAGGTGCATCAAAGCTGGGACAGAGAGACTGAAAAACAGCTTATATCTCAAGGACATCAGACTGTTAAACAACCACCACTAACATTGAGTGGCTGCTGCCAACATACTGACTCAACTCCAGCCACTTTAATAATGGAAATTCATGGAAATTCATGTAAAACATGTATCACTAGCCACTTTAAACAATGCCACTTAATATAATGTTTACATACCCTACATTACTCATCTCATATATATGTGTATATACTGTACTCTATATCATCTACTGCATCTTGCCATCGTTATGTAATACATGTATCACTAGCCACTTTAAACTATGCCACTTTATGTTTATATACCCTACATTACTCATCTCATATGTATATACTGTACTCTATACCATCTACTGCATCTTGCCTATGCCGTTCTGTACCATCACTCATTCATATATCTTTATGTACATATTCTGTATCCCTTTACACTTGTGTGTATGAGGTAGTAGTTGTGGAATTGTTAGGTTAGATTACTCGTTGGTTATTACTGCATTGTCGGAACTAGTAGCACAATGTCACGACTTCCGCCGAAGTTGGCTCCCCTGCCTGTTCGGGTGGTGCTCGGCGGTCGTCGTCACCGTCCTACTAGCCACTACCGATCCCTTTTTCATTTGTCTGTTGGTTTTGTCTTATTAGTTTCACCTGTGTGTATTTTAGTTTAATTAGTGTCCTTATATATAGTAGTTTGTCCCGCCCTTGTTTTGTGCGGGATTGTTTTTGTTACTCTGTTGTATGGTGGTTTTCGTGTGGTTATTCTCTGGACTAGTTTGGTCCTGTGTTTGGGCTGGTCTATTGTATGCGCCTTGTGTGTTGGCGTGACCGTTTTTGTTCGCTGGAGAATAAATTGACAATCTACTGAACCCTGCTCTCTGCGCCTGATTCCACCCACCACTCCTAGTAAATCGTGACACACAAGCATTTCGCTACACTCGCATTAACATCTGCTAACTATCTCGGCCATATACGATTCGAGGTCTTGCAGAGAAAAGCACGGACTTGGAAGATGACAAGGGGGTTATCTTCCCTAAAATAAGCGTGAATCACATGAAGCCTCATATAGAGGAGACTCGTCGGATCCCTCATAAAATAAAATCAGCAGCCTCCACAGCCACCACACCAGCAGGTGCAGCCTCCACAGCCACCACACCAGCAGGTGCAGCCTCCACCTCCACCACACCAGCAGGTGCAGCCTCCACAGCCTCCACACCAGCAGGTGCAGCCTCCACAGCCTCCACACCAGCAGGTGCAGCCTCCACAGCCACCACACCAGCAGGTGCAGCCTCCACCTCCACCACACCAGCAGGTGCAGCCTCCAAAGCCACCACACCAGCAGGTGCAGCCTCCACAGCCACCACACCAGCAGGTGCAGCCTCCACACCAGCAGGTGCAGCCTCCACAGCCACCACACCAGCAGGTGCAGCCTCCACAGCCACCACACCAGCGGACTCCACCTCCACCACACAAGCAGGTGCAGCCTCCACCTCCACCACACCAGCAGGTGCAGCCTCCACAGCCACCACACCAGCAGCAGCTACTGAAATAAACAAATGTATGTGTGTAATCTCATCAGGATGATCCATTTAAAACGGCTTTTAATATTTTTTTTACAATGAAATCAATAAAGTATTTGAAATGCTATACTGTTATTAATCTATATATTGTAATTAATAAAGTGTTTCAAAATGCTGTACTTTTATTAACATATATGTTCAGATCATTCCTGAGAGAGAAGGGGTGTAATATCTCCAGATGGGCGTGTGGTACCCTTCCTCACCCATGCCAACAAGATGTTACTTCTTGTGGGGTCTTTGCCTTGAAAGTAAGTACAAGTAATGCACAATTCAAATGTATATTTGTGTCATTCTCAAAACGTTTGGCCATGACTGTACATGTAAAGATGTATAGACTAGATGACAGTATGTTTTGATACCTGACCTGAGCTAACTGTGCCACTTCTGTGGGGAGGTGGACAATAATGAGGACGACACTATCTTGGTAATTGCTTGTTCACTTCTAAAGGCACATTTTTACAAATACAAATTTTTAGAATCAGTAATATTTCTAGAGGTAGTATTATCTGCTTTAACTAGGCAAGTCAGTTAAGAACAAATTCTTATTTTCAATGACAAGCCTAGGAACAGTGGGTTAGCTGTCTGCTTTCCAAGTTGTTTGTTATTTATTGTCTTTTATATTTGATTTGTCATTTTACATCTTATTATGCAAAGATTTAAATTTGTATTTACTATTTAATGTTTGTTAACAAACTTAACCTTCCGTGATATTTTTGTGTTATTGTGTGATAATACACAAATATTATTTTTATTTTCTTAAACATTACAAGATGTTTCTAAAAGAAATGTGTATGTTTCTTTACACTCTAATACACTCAAATGTTGCTTTCAGCCTTGCTGAAATGCCCCCCCCCCCCCCCCCCCCTTCTGATTTCCTTAATTTTGTGGCTGGAGTCAAATACTTTCTGTGGAACACAGTAATGGTCAACATGAGCTACATAAAATTATTCAGAAGTCTGCCAGGCCTTGCAGTCCCAAGATAGAAGGGGGGGAGAATTTCGGCAAGCAAGAAAATAGCCTTGCCGAAATCGTTAGTGCCTCACCGCGATCAAACCGATATAAAAAAATGAAATGAAACTCAGCCTAACATGATCAGAAATCTCAATTTTCAAGCAAGTCGCAGCAATGGAGAATTGAGTGCGTGCGCGTTCAAGCAAATCGCAGCAATGTAGAATTGAGTGCGTGCGCATTCACGCGAAGGGGGGGGAGAATTCTGGCAGGGGGGAGCTTTTCGGCACAACACCGGAACATCCGCCTGTTGGGGACTCCGCAGAGAATAGTCTGTGGTCTATAGTCTCAAAAATATAGTCTGTCCAGAATCACCTTGACGACATTTGCCCAATGACAGCGCGCACGCAAATTGGTTCGGCCAATCCTAGTATCCGGCAGTAAAACAGAAGCGCATGTCATTTCTGCTCCTCATGCAATCTACGATGTTTTGTTTGTCTGCGTGATAAAATGGCATATAACTCAGATGGACGAAATGTTATACTTGCCTTTACAACTATTTACAGATGACTATTCTAAAGCGAACTGTGGAGGATGAGCGAGGCGGAAGCCGGTGATGGGTGTATCATGGTGAAATCAGAGGCAAAAAAAAATTAATGCGATCCTGAGCTTTTTCTCCTGTGCTGGACAGGGACAATTTCGGCGCATCTTGTCCCAGAGCAACGCGCCTTTCTTTCTCCCATTCAAAGGACTCCCCTCCTCCGTAACAGCAGCCCACCATGGCCCTGGTAACCCTGCAGCGCTCTCCCACCCCCAGCGCGGCATCCACCGCCAGTACCGCAACCACCAACGCGGGGGAGGTAAGTGGAAACTGTCTAGCGCGGGGGCTGTTCGCTATAGGCAGCGCCGTGGAGGAAACGCCGGGGATGCGCCCGATACCCACGTCCCTCACCCACTAGGCCCAGCATAGCAGAGAACGCTTTCAGCTGTCAATAGAATTTTAGAAATGTTGTGACGTTTTATTTAACACGGCAAAACAGTTTTGTATGGACATTGTTTAATAGTTGACTTCCTGGAATCCATGGCGTTTAGAATGGTTAACTAGTCCAGCCCCACGACGTTAGCTTGTAAACAAAATCTGAGCTGGGGATTAGTTACCAGAACAATGCATTCATTGCGTGTGGCAACATTTTATTTCTGCCTTCAGCTTGTGTGGTTTAAAGACAAATATGCGTTTATACAGTAGGTACTTTAATTAAAATATTAACTCAGGCTTTTGCACATTTTGTAAGTAATTTGTTTAAATTAATTTGCTTTGGCTGGCATATGGAATAGAGTGAGATTGATCAGAATAGTACAGCTAGCTACTTGCCTATTAATATGCACGGTTACATCACTAGTGAGTCAGGGATGCTGCGGTTGGTACCCGCTCGTTTTAATGGTTCAACTCACTGTCAAAATACTACGGTGGCAGGTGTGAGCTAATATTTCAAAACATATGAGATCATAGATAGTGACCTGGTACGGCCAGTAGAGAGCGCTGATACACTGTATTCAATGCGAGTGTATTGAACGTTTTAAAACCTAAGTTCAGTTAAAACATACACTGTAGTACATCTCTCCTGCTTCTGATCTCCCTAATAAAGCATATGATGCTTTTTTTTTTAGACCATAACTTTCAAAGGCCAATGAACCCATTATGACTTGAATTCCCATCGTGGCAGTCAATTGCGCACACAAACACACACATGGCGTACTGCTGCAGAAATGATGTCATACTAATTACATCATTAAAGATACTGCTGCAGAAAGGATTTCATACTGAGTTGGTGACCTACAGTATAATCCTGTGTATTCCTCTCTTGTATACCTGAAAGTATCTAGAGTATGTTGCTACAAGTGATTGGATTAGTTTGAGCTGTTGGATTAGGTAACCTCTTCGACATCACCACGGGTCAAGCACAGAGTTTAGGCCTATGTCAGTGCTCTTTTGGGCACCATAACCTCTAACCTTTCATGGAACACAGAGAGAGTTTTATGCACAGACCTTACTTAATGCAACAAGCAACCACAATTACTCTGCCCTCTGTCTTCAGGAGTTACAGCATTGCTCTAGCTGTTGGCCTATATACCCAAATCTTTAAAGGGAAGGATTCTCTTTGCTGTCCCCACCAGTCGATGGGAATCCTCTGAGACATTGTACTGTGACATTGTGATGAGCTATTATAGCAAGGTCAATGAAGGGAGCATAGGACATAGCAGGTCATAATATGGTCATGTGCTGCTGTTGCGCAATTCATGCTGCTGTACTGTCTGCACAGCCATGATGGAAGGGTTACTGGTTCGTGTTTCTAGTGGGCCTACACTATATGTAAAATTTCTCTTTGTATTTGTCCTGCAGGATTTTGGGAGTGATGATGACCGGAGAGCAAATCAGAGGTAAGCCCCCCCCCATATTTCCCTGAGAAGCTGTGCATGCACAGACATTAACCAGGTGGGACGGTAGCGTCCCACCTGGCCAGCATCTGGTGAATTGCAGAGCGTAAAATTCAAACTACAGAATTATAAATATTTAACTTTCATAAAATCACAAGTGTAACACATAAAAATAAATCTTCACTTCTTGTTAATCCAGCCGCTGTGTCAGATTTCAAAAAGGCTTTATGGCGAAAGCACACCATGCGATTATCTGAGGACAGCGCCCCGCATACAAAAGCATGAAAAACATATTTCAACCAGGCAGGTGCACCACGAAAGTCAGAAACAGCGATATAATAAATGCCTTACCTTTGATCTTCTTCTGTTGGCACTCCAAACGGTTCCAGTTACATCACAAATGGTCCTTTTGTTCGATAATGTCCTTCTTTATATCCATTAAAAACTCAGTTTAGCTGGCACGCTTCAGTCAATAATCCACCCAGTTTCCCGCCATCAAAATGAATCCCAAACATTACTAATAAACGTTTCCAAACAAGTCAAACATTTCTAATCAAACCTTAGGTACTCTAATACATAAATAAACGATAACATTTAAGATGGAGAATCATTATTGTCTTTACCGGAGAAAAATACCAAAGAACGCGCTCTCTTCCACACACTTGGAAACACTACAGCCAAAATGGGTGCCACTTAGAAAAACTACAATTTCTAGCTAATTTTTCCAAAAAACAGCATGAAACTCTTTCTAAAGACTGTTGACATCTAGTGGAAACCCTAGGAACTGCAATCTTGGAGGATTTAGCCCTATAATAAAAGTGACAGCCATTGAAAACGGTGGTAGGCTGAATTTGTCTTTTTTTGGGATGGTTTGTCCTCGGGGTTTTGCCTGCCATATCAGTTTTAGAAACTTGAGAGTGTTTTCTATCCAAATCTACCAATTATATGCATATCCTTGCTACTGGGCCTGAGTAACAGGCAGTTTACTTTGGGCACGATTTTCATCCGGACGTGAAAACACTGCCCCCTACCCAAGAGAGGTTAAGGATGCATTGGAAGGATGTGTTGTGCTCCAGTAGTGGGAGGGGTGGTATACATTGGCCAGGAGATCGGTGAGTATGTTTCCCAAAGCCTATGGACATTGACCCCTGACCCTGGTCCTGGTGTCAGTGGGAATTCCAGGGTTAGGTTACAGCAGGAGGCACACAGAAATGTCCTGGTGAAATAACATGGACGTTGGTGCTGAATTACACATATTGTAGGTCTATGTTGGTCTGGATGAAGAATTTATTGTTCTTGCGTTAATGGTATATCCATTAAAAAAACAAACTCGGCAAATAAAGAAACGTCCCATTTTCAGGTCCCTGTCTTGCAAAGATAATTTGTAAAAATCCAAATAACTTCGCAGATGTTAATTGTAAAGAGTTTAAACACTGTTTTCCATGCTTGTTCAATGAACTATAAACAATTAATGAAAATGCACCTGTGGAACGGTCGTTAAGACACTAACAGCTTACAGACGGTAGGCAATTAAGGTCACAGTTATGAAAACACTAAAGAGGTCTTTCTACTGACTCTGAAAAACACCAAAAGAAAGATGCCCAGGGTCCCTGCTCAATTGCGTGAATGTGCCTTAGGCATGCTGCAAGGAGGCATGAGGACTGCAGATGTGGCCAGGGCAATTAATTGCAATGCCCGTACTGTGAGATGCCTAAGACAGCGCTACAGGGAGACAGGATGGACAGCTGATCGTCCCTGCAGTGGCAGCCCACGTGTAACAACACCTGCACAGGATTGATACATCTGAACATCACACCTGCGGGACAGGTACAGGATGACAACAACAACTGCCCGAGTTACACCAGGAACACACAATGCCTCCATCAGTGCTCAGACTGTCCGCAATAGGCTGAAAGAGGCTGGACTGAGAGCTTGTAGGCCTGTTGTAAGGAAGGTCCTCACCAGACATCTCCGGCAACAACGTCGCCTATGAGCACAAACCCACCGTCGCTGTACCAGACAGGACTGGCAAAAAGTGCTCTTCACTTACGAGTCGCGGTTTTGTTTCACCAGGGGTGATGGTCGGATTCGCGTTTATCGTCTAAGGAATGAGCGTTACACTGAGGCCTGTTCGATTTGGAGGTGGAGGGTCCGTTATGGTCTGGGATGGTGTGTCACAGCATCATCGGACTGAGCTTGTTGTTATTGCAGGCAATTTCAACACTGTGCGTTACAAGGAAGACATCCTCCTCCCTAGTGTGGTACCCTTCCTGCAGGCTCATCCTGACATGACCCTCCAGCATGACAATGCCACCAGCCATACTGCTCGTTCTGTGTGTGATATCCTGCAAGACAGGAATGTCAGTGTTCTGCCATGGCCAGCGAAGAGCCCGGATCTCAATCCCACCTGTTGGATTGGAGGGTGAGGGATAGGGCCATTCCCCCCAGACGTGTCCGGGAACTTGTTGGTGCCTTGATGGATGAGTGGGGTTACATCTCATAGCAAGAACTGGCACATCTGGTGTAGTCCATGAAGAGAAGATGCACTTCAGTACTTAATGCAGCTGGTGGCCACACCAGATACTGACTGTTACTTTTGATTTTTACCCCCCCCCCCCTTGTTCAGGGACACATTATTCCATTTCTGTTAATCACATGTCTGTGGAACTTGTTCAGTTTATGTCTCAGTTGTTGAATCTTGTTATGTTCATACAAATATTTACAAATGTTAAGTTTGCTGACGCAGTTGACAGTGAGAGGACGTTTCTTTTTTTGCTGAGTTTAGTATAATTACCATCCAATCAGTTGACCCACACCATGATCGCTTGCAAAAGGGATGGAACATCACACACCATTGCAGCCCATTACAGTAGTACATTAAATGTCCCTATCAGAGGACCCTTCTACACCTACATGTAGGCCTAGTTGTATCCACTGTAACAGTGTTAATGGTTCAACCCAGAGTTAACATTCCCATCAACCGCTATCATACATTCCATCAAACCAGAAACACTATCCAGCTGTATTTCAGAGCTGGGGGTGAGTAGCACAGATGGAATCCTCTGCTCGGCTACAGCAGGATGTGATGTAAGGGTCTTGTTTTGTTCTAGATTAGACTGTCAGAGTTTCTTGGTAAGAGAGGTGATAAGACCTATTTGGCCATTGTAGTAGGCCCAGTGTTGGCTGCACACTCTGTTCTCTAGTCCAACCTGGCTGGGCAAGGGAGATTTCAGCCTTACACAACATATTCCCTCATCTGGTAGACATGATACATACAGGGTGTGTTGAGATTCTAACATTGACAAGGTAGACTACATTCTTGGTGGCACCAGGCAGATAGAGGAATGTTTGAAAGGTGGGATGGAGAGACATTTTGATGATGTAAAATCTTTTCTGCAGAGCTGCTCTCTTTGCAGAAGAAGCTTGGAGGATGAGAGAAGTATTTTTTTAAACACACAGAAACTAAACCAAATGATTGATATGAGGGGTTTTGAATCCAGCATCATTACATGTTATTTTTGAGTTAAAAGGCTAAACCAGGTGCTGCAGGGGATCTGCGGCCAGATCAAAAAGAATAATTTATATATATATTTTTTTTAAATATTACTAACAGTTTAAACCAATTTTGTTCAAAGGGTCTGGAATATGTTTTTAGAAGGTGTAGGATTGCAGGATATCAGCTTTAAAGCTGAAACAACTAAAAATCTCTGCCCCATGATGACGTGTAGAATTGCAGGGCATTTGTTTGAAAACGGCAACATTTTCTCTCCGGTGCCAAGAGGCAGGCCTTTAAAATGTTCCTTCCCAGAGCCCGAGACTTGGTTAGTCCGGTCATTCACTGCTGAAGTCCTAGTAAAACCTTTTATCGAACTCAAGTTGTGTTCTTATTATGAGGGGATCCATGATGAATTTGCTATTACAAAAAGAGTCCCCGGCCCCAAAAAGTTTGGACCCCTGGGCTGAAACAAAGACTTTTGTGTTGATAATGATAAAGAGTCACCAACCCAGATACACACTGTAGGGCGGAATAGTCACACCATTGATTATTGAAAAGTCTGTTTTGGAAGCGGCCCAGCCTAATCCACGTTAGACCTGCTCATCTCATCCTCTCTCAGTCCTGTGGACCCAGTGATGTCAGTGAGTCTGCCTCTCTGAGCAGGTTAGCGTTTTTAATCATGAATCTTGTTCTTTAGGCAGCTCTACAGTTGTCACTAGCTAGCACAGCCACAGTCATACATCTGACTTTAAACCTAACCTTAAACACATTGCTATCCCTAATGTCTAACCTTAAATGAATACCAAAAAGCACATTTTTGTTATAAAGAATTTTTACAATATAGCCATTTTGACTTTGCAGCTGGCATATCTAATGGAAATGGCTCAGTTCTGCCTCCGAAACAATACTCGTGACAATAAACTTCAACCTGCCCCCTCTGAAGGCCATACTGTATCACAGGCAGAAACCTGATCCACATTCAACCCTCCAGCAGCCCTTGGTTCTCACAGCACCCTGCTTGCCTCAGCCAGAAACCCCAAGTACCAGACAGAGTTATGCAACAGCCAAGGAGAGTGCTCACCTCGTGTGTGTGTGTGTGTGTGTGTGTGTGTGTGTGTGTGTGTGTGTGTGTGTGTGTGTTACATGCAGGGACTTAGAAAGGGGAGATCTCCTTGGTATGTGTGTTGTCTAACTAGTAGCTTTCTTAAATTGCTTCAACCTCTATGTCTGGAATATTATGGACTTGGATGTGTTCTGTGAACGAGTTGTGGTTCATACAAAGTTGAATATGTCACTCAATGAGTAGTATGTTTCCTTTGGCTCAGTGTCTCATCAGGGATCCTTCATGTCAAACAGCCTCCACTCTACAGACGCGTGCTTTGTAGACTGAAGCTGAGCCGAGCTAGATTCCCTGCCACCCAACCCAGCCAACGCGAAATATGCTTGAATAGAGCTTTTGTGGAGGAGTGTTGCGGAGGGAGTGCTGATTGCTCAAGCGCGCGCTGTGAGGAAGAGATAAGCAGCAGAGCTGAGCAGACACAGCAGAAGTCTGAAGACTAATCCTCACAACTCAGACGGACAGGAGGGAGAGACACACACCAGACCAAGACAGGATACATGATCAGACTAGTTCAACCCAATCTAGGCCTTTTTACATGAGAAAAAAAAAGAAACCCAAGGCAATCTTGGCTATTGTGCTTCAGAAGCCAAATGTAGTTTTTGAGGCATAAAATGGTTGTGAATGCTATGAAGCTATGATTTGTGAGGAAGCCAGTAGACCAGAGAGCTACTGAGGGAGAGATCCAGTAACCAGCATCAGGATGCATCTTGTGGTGGAGCCCTCGCAGGAAGCCATGCTCACCATGCTGCCTCACTTTGTGGAGAACGCAGTCCGGACTCAGAGCGAGATCTACCGAATGTAAGTCTTCAGCACACTCACTCCAGGAGAGGCAATCCTAAGTGTTTCTGTCACTGGCATTATTACCTTGATAAGTGGTAGCAAAGATGGTTTGAATGGTAGTAACTTGGAAGTGCATGTATTGTGTGACCTGCATTTTCTGTTTATTAGTCATTGGTAAAAAGGTCTATACCGTTAGGTCTATACATCCATCTGTCACTCTTGTTTCTGGATTGTGATTATTGATGCAGTACATCCCGATTTAGAGTACTTTGGACATTTTGAAAGATGAGCTACATATTATGTACCCAACTGATTTCTTATCGTACCCCACTCTCTGACCTCTTGACCGAGGCCACCCTCATCGTCATCGTCTTTTCAGGACATTCTGAAAAGAAACAATACGACGTAACAGCTGAACAGAAACAAAAGCTCTTGTGACGGACCCACTCTGTCATACCGGTCTTTGTGTGGTGGCAGAGCGAGAGGGCAGCCTGCCTGTTAACAAAGCCCAGCTCTGTTCCTTTTGGTCAATGTTATGGCCAGTGAACACTTAGCTCTGTTTCTCCTGGACATTGTGGAGTCCAAGGAAAACCTAGCTTTTATCCGAGGGTGGTCAGTGCCTCCAGCACAGGGCAGTCAGGAGAGCCCATCCCTGGCCAGACAAGGGAGGGATGGTGCTGGCCAGACAAGGGAGGGATGGTGCTGGCCAGACAAGGGAGGGATGGTGCTGGCCAGACAAGGGAGGGATGGTGCTGGCCAGACAAGGGAGGGATGGTGCTGGCCAGACAAGGGAGGGATGGTGCTGGCCAGACAAGGGAGGGATGGTGCTGGCCAGACAAGGGAGGGATGGTGCTGGCCAGACAAGGGAGGGATGGTGCTGGCCAGACAAGGGGGAGGGATGGTGCTGGCCAGACAAGGGGGAGGGATGGTGCTGGCCAGACAAGGGGGAGGGATGGTGCTGGCCAGACAAGGGGGAGGGATGGTGCTGGCCAGACAAGGGGGAGGGATGGTGCTGGCCAGACAAGGGGGAGGGATGGTGCTGGCCAGACAAGGGGGAGGGATGGTGCTGGCCAGACAAGGGGGAGGGATGGTGCTGGCCAGACAAGGGGGAGGGATGGTGCTGGCCAGACAAGGGGGAGGGATGGTGCTGGCCAGACAAGGGGGGATGGTGCTGGCCAGACAAGGGAGGGATGGTGCTGGCTAAACAAGGGGGGGGGGGGGTGCTGTCCAGACAAGGGGGGATGGTGCTGTCCAGACAAGGGGGGATGGTGCTGGCCAGACAAGGGAGGGATGGTGCTGGCTAAACAAGGGGGGGGGGGGTGCTGGCCAGACAAGGGGGGATGGTGCTGTCCAGACAAGGGGGGGATGGTGCTGTCCAGACAAGGGGGGGATGGTGCTGGCCAGACAAGGGGGGATGGTGCTGGCCAGAAAAGGGAGGGATGGTGCTGGCTAAACAAGGGGGGATGGTGCTGGCCAGACAAGGGGGGGATGGTGCTGGCCAGACAAGGGGGGGATGGTGCTGGCCAGACAAGGGGGGGATGGTGCTGGCCAGACAAGGGGGGGATGGTGCTGGCCAGACAAGGGGGGGATGGTGCTGGCCAGACAAGGGGGGGGGGGGGGTGCTGGCCAGACAAGGGGGGGATGGTGCTGGCCAGACAAGGGGGGGATGGTGCTGGCCAGACAAGGGAGGGATGGTGCTGGCCAGACAAGGGAGGGATGGTGCTGGCCAGATAGGGGACATATTACAGTGGTGGGCACAATTATCTCCCCCGCCCCCCTCCCCGAAAGGTCAGGGGACCTAATCACGTTCTGGCAGTTCATCATCTGAGGGGAATATTTCATCAAGTAAAGGTCTCTAAAGTCTGCTGACATTCACTTACTGATGAGCACGGAATGTCCTTTTCTGCTGGTCACTGAACCTTTGAAAAGCAATTAACAGCCATCCCACCCTATCTCTTTCTCTCACTGTAGCTCTGCTCCCTGATTCTGCCCTCGGTACATTTCGACATTTCCAGGTCATTGTCTCCATTCCTGGCTCTAGAGAAAAACAGTCTCACTTATTGATAAGTGAGAAGAATACTGTGGGTTGGACAGTTAATTGAACCACATCAACCTTATGATATTCTACAGTAGAGCTTCCACATAACTTTCTATGGCTGTTTTACTTCACTGAAGTGAACTCACTGGTGTCTGTCACAGACATGGGAAGTAAAGTAAGGCTATGGCTGATTAGTTTTGCGACAACAGACATTCTGTTAATCTGTAGACCTACGAGCACAACAAAACGGGGAAGGGAGAACGAAAAGGTGTAGAATGGAGTGAATGTTTCTAATGTCCTCTGAGTAGAGCGCCGTAGAAGTATAGTGTTCCAGACACTGCTTAAGCTGTTCGAGCAGTATAATGATTTGCCCAACACTCTATTTAGGTTTTCTGATGATCTGTTGCCTACTTACAGTACAGTATGTGCTCTTTCTTTCACTTCTCAAATGAATGCTTCCCCATTCTCTGTGTTACATCATAAAACCACTAGATACTGATGCAGTCTGAGACGTCTGTAAACCCTGTCTGCCTGTCTGTGTTACAGCCTCAGCGAGAGCTTCTTCATGGTCAAAGGAGCTGCCCTTTTCCTGCAGCAGGGCACCAATGCACAGGGACCCAAGACACCCACACACCACAAACTCGCAGGTAACTACAAACACTCTTGACACACACTGAGTCTGTTGTTCAGTGAACCGTGACAATGCCACTGCTAAAGCTCCATGCAAAGAAAGGTCATATTTGCTGAGGTTGAGTTGGCTTTTGTGGTTGAGCCTGTGTTTGACCCATGTTCACTGAATGATTACCTGGCCTTTGATTGAGTGCCCTCAAGGCAGGTATTGCTTTTAGCAGTAAAGGGGCTTTGTAGATCTGGTTTTCTAGATCCTGCTTGTTTGATTTTCCCATCAAGATGTTACATAAACTCACCAAGCTGGACTAACCAACCCGCAGTGCAGCTGATGTTACCTCGGTGGTGTGTATGCACCCGTAGGCATATGTGTGCCTGATACAGCATGTCTCATAGCAGGGTTGTTGTTGACATTTGTTCGATTGGGGAGTGCTAGCCCTTCATTTTGGAGTCCAAACACACCCCTCCCCTCTCCTCCCCTATGACACGCAGGTTAAACACAAGATCAATGTGAGGAGCATTCCAGATTCCTTGATTACATCATCAGGCGTTCAAGTCCATGCTTAGCTCTGATAAACCTTGGGTTTGTCTGTGTGTTTACACATATGACTGACTGTTCCTGCATGTTTGTATCAGTTTAGCCAAGGGTTGTACTTGAGATTAGATGTTCTGGTACACCGTTCCCAATTATTTTCATGTCCCGTCATGAGATGTTCAGGCTTTGCTCTGCCGTGTGTAACTTCTGTACAGACGTGTGTTGCTGTGGTTGGAATTGGATCAACCTGCAGGAGGGCATCTAAATAGGAGCCTGGATAGCTGAGCTGGAAATAGTTCTACAAGATATGGCTGATGGGTAGATCGGTTTGATTGATCGGGACACACCACCTGAAGCAGTTGGATGATGGTATGTGGTTCTCTTCTCTCCTAGGTGACTTACCGCAACACCTGCAGGTCATGATTAACACCCTCCGCTCTGAGGACCGCATTAAACTGGTGAGTCAAATCCTAACAAATGTACTTACCACCCATATTGATTGACGCACAGATGCTACACAGTGCAACCTATTCCTCCTGCTGTAACCCAGGCTGTACGGTTAGAGAGCGGTTGGTCTGACCGCGTGCGGTACATGGTTGTGGTCTACACCAGTGGTCGCCAGGACACCGAGGAGAATATCCTGCTAGGGATGGACTTCACCGATAAGGACAGGTACCCACCTGTCTTTCCTCCTCAGCCAGCAGTGATAGACTACAATGTGGTTTGTTGTTGTCTTAGAGAAATGGTTGATTCTGTTGTATTTTTCCCAGTAAAAGCTGCTCTATCGGGATGGTGCTACCGCTCTGGAGCGATACGAAGATCCATTTGGATGGAGATGGGTAAGTGCTGCTCTTCTACATTTGACATTTTAGTCATTTAGCAGCCGCTCTTATCCAGAGAGACTTACATCTTCAGATATCTAGGTGGGGCAACCACATCACAGGCATAGAAAGGACATTTTTCCTCTATAACGTGGCTGTCAGTAGAGTTGCCCCCCCCCCCCCCCCCCCCACATGGAACTTTCCACAAAGGTACGGTATGTGTCACACGCAGTACATACCACAGACAACCAAGCTGGATGCACACAGTCAACCATGAAGTATCTCTGCTCGTTAAGCCCGTTCAAACGGCTCAGCCCTGTAAGGGACGCAGAATGAGTTACTTTGCCCTCCAGTGGGCAGTACAGTGATCTACAGCCGTTTTCATCCCTCCATGTGGCAGATGAGCTCTTGCTGAGCTGTTAAAGTCATCCCTCTCTCTATGCTGGAGGAATGTTCCATTGGTTTATTTCCTGAATAGCACCCCGAGCCACTATAGCTCAGCCCCTGTTTGTGTTTTCAAACCACTCTCTCTATCTCCCTCTCTCTGTCCATGAACCCAACCTAATCCTTCATCCTCCCATCTTCTCTCTCCTCAGAGGATTTAGTGTGAACACAGGAGGACGATCGCATGTCTTCAAGCCTGTTTCTGTGCAGGCCATGTGGTAAGTGTCTGTTTTGTGTTTTTAATTTCTACTGTGTTTGGGTACTTCAGAATATCATTGTCTGGTGACCTTATATTCCCTGAAACCATAGTGACTGTCTGTGGACAGTACTGTACTTTACCACCTTGGGCTTGTGGTGTTGGTTTCATCTTAATATCAACAATCAATGGAATAAAAATCATAAACTACTAGTGGAATTATTCAGGCTGGTAACACTGTGATGCTGGGGAAAAAAACGCTGATTGTGTCCATGCACCATCTACTGGTAAATAGACGTTACAATTTGCTTTCATTCTTAACAGATTCATATTTTGCTCTGGATCTGACAAGCCGCCTTAATAATGTGCTCTGAATTTCCTGCCGTCATTAAAAATCAATGATCCAAAGACTGACTCTCCATGTCATTAGATCAGTGGAATAGCTACTGACCAGTTGCTGTTGTGAGCCTGTATTATGACTGAGAGCTTCTTCTACCGGCGTGTCTTCAGGTCTGCCCTGCAGATCCTCCATAAGGCATGCGAGGTGTCTCGCAGGTACAACTACTTCCCCGGGGGCATGGCCCTCACCTGGATGGGCTTCTATGAGAGCTGTATCACCTCCGAGCAGAGCTGCATCAACGAGTGGAACGCTATGACCGACCTGGAGACCACGCGGCCCGACTCACCTGCCATGTTCGTCGACCGGTAAGACCTCGCTCATCCGATTGGCAAAGTTCACTTCAGTTGACTTTAGTGTGATTCATTTCCAGTTCATTACCAATCTCAGAAGGTACTGTATGTCCATTATGGTGTTAACCGGGCCTTTTCTGTTGAAATGAAATGTGCTGGTTACATTCATAATTGTCTTAATGTATTGACGCATGTTGAACAGGCCAACGGAGAGCGAGAGAACCGAGTGTGCAATCAAAGCCAAACTACGCACCATCATGATGTTCCGTGACCTGGAGAATGTCACTTCCAAGGAGGTATTGTGAGCCCCAAACATATTGGGGCGGTGACACATGTTGTTGTTTTGGCTCTGAAATGATACAATGACTGAGGTTAAAGTGCAGACTGTCATCTTTCATTTGAGGGTATTTTCATCCATGTCGGGTGAACCGTTAAGAAATTATAGCACTTTTTGTACATAGTTCCTCCCAACTTCAGTACCATGGTGCAACCTAATACCTGATACGTCCCCACCAGATCCGTGTGGAGCTGGAGCAGCATATGAGCTGTAACCTGAAGGAGTACAAAGAGTTCATCGACAACGAGATGCTGCTGATCCTGGGTCAGATGGACAAAGCCACACTCATCTTCGACCACCTCTACTTGGTAAGAACCTTTCTTGACATCCTAATGGTCTCTTTGTATCCATGAAGGAAACCGCACACGGCTCTTGATAGTATCACTGATCTTTAATAAGCTTACTTATCGGCCTCACGGCCTTCGTCAGAGCATTTGAGGGTTTCAAAAAATTAATTACCACCCTTATGTAGACCTAGCCACACCCACATCCGTTCCACGCATCGAAAGGGGTTGGAGGCGAAGGAAAAAACAAATAAGTGCTACCAAATATAACAATATACACTGCTCAAAAAAATAAAGGGAACACTAAAATAACACATCCTAGATCTGAATGAATGAAATATTCTTATTAAATATTTTTTTCTTTACATAGTTGAATGTGCTGACAACAAAATCACACAATGATCAATGGAAATCAAATGTATCAACCCATGGAGATCTGGATTTGGAGTCACACTCAAAATTAAAGTGGAAAACCACACTACAGGCTGATCCAACTTTGATGTAATGTCCTTAAAACAAGTCAAAATGAGGCTCAGTAGTGTGTGTGGCCTCCACGTGCCTGTATGACCTCCCTACAACGCCTGGGCATGCTCCTGATGAGGTGGCGGATGGTCTCCTGAGGGATCTCCTCCCAGACCTGGACTAAAGCATCCGGCAACTCCTGGACAGTCTGTGGTGCAACGTGGCGTTGGTGGATGGAGCGAGACATGATGTCCCAGATGTGCTCAATGGGATTCAGGTCTGGGTAACGGGCGGGCCAGTCCATAGCATCAATGCCTTCCTCTTGCAGGAACTGCTGACACACTCCAGCCACATGGGGTCTAGCATTGTCTTGCATTAGGAGGAACCCAGGGCCAACCGCACCAGCATATGGTCTCACAAGGGGTCTGAGGATCTCATCTCGGTACCTAATGGCAGTCAGGCTACCTCTGGCGAGCACATGGAGGGCTGTGCGGCCCCCCAAAGAAATGCCACACCACACCTTGACTGACCCACCGCCAAACCGGTCATGCTGGAGGCAGCAGAACGTTCTCCACGGCGTCTCCAGACTCTGTCACGTCTGTCACATGTGCTCAGTGTGAACCTGCTTTCATCTGTGAAGAGCACAGAGCGCCAGTGGCAAATTTGCCAATCTTGGTGTTCTCTGGCAAATGCAAAACGTCCTGCACGGTGTTGGGCTGTAAGCACAACCCCCACCTGTGGACGTTGGGCCTTCATACCACCCCCATGGAGTCTGTTTCTGACCGTTTGAGCAGACACATGCACATTTGTGGCCTGCTGGAGGTCATTTTGCAGGGCTCTGGCAGTGCTCCTCCTGCTCCTCCTTGCATAAAGGCGGAGGTAGCGGTCCTGCTGCTGGGTTGTTGCCCTCCTATGGCCTCCTCCACATCTCCTGATGTACTGGCATGTCTCCTGGTAGCGCCTCCATGCTCTGGACACTACGCTGACAGACACCGCAAACCTTCTTGCCACAGCTCGCATTGATGAGCTGCACTACCTGAGCCACTTGTGTGGGTTGTAGACTCCGTCTCATGCTACCACTAGAGTGAAAGCACCGCCAGCATTCAAAAGTGACCAAAACATCAGCCAGGAAGCATAGGAACTGAGAAGTGGTCTGTGGTCACCACCTGCAGAACCACTCCTTTATTGGGGGTGTCTTGCTAATTGCCTATAATTTCCACCTGTTGTCTATTCCATTTGCACAACAGCATGTGACATTTATTGTCAATCAGTGTTGCTTCCTAAGTGGACAGTTTGATTTCACAGAAGTGTGATTGACTTGGAGTTACATTGTGTTGTTTAAGTGTTCCCTTTATTTTTTTGAGCAGTGTACATTTCATAAATATTCAAATAGAGTGTGTAAATAAGACATATTAAACACGTCTGTAAAACCACAATGAGGACATAGACCTACCGAGCAAGTTTTAATTAATCATTGGGTACATTGTACGAAAAACATCAGAGTAATCTTAAATAGGGGCATAGTTCATGTTCAAATTCACAACATAACATTCATAGGCATTTCATGATTAAGTCCTTTAACATTCTCTTTTACTCAGAGTATTATTAATATCCCCTCCCCTGTCTGATATCTTAACTTTCTCTTTGCCACAAAATCTAAAGGTAGAAATGTCATGCTTTAGGTCATTAAAATGTACTGTGACTGACTGGACAATTCCTGTCCTTTCTCCTGATCAAACTTTTATGTTCAGTGATTCTCTGTTTGAGAGAACAAGAGGTTTTACCTACATACCACAGCCCACATGGACATTTAAAATGTAAATAACATGGGTGGTGGAACATGTAATAATGTCATTTATTTTAAACCGTTTTCCTGTGTTTGGGTGGCAGAAATATTCACACTTCATCATTATTGTTGCACTGTGCGCATCCTCTGCATTTATAGCTACCATTTGGTCGAGGGCGTAAAAGAGCCTGGCTGATTTTTCTTTTGTGGCTGACAGTTGGCATGAACCAATTTATCGTGTGTAAATTGCGACCTCACCTATAGACAATAAGTGGTGGATATTTTAAAATTCAGCCGGCAAAGCTGGGTCCGATGATTAAAATATGCCAGTGTTTCTTGACCGCATCTCCCACTTTTTTCGCGAGTTCAAAGTATATGTGGTTGTGAACATTACAGAGAGTTCTTTAGCTTTAGCAGGTCTTTTTTTGTCGCAGTTCATCTCGTGTTTTTCCCAATGCCAAATGACTGGCTTCATCCACACATTGTGGGGAATAGCCTCTTCTTAGAAACCTCATGCGCATCTCTGCTGCTTTTTCTAGATAATCCTCTGTGGAGTGGCATATACGACGCAGTCTGAACAACTGGCTTCTTGGAAGTCCTCTTTTTAACGGCTCAGGATGGAACCTGTCCCCCTGTAATAAGAGTATTTCTGTCTGTTTCTTTTCTATACAGAGTAGTAAACAGGGTTTCATTTGATTTCTCAATCCACATATCGAGGTAATGAACACGCCGAGTGTCATATTCAATAGTGAATTTGAGATTGGGGTCAATGTCATTGAGGAGTGCCATTAAAATCTGCCGGCTCTTTTCTTCGTTCCTTCCCATATGCAAAAAATGTTGTCAATATATCGATACCACTTCAAGACATTATTCAAAAAAGGATTTTCATTTTCATTATTAACAAAACATTCTTCAAGAAGACCCACATAGAGGTTAGCAGAGCTCGGAGTGAATGTGGAGCCCATCGATGTTCCATTCGTTTGGAGGTAGTATTCACCATCAAACCTGAAATAGTTATACGTCAAAACATATATTCAGCCAGTTCTAAAAAATACATTTAGTTTGTGGATATTCGAGAGTATCTCTGTCTCCCAAATAGTGAGCTAGGGCTGCCCGCCACCCCACATGGGGAATGCTGGTATATAGACTCTCGACATCTTTTCCATATAATGGCAATGCTTGCACATCAGTTTGAATAAAAATGTCTACAAAGTTCGACAACAGCTCTAGCATTGAGCCTATTCCTGCAACCACTGGTCTGCCTGGATAATTGCCTTGTTGTATTTTAGGTTTGTGTAATTTCGGTAAAATGTACAAGCATGGACATATGGCACATTTGCAGCAAAGATATTCCGGTTTTGAGATGAGGTGGTTTAATAGGGCTCCAGATTAGAGCATATATCCCTTTGGAACACCTGTGTGGGATCAACACTCAGTTTTCTATAGAAACGTTCATTGCTCAGTTGTCTCTGAATTTTTTTCTTTATATTTTTCATAGTCTAAAACAACCACAGCACCCCCCTTATCCGCAGGTTTAATAACCAAAGAGGAATCTTTCATTAATTAAGTGCCTGTTCTTCTGTTCTAGTGAGATTCTTCTGAATGTGGTTTGTTTGTCTCCTATATACTGACATCACTTCTTGTTCGACTAACCAACAATGGGTATTAATCGAGGAGTTGTTAACCATAGGACAGAATTGGCTATTGGGCTTAAAATGGGTACCAGTTCTTTGATGTGTTTCTAGGCCCGAAACAGTGCTTTGCGAAAACACATGCTTAAGTTTAATCCTGCGAAATAATTTAAACAGATCTACTCTCGTATCGAATGGTGTATCTGTACATGTAGGTACAAAAGAGAGGCCCTTAGGGCAGCAGGTAGCCTAGCGGTAAAAAGCGTTGGGCCAGTAACCGAAAGGTCGCTGGTTCGAATCCCGAGCAGACTGTGAAAAATCTGCTTATGTACCGTTGAGCAAGGTACTAAACCCTAATTGCTCCTGTAAGTCACTCTGGATGACTTTGCTAAATGACTCAAATGTAACTACCGTTCTCCTCGCTAACATCTGAACTCCTGCCACACCTCTCACTGTAACCCTGGTGTAGTTACAGTTCATTTCACCCCTGTAACCTGACTAAGTTGTCTTGATGTGCATTCCTTTGTTTGTTTCTTCTCTAGGGCTCTGAGTGGAATGCCTCCAATCTAGAGGAACTACGGGACTGTGGGTGAGTGGGCGTCTCACAAACACTAAAGCTATGTCTAGAACTGCTCCCTAACCACCAGCCCTGGCTCACAAACATAGCGTTGTATTATTCTGTATTCTCAAGGACAATACATGTCTGTCAGGTCATTGTTGAATCTCTCCTTCAAAAGACCTACCAATACAAAAAGGTCTGTTGTTAGAACATCGCTAGCACCACTGAACTAAAGTTTTTTTCTTCTTGATGCAGTGTGGGCCACATCCTCAACGTGACCAGGGAGATAGACAACTTCTTCCCGGGCATGTTCACCTACCACAACATCCGGGTGTACGACGAGGAGGCTACAGACCTGCTGGCCCACTGGAACGAGACCTACAACTTCATTGTCCGAGCCAAGTGAGTGCCTACTTCTCAAAACAAACTGAACCCTACTCCTTGAACGGCTAACATGTATGGGAGCATGTGAAGTATTCAACACATAACCTCAATAAAGGAAATGTAGTCTACTAAATAGTGGCTAGTGCCTCTGTCTTGGCCGAAGTTATTCTATAAGCTATGTGGACAGCCTAGTAACTATGGATAAGACATCTTCTAAATGAGCAGGGTTTTAATGTAAAACACATTATTTCCCCACAGGAAGAACCAGTCTAAGTGTCTAGTCCACTGTAAGATGGGTGTGAGCCGGTCAGCCTCCACGGTCATAGCGTATGCCATGAAGGAGTATGGCTGGACTCTGGAGAAGGCCTACAACTTTGTGAAGCAGAAGAGGAGCATCGCTCGGCCCAACGCTGGTTTCATGAGGCAGCTGGCCGAGTACGAGGGCATCCTGGACGCTAGGTGAGTCAGTCAGGGTAGACTGGGGCACTATACAGGTATACTGTAAAAGTTAAATTAATAGCCCAGGTGTTAATTTGCTTCAATCACACACAACCGGCGCTTATTAGAGACAGGCTTCTATTTGAGCCAGGCGTGTATTTCCTTAATGCACACAGCTTTTGCTCAATAAAATGTTGAAAAGACTACCACATTTGTTTGTGACAAAATATGACCAGTATAAACCTTATAATAACAGATCCATCGCAGATCAGACTTGCGAAGACTAGGCTGCGTGTCATCAACCCAATTTCGTACTTTAGCACCATTCTCACTCGTTGAGCCGACCATGTCAAATCACACTGCCGTCTCATCCATGGCAATGATGTTGGTCTCCTTTATCGTGTTTCGCGCAATCTTTACGGTACGGAAGTTCACTAGTAAACAATTCACTAAGACCCAGCGTTTATTTGAAATAGCCGTTTATTTGCTGAAATGTGTGCAGAGGCCCGGCTATTAAAAGGGACAGACGGCTATTTGCGACTCAGCGTTTTAATTTCAGTTTTACGGTATGTAGGTCTGTTCAGGTATACAGTGCCTTCAGAAAGTACCCCTTGAGTTTTCCCACATTTTGTTGTGTTACAGGCTGAAATTAAAATGTATTTAATTGAGATTGCGTGCTTAACAAGTCACATAATAAGTTGCATGGACTCTGTGCAATAAGTGTTAAACGTGATTATTTGAATGACTACCTCATCTCTGTACACCACAAATACAATTATCTGTACGGTCCGGTCCGTCAGTCGAGCGGTGAATTTCAAGCGCAGATTCAACCACAAAGACCAGCAAAGTTTTCCAATGCCTCGCAAAGAAGGGCACCTATTGGTAGATGGGTATAAAAAAGCAGACATTGAATATCCCTTTGAGCATGGTGCAGTTATTAGTTACACTTTGCATGGTGTATCAATACACCAAGTCACTACAAAGATACAGGCATCCTTCCTAACTAAGTTGCCGGATAGGAAGGAAACCACTCCGGGATTTCATCACGAGGCCGATGTTGACATTAAAACCGTTACATGGTTTAATGGCTGTGATGGGAGAAAATTGAGGATGGATCCACAACATTGCAGTTACTCCACAATACTAACCTAAATGACAGAGTTAAATGAAGGAAGCCTGTGTAGAATCCATCCGGTTTGCAACAAGGCACTAAAGTAATACTGCAACTAACTTTTTGTCTTGAATACAAAGTGTTATGTTTGGGGTAAATCCAATACAACACATTACTGAGTACCACTCTCCATATTTTCAATCATAATGGTGGCTGCATCATGTTATTGTATTCACCTTTCAGTAGGAGAATAACCTAAAACACAAGGCCAAATGTACGCTGGAGTTGCTTACCAAGGCTACATTGAATGTTCCTGAGTGGCGGAGTTACAATTTTGACTTAAATCGGCTTGTAAATCTATGGCAAGATTTGAAAATGGCTGTCTAGCGATGACAACCATATTGACAGAGCTTGAATGATTTCAAAAAAAATAATGTGCAAATATTGTACAATCCAGGTGTGCAAAGCTCTTCGAGACTTACCCAGAAAGACAGCTGTAATTGCTGCCAAAGGTGACGCTAACATGTATTGACTCAGGGGTGTGAATACTTGTGTAAATGAGATATTTCCGTATTTCAATTTCAAGATATCTAAACATTGTTGTGGCGCTGCATTGAGATCAGATCAAATGTGACTGTTAAATTACCACCGTAGCTGTTTAGACGGGGTCAGCTAAGTTAAGCAATCTGTAAGGTTATTTGTGTATTATTAGCTTGGTAGAGAGACTGCAGATAATGGCCACAAAGTTTATTAGTGGCTAAGCATCTCATTATGTCTATGATGTCTGTCTGTATACAATACATGTGCTCTGTACACATGGTCACTCTAACCCCCCCCCCCCCCCCCCCCCGCCCCCCCCTGTCCCCCAGTAAGCAGCGCCACAACAAGCTGTGGAGGCCCGAGGGAGGGGAGGACATCCCAGATGAGGCGTCTGGCCAGTGCTGTGGTGGAGAGGAGACGCCCGTGGAGGGTGAGGCCTGGGGGAGGGAGGGCTGCGGAGCCTCCCCCTGCCGGGGCTTGGGCCTGGAGGTGGAGCCCTTGGACCCCCTCAACTACAATTACTACTTCAGACGGCTGTCGGACACGGCCCTAGACAGCGAGCCCTCCACCCCAGTGCGTGGTCCTCCCCTGCTGGGCATGGAGAGGGTGTTTATTGAGATCGAGGATGTGGAGAGGGACGCCCTTCTGGAGGACGAGGGCTTCCCCATGGCCCAGCTGGCTCTGCCCGGGGAAGGCACCGCCGCCCAGACCTGTGGGGGCCGCCTGGAGCCCCTGGAGGACATGAGGCTGAGGCTGGAGTTCAGCACGGTGGAGGAGGAGGACGAGGAGGAGGCGCAGAAGGAGGAGGCAGAGATGGCCGCCCTGGCATGGACTGCTGCAGGAGGAGAGGGAGCGAGAGAGGACGAAGAGAGGAAGGAGCAGGTCAACATGAACCGCTTTAACAACGAGAACGCCAACAACAGTAACCGCCTGGCTGCCAAGCGCAGCTGCCCCGCTACCTTCGACGTGAGTGGGGCAGTCAATAGCTACCTGTATCTATACAAATGGGGGTGTAAAAGTTGGGTTAATTTTGACTTGAACTTGTTTGGGGTTAAGGTTAAAATATTAAGCTTACATGAGGGTAATTGTAATGCCAAATTTATTCGATCCCATTCATTTCAGGGACCAGCATCTTATAGGTGTTATAATATCGGGTGTTTTATTAGCTTCGAGACCTCTGTCTGACCATGCATTCCCTCCCTCTCTCTCTTTCTTCTGTTTAGGACAGTGCTAGCACAGGAAACCCTTACAAAGTCAAGCCCTCCTACCAGTCGTGTAAAGACTGCCTGCGTCTGCCACCAGGGTGGCGCTGTGAGCGCCCAGCAGGAAGCCGCACCCACCGCCTTAACCCCACACGTCACTGCGGAGTGGTCCCCACCATCTCCATAGACCCCCCTGGCACTCACTTCACCAACACCCCTGCCCCCCACTCCCCCTGCACCCTACCTGCCACCATTGCCCGCCTGGAGGCCTACCGCCAGCGGCTGGTGTCGCCCATGAGCTGCGAGGAGCTGCCCCGAGACCGACACTGCTCCTTGGAGACGGAGGACATGGATGAGCTGCAGGAGGATGAGGAGGAGGAAGAACAGGAGCCAAGGCCAGGCAGGGAGGTTGGGACCGGAGCCATCACGGAGCTCACGTTTATGAAGCTCAGCCTGGATGGGGAGAGGCCAGCAGGTCAGTCTCCTAGTGGAGGGGTGGAGTTGCAGCCTCCTGGTGGTGGAGTGGAGCTACAGAGGACGGGGCCTGAGCTGGGGATGGGGCTGGTGAGGCAGAGGGCAGAACAGCTGGAAAGGCTTTCAGGCCTGGCCATGGAGGGTCTACTCTCAGGGGCTGGGCTTGCTGAGCAGATGGACCTGCACTTGGCGGTGGAGGAAATGGAGGGGGATGTAGGGATGCATTCTGAAACCCCCATTCCATCTACCAGCTGCATGGTCACAGCCGCAGACCCCCAGATGAACACCACCCCGGTGTCGTACCCCCAGGGTTCCGCCCAGACCTGGACCCCCGTGTCCTCCCCCCACGGCTCCACCCTCACCCGGAGCTCCAGCAGCGACAGCCTCCACAGCAACCGCGGGGGACACCAAGGCCTGGTCCGGCAGCGCACCCAGGAGATAGAAACCCGCATGAGGCTGGCCGGCCTGACCTTCCCCTCCCTGCTCAAACGCTCTAGCTCCCTGGCCAAGCTGGGAGGCCTCACCTTCTCCACCGAGGACCTCTCACACCTAGCTGACGATCAGGCCCAGCTGTTCTCCACCGAGCCACCAGCCTGCCCCTCCACACCAGGGGGAGAGGAACCCTCTGAGCCCCCATGCACCCCCAGGAGCTGACTGTGTTTCCAGTGTGTCTCCTCCAGACAGGTTCCGCAGTCAGAACTTAGGAAGCAGGTTTGAAGGAGGATGAAGTTTGCTACAGGTGTCCTGGAGACATGCCTGGAGATTCCTCTGTCTCTCGAGACATAATAACAGCATGTTGGCTGGAAGAAAGAAAAATAACAACACAATTCCTATTATACATACATGTACTGTCTGTTTATCAATCCAAATAAGAGATACTGTTTTAGAAGGTACTCTCAATGGAGCTCAATGAATGTGTGCAACTGAGCCTCTGCTTCGATTCGTTCAACATCTCCTCATGTGCCCCTGAACAGACTGACGGTTGAATATTGAATCCTCACTTACTGTATTTTCCTCTTGCGTTTTTGTGTCACCGAATAACGACTTCATCATATGAGCATCTTCCTGCCTCTTCAAGTGAAGCAGTGTACCTCAGTCGGAACACAAGCATCTCAAGAATATTTTAGTCCATGACTGTCTTTGTTGACTTGCCTCTCTTCTCAATGACTGGCTCAGCCAGCCCTCCTCCATTTGAGGTACTTCATGAAATAATGTCTTGAAAAGTGGTCAATATGCTATTCATGGCCGTACAGTGTTACACAACGTGTCCTCGTCGTCACGGCTACAGCCTCTTCTTGAGCAATGCTATGGATGATGGGAAGAAACGCAGAAAGAGAAGTAATATTGACTATGTCCCGGTTTCCATTCTCTCCTGGATTCGTTTGTTTCTTTGAAGCAGTTTAGAGGGAGAATATAAACGTTGGATTTGTTTAGTTTTCGCCACAGCTGGCATTTCACCACTGCTGTGCAAAGGCAATAGGCACAGTAGTTCAATGATCTGATTGAGAACTCATCATCATCCTTGTATGGTTTGAGAGGATTTGTGGGCAACTGAAAGAGTTCAAATTGTTTTGGGATTGGATTTCACAATGCTGTATTACTACTCCACTTTACCACTGATTAGTGCTCTGTCCCCTCTTCTCCAGACCAGCTGTAGTCCGACATACTGTGTCTGACACCATATCTTTCTTCCATCATCTCTGCATCACTCTCAAAAGGCAATCAAATACATTAGGTTCAAGTTTTTTTCTGACTGCATTCTTCTTCTATTTATTCTCCTCCCTTATTGACACACATTTGTGGTATTGCACAGTAGGTGTGGGAGCTTTGTGAAACCGGCTTTATTCAACTGTCATTGTGCCAGAGCAACATTGGACTCCCTTTATTTGTACTGTAACAAAAAAAAAATGGAATCGTTGCCATACATTGAAGCAGAACTACTGTATAAGTCACATTTTGTTTGAACAGCTTGTTTTTTGCTTTCACAGACCTGGGAGTTCCAAATGTGTCTGTGATGTTAGCAGCACAGCGTAATGGGCTTTAGCTGGATCTGTTTGGGAAAGAAGCAGCTTTTCTCAGCCTTTCGCATGGCAACACTAACAGCCAAACAAGGAAGTTGGGACAAAAAAAACAAGTTGAGGCATTGGAAGGAACAGACGATTATCTACCGTCATAGTTTCTCAGAAAGGGTTTACAGTGCTGCTTTCTGTTGCAGTCTGTAGAATATCAGTAGCTAGCTACTACAATTTTTTTATTTTTTATTTACAGCAGACATGAGAAACTTCCGAAGCTGTGTGTAGAGCAGCAGCACAGTATGACAGGCCAAGTCTGACTGGAGGCTCTGCCATCCCGCATGCTGTTTGACCAATGTTCCCTTAACTTAACCCCTATATTTATCAGTTTGAGTATTTATTTAGTACAGGTTCTAATTTGATAAACTGGCGCATAATATGCAGGTAGTTGACTTCTTTGTGGCCAGCCTAAACTTACTCTGCCCCAAAGGTTATTATGCTTTTGAAAGTTGTTTGGCTGTTTATAAACTAATGCATTTGGCATGTTGAGTGTGCAAGGATAATATGTGTGATGGTGGCAGTGTGTGTGTGTGTGCAGGCGCATGCATACATCAGGAGTTTATTACCATGGTTGTGACAGGAGTGCTATGTGACGATGGGAAAGCTGTCTGTGTATGAGTGCAAAACATCTGTTGCTCTTTTAAAGTAGGGGGATCAATTGACTTTTTTTCAATTGAGCTGTACATATGTCATTGCCACTGACGCAATGGCCTATACTATATGTAGACAAGATTGCTTTTGATTTGTGATAACTGAACAAAGAAAAATGAAAATCACTCGTTCACCCAAATTACACAATTACACATGGTTTTCTTTACTTTGTCTATAGACTGCTTACAGGGTATGACAGGAATCCATGCTATGGTGTAGTTTCCCTAGCACTGTTTCCAAGTCATGGACCTCATTTTTATTCGATTTTCTTGCACATCGTGTTTAAAACATCTATAAGTGACTGAGTTTCTCAATCAATTTTGGATAATTTGGACATGATACGCGGAAAAGTCTAATATCGGTCCCGTGACTTGAATGGGATTTGTGCCACAAATGCTAAGATGTTAGCATGTAGAAACGGTGCCAGAGTAACTAAACCAAAGAATGGATTGCTGTCATACCTTGTGCATAGACTGCTTACAGGGTAAGGAAAGCAATGTGTAATTTGGGTGAGCTATCCCTTTAATCATATGAGTGGCTCTGCATTTTTTTATATCAGCAACTATTGTCAGTGTTTGTAACTCAGAGGTACTGGTCAAAGCAAATTTGCATTTAATTTGGGTACAAGCCACATTAATGGGTTGGGTTCTGTGGTCAGTGAACACTTTGGTGTTTGCACTTAAGGTTACTGCACTTAAGACAACTGGGTGAATTTGCCTGTGTTCACTGGTAGGTATTCAATTTTAAAGAGGTTGCCTCACAGGAAATACAGTCATTAGAATGGAATAGGAAGTAGTAGCGTTTTAAATTGAGATTTGTCTACAAAACTGCCCCCTGTCCCTTTTTTTTTTACTTAAATTTTTTTTAAATATAGTTCAGCCAATCCGATGTCTAGCACTTGAGGTCACCATATATCATTTGGGTTTACGCTTTATTCCAACCCACTGTTATAATGCCTTAATGTAGCTGTTATAATCATGATGTAACTTCTGACATAGCAGGTTATTAAAAGGGTTACAGAATACCCTATAATATTATAAAGAGTGGAATTAGATCCCGACGGTTCAAATATTTATTTCACGACACTGGTGTGGTGATGACATTATTGTAGGATCTGTTTGGTTGGCCAGTGGTGCCCAGTGTTACGTCATGCTCATAGCAGTGAACAGTAGGCCATATGACGGAGGATTTAAGTGCAGTCAAAAGAAGTGTCTTGAACTAGTCCATCACAACTGATGCTATGCTTAAAGCTACTGCACTGTTTTTTTAATTTAAAAAGAAATCTATTTCTACTTAAGTGCCTTAACCCTGGCCTTAGCTCTGTCTGTCCTAACCTCGTCACAGGCTTTGCAGAGTCATTGTGAATGAGTGTATCCATGGAAATGCCACTTGCCCTCTGCCCCCCCAAAAAAGAATGATCCCGATGCCCCTCGAAAGCTACATGTTGATACACACGGAGCACACAAGCTCTGTACACGTGTATTTGCTTGACAGGCTCATCAATTGCTATTATTTAGTTTTCTATTATTGAGACCAAAGTCTGAGGGGTTTATTTGTGCAAATGGGCACAGAACAAAGTTTTCTACATACATTCCCAGGCATCTTAGGGTTCACCTGCCCTTACTTGACAATCCTTAAACTGGTCAATTGCTTTGAGAGTGTGAGACAGAAAGCTGGGTATAGAGACCCTGAGACATAGGAAGAGGGGGAACTTATATGTCAAGATGTTCATGTCAAGAGTACAAGTTGCCATCTTTCCCTGATATTCATTCCTTACCATAAACAAGTGTTAGATATGTTTTTGCATATAAGGCATAAATGAATGAAAACTCATAAAACATACATCATCATATTGAGAGTAAAAAATTTTTACATTGATTGTTTTTGTTATATATTTTCTTTTTTTACATTTTAAACTGTAACTTATTGTTTGCACTATGTTAATGTGTAATGCACTTTTTTAAACCATTTATTTTACATTTTGTTAAAAGGATGTCCAGTGGATGTGAATCATGGAAATAAACCATTTCCTCTGCATAACCTATCTGCTGGCCTACAGTGGATCATACTTAATGGGGAGGAGACAGTCCCTCTTCTGACACTTGCATTGCAACTACATGCACATAGACCGTTGGTTCCCAATCTTTTCTGAATGACACCACATAAGAAAACAAATGCCAAGGCTCACTTTAATCTGACTTTCCTGCATCAAACAAAATTATGCCTTGAAGAAAAGCAACTCTAATAGGCTATATTAAGCAGCCAGCTTGAAGTTCCATGTTCCCTCCGTTTCCTCCTCCACACTGCGTGAAGCAAACGTTTTCTCAAATGCGAGACATTTATTTATTGTTTTAAATATGGTTCACTGGAATCTTAATGTTATGGTACCCATATAATGACTGATAAGTGTTGACCCCTTATAGACCTTGCAGAATTTCAGCTTTATATTAACTAGAAGAAAGGACTGATGGTCTACTGCGGTGCGTCAAATAAAAGGGATGTTATTGAGATCTGCTTTTGTTTTGCAGGGATGTGCAAGGAGGTTTTTTGTCTCTTGTGAACAGCAGTATCTGTTTGCGTTAGAGCTTTTGCATGGGCTTGGTTAAATCCACAAGGCAGAGAATTCTTATTGAGTTAGTCAAATTAAGTCATTCTGACATCACGGGATGGACAGGGATGTGCAAGGAAGCAAAGGAGACTGACAGTGGAAGAAGGAGTACCTCCAACAAGACGACTTTATAGTCCTTCGGGGAAACAGGCTAGACAGACAGGCAGGCCGGCCTGCGGATTCCACAACTCGGACTGGGGTGAGTGCCTCCCTACCTCCATTCTGAATCTCTAGCCTCAGATGACATTAAGAAAATGCTCTTACCATGATGACAGAGATGCAGACTTTATGGATAGGTTACATCAATTCCGATTGAGTTATATTTGTTGACGTGTGGGTTAGAGCAATGTTATAGTCCTAATTCTCTGGGGAATCAACTAGAGCAGCATATTATTTGATGTTATTCTGAGTGACATATTTTTGCATTCACGTGTCAGTCAACATGGTGCATGTGCCTCAGTTGTTTATGTCATGATATAACTCCCGGGTAAAGGAATCGACACTCAACCATCCCACTCCATCCATGGCCATGATGATTCAGAGCCAACTCCATGTTTGCACCTCTCAATAGGCTGTTCTGAAGTTGGCCAAAAAAGTAAGCAGAGGTATTTGTGTAGTTATCCGTTTCTGGCCTACCGAATAATTACATAGCAGGCTTATTGTCACACTAGGCTCTGCATAGCTGTTACCTATTTGACTCTCCTATTAGTTGTTTAAATGTGTGTCCTATGTTGCACTACTTTCACCTTTTTGTTTCAAAACAGCCTATGTTGGGACTTTCGGGAGTTGCTAAGAGTTTGTTCAATCTGAGTCACATGTCTCTCGTTGATGCTCAGTGTCCTCGCATGATAGGAGAGAAATGGAAAGAGCGGGAGGGAGGGGATATTTGGGTGAGGTCGTTGTCACAGATGCCTCCCACAGCTGCCAGCTGCTGCCATTTTATAAGACTCTGTACACATCCATCTCAAAATAACCCCTGCGATACAAGACGGAAGGAACTCTGAGATGAGCATACCACTGTGATTTTTATTTTGTTGCTACAACATAACAACATTGTGAGAATAGAATAAATGAATTGGACCACTCTTAAGTGTATGTGATATGTGTATATGATCATGACTCATTTCTCGTCAGGTTACGGTTACAAAGTCGTCAGACCTGTTTTATATCTCTTATTCAATTCAACAACTGAGCCACAAAATTAAGGCTGTGTGGAATAAGTTGAGAATTTTTTTGGGAAATAGTCAGAATTCATGTCAACATTACAGTTTTGAAAATGGAGCTTGTTCAAAAAAAAGTAGTCTCTTGGGACAACTTATCCCACAACTTACTTATTGGGTAAGTTGAATCACGGGACAGGGTTTAGTTAGGTCTCCTACAAATGTCTGTACTGAATTAAATATTACCACTACCTTTTAAAAAAAACGTATCTTTATTTACCCCAACACAATCACTTTTTGTATTTTCATATTTTTTCTAACACAGGCTTAACACCTAACAAACACTTTGTACTTTTTTAACACTTTTAACATAGGCCAGGCCCTGTTGTTACCTCATATCCCAGTGATGCCTTGCATTACACCTGGGAAGGAAACACTTCCATTTGCTCAACTTGACATTGGATCAACCATTGGCTCAACTTACCCCATGGTCATTGGCTTACCCCAAGGCAAACATTTTTACTATATTAGCCCACACAGCTACAAGGATGCACTTTAATGCTAGGTTTAGGACCTCATATTGACGCTTATGGAGACTCCAACTGATGTCTAGAACGATCTTAAAATGATCTACTTTGGCTTAGATACAAGCATCATGAAAACTCTTAACACAAATTAATTTGACTTTTGGTGAATCTATTTTTTGGACCTGACTTGCTTACCACTTTTTCCATGTGGTTTCTTCCTTCAGACTCCATGAAATGATGACCTCTTCCTAAAAATTTGGTCAAATTATGAATTTTGTGTATGGTTTCCTATAAACAAGGGTGGCTCTGCTTACACACTCTTCCCTACTGTATTGACCTGTCAGAATTTAAAGTTTTAAAAAACCAAGAAATGTTTATTAAAACATTGATCACTGCGGGTCTGGGTTTAATGCAGTATAATTGTCTGGGGAGCTTACTAAAAATGTTTCATATACGAGTAGCCCTGGACAAGGGCGTTCTCTAGGCCTACATGGATAAGCCTAAAAAAATCGGTGAGTGGCTCTCAGCACCACTTAAGCCTGAAATAGCTAGACAGGCAGCGGGCAGGATTAGTGATGCAGGGTCAAGAGGTTGTCACCTGTTTGTCCTCAATCACGTCACCCTGCGGAATCAAACAGATACTGGAACATGGACATGAAATTAAAGGCTACAGGATGTCTTCATTTGGTTTTCATCCATAGGATATATGTTTAGTCACTCCATTTTGTAGTCTACTAAATCAACACCCTATGAACATTGAACATGTGTACAGTGTCTTCAGGAAGTATTCACACCCCTTTTACTTAACATTTTGTTGTCTTACAACGTTTAATTAAAATGGATTTATTTGTCTTTTTTTTCAACAATAGACACAATACTCTGTCAAAGTGGAAGACAAATTCTAACATTTGTAAAACAAAATCATGAAAAATACAAAATACCATTAACTATTCAACACCTTGAGTTAATACACGTTAGAATCACCTTTGGCAGCTGTGAGTCTTTATTGGTAAGTCTCTAAGAGCTTTCCACACCTGGATTGTACAGCAGTTGCCCATTATTATTTTCAGAAGTCTTCAAGCTCTGTCAAATTGGTTGTTGATTATTGCTAGACAACCATTTTTAGGTATTGCCATAGATTTTCAAACAGTTTTAAGTCAAAACTGTAACTTGGCCACAGGAACATTCACTGTCTTCTTGGTAAGCAACTCCAATGTAGATTTGGCCTTGTTTTAGGTTTTTGTCCTGCTGAAAGATGAATCCATCTCCCAGTGTTTGGGATTTTGTCTGTGCTTAGCTCCATTCTGTTTCTTTTTTTATCCTGAAAAACTCCCCAGTCCTTAACAATTACAATTATATGCATAACAAGATGTACCCACCACTATGTTTTAAAATATGGAGAGTGGTACTCAGTAATGTGTTGTATGGATTTGTCCCAAACATAACACTTTGTATTCAGGATAAAAAGTAAATGACTTTGCCAAATGTGTTGCTTACTTAAGTGCCTTGTTGCAAACAGGATGGATGCTTTGGAATATTGTTATTCTGCACAGTCTTCTTTTCACTCTGTCAATTAGATTAGTATTGTGGAGTAACTACAATGTTGTTGATCCATCCTCAGTTTTCTATCACAGCCATTCAATTCTGTAACTGTTTTAAAGTCACCATTGGTGTCTTGGTGAAATCCCTGAGCAGTTTCCTTCCACTCCAGCAACTGAGATAGAAAGGACGTGTGTATCTTTGTAGTGACTGGGAGTATTGATACACAATCCAAAGTGTAACGAATAGGTTGGCCATGCTCAAAGGAATATTCCATGTCTGCTTAAAAAATTTTATTTTTTAAAAACATCTACCAATATGTGCCCTTCATTGGAAAACCTCCCTGGTCTTTGTGGTTGAATCTGTGTTTGAAATGTACTGCTCGACTGAGGGACCTTGCAGATTAAAGACCGAGTATGTGTTGGGTACAGCGATGAGATAGTCATGTTAAACACTATTATTGTCCATGCATCTTATGTGAGTTGTTAAGCAAATTTTTACTCCTGAACTTATTTAGGCTTGCCATAACAAACGGATTGAATACTTATTGACTCGAGATTTCAGCTTTTCATTTAAAAAATAAGTAATAATTCTACAAACATAATTCCACTTTCACATTCTGGTGTATTGTGTGTGTAGGCCAGTGACAGAACTCAATTAAATCCATTTTAAATGCAGGCTGTAACACAATAAAATGTGGAAAAAGTCAAGGGGTGTGAATATTTTCTGAAGGCATGTGCTGTTAAGGACATGGTATCACATTTCTGTGTCATAGCGCTAGTTACTGTGATGACACAGACAGGCCCATTGGACGTAAACGCTCACTATGTGCATTTCAGAAGGTTTTGGCAATGTAAATTAAGTTTTTACTTCAGATAATAAACTGACCTTGGTGTGATGGTCAGTTGAGGTCCTAATACTTTGTATATTTGTTTGCAACCTAGAACTACTAAGAAACATCATGCTATTTTAAGCCTGTTGAGTTTTGTTCCTCTTGAATAATCTCCCCTCGGCCGTCCATTACGTCAGTCGTAAAACTGTCCTGACCAGTTCCCAGACAGACAACCCAGTTCAAAAGTCAAAGCCCTTGTGACTTTTATGTTATTCCAGCCGATCTTTCCATGGTCCTCGTTGTCATAACAATCATAAACAATTAATGGGTTTGAAGGAGGACACAGGAGAGCACTCTGTTGTTGCTGAGCTATAAATCCCTGTTTCCAATGGCACTTAAAATTAGGGACAAATTCGAGTTGGCTCGAATGTAATTCTCAAATTCCACCTGGCTCGAGGGAATCCCGGGCCAGCGCAGCCCAGTTTCACAATTAGAGTTCGAGCTGGTGACGCCGTTACTATGCAACCACCAATCTGATCCCTGCTGGATGCTGATACAACGTTTAGCTAGCTTGTCTGGGCTTGTCGCTGTTACCTAGCACACGAATAAGCAGTACTGTAGTAGTCAGACATGACACAAATTACCGCCATCGCTGGATCCGTCATTCATTTTTGCACTACACAAACTTTTATGAGAACAGTCAGCCCTTGAATGTTAGCTACCTAATGTTAGCAAGCAAATCAGAGTTGAAACAAGCTAGCTAGTTAACGTGAGCTAGCAGGAATTTTAGCTGGCCAGGTCGTATTGAAAGCTAGCTACACGGCTCAGCCTGGTTGACACTGGCAGCAGTATGGGCTAACGTTAGTTACAGCATGGTGAGGGTGAATTAAATTATTCATCTTGTTAGCTAGCAACATTAGCGAAGCCAGCTGCAGTCACATATTGGCTACCTAGCAATATGACATTTCACATTTCTGGAGGCAGTGGAAACGCAATTTGAGCTAGCCCACCAAGGCCAGCCCAACCTGGGTTGACTTCAAAGTGCCAGTGGAAACATGCATGATGCTACTGATGGGACATGATCGGATTGGTTTAATTCTGTCGTGTGCCTTCCTGTACTATTCTAAGAGTGTGCTTAGATCATGCTCTTACTGTAGATATATGTCAACATGCTTAATAGATTTATTTTCAATGGGAAATGGACATTGGTTTTGTTCGGTTCACGTTCCAAACAGCCCTCAGTCTTTGACCTTGGCACCTGGCTGCTGACTGATTCTATTATCCCAGTTGTCCTGTTTCCCTTTTGGCCCTGTGACTCACTGGCGGCAGTGAGAGCCACTTTAATTATAGCGCCACAACATTCCAGCAGGACAGAATGAGGAGAGAGTGAGTCCACTGGAGAGAGTGGTGGGATTTCAGAGGGAAAGAGAGAGTAATATATATTTATTTATTTATTTTTCCTATTCTATATATAGAAATCTAGAAAGGTCGGGGGTGATATAGTAAGAGAGCGAGAGGCTTGGCCCTAGGCCTTATGTCAAATTAAGAGATGGGCAAGCAGAATGCTACTGTACACTGAGTAATTCCTTGACCACTGCTGTGTCTTGACATGTATCTCTCTCTTCCTTTTAGAGAGAAAACAACAACTACAACAACCAATGGGTCAGAAGCTGAACAAAGTGTCGGAAAAGGAGGGAGTTTCAACAAATGCCTCCAATGGAGGACAGCAGTCGGAGCCCGGTGAACAGGGCAGTGGTAGCAGTAGCGGTGGGACTGGGAGCTATGGGAAAACAGAGGGACTGAGTGTCAGCAGCCGCCTGGCCAGTGAGCAGGGAGGTGATGAGCTCACTGCCACCCCGGCCTTGACAGACAACCTCAGTGAGGGGCCAATGAGCACCTCTCTAGGTGAGGAACAGAGCCCCTTGACCGCAGGGGGAGGGAACGAGGGAGGGGACAGAGAAGGCAGGGCTGTCACATATGATATAGAGAAGCCAGAAAGTGTCCTGAACTCTGAGAGGAGCACACAGCACTCAGAGCCCAAATCACAGAATAAAGCTGTGGGTAGTAAGAAAAGGGTAAATACAATGGAAGGACAAGTGAGGAGTAAATCCCTGGCTGGCGGTTGGCACTGCGACACAGATACAGAGGATACGACAGATATGTCTAACACAGAGGACTTGGTGATCTCAGAGGCTACCGAGGAGGACTTTGTACTTCTGGAGAAGGATGAATCGTGGTTATCGTCTGATGTGAGGAGCGCGATCTCTAAAATCAGGGACAAAGAGAAGCCACTCTCTGTAAATAGAATAGTGAAGGAGGATACGACTTCTGCCGCTGTTGTGGATAAACCTAAAGACCCTACAACGTCGCCTACTGATCCAAAGAGGAACGTTTCTTCTGCTGTGGATGATCAGAGGCTCAGTGAGGACAGACTTCAGAGGTCTTCAGGAAAAAAACACCAGGAATCCAGTAAGAAGACCTCACAAAAAGCCTCATCTTTGGGTGATGAAACAAGCAAAACACAGAGTTTGCAACAAGTAACACGGGATGAGGTTACGAGCAGCACTGTAAACACTTATTTTGTTCTCTCCAGTAATGCTAGCAGTGGTTGCAATGCACATACCCGATGTTCACACACAGAATGTTCAGAAAGAGCGGATCCACATTTGGCTGAACCTGCAGGCATCATGTGTCGCCCGAAGAAGGCTGAACGAACTGAAGCTGTCAAAGCTATGACAGAGAATGAGGCGGGAAAGACTGCGACTTGTGAGCTCAAAACGGGCATTCAAGGCAAGAAACCAGCTCTCTTGAGTATTGAATCAACCCATGCCAATTCCAAGCCAAATTATATATATAATAAATCCCCTGAAGAAAAAGACTGCACTCATGAGGATTTGGTCCTTTGGAATATAGAGGAAGAACCTGAGGAGAAAACAGAAGCATTAACCACGCTCAACACCAAAACGAAGCCGGACAAACGCTCGGAGACGACAGATCCTGTTAAGAGTAGTTCACAAACTGAAAAAGAGAGGAAGGACACAGCCACAGATGAGCATCCACAGGGGAAAGACATGAAGAGGAGGGAGGTAAAGAGAGACTGTGTGACAGACCACAGGATTGAGGCTTGTGAGTCAAATCGGTGCGAACCTGAAGTACTCAGGGCATCTTCCGCATGTGTCCCAAGACATCTTGACACACCAAATCCTCCTCAGCCTCCACCAAGGGCTAAGGCCAAAGGTACAGACAAAAGTGGGAAATCCATTCAACAGTTTGATAATCTAGAGAGCCATTGTGGTAATGTCTCCTTACAACAGCAAATTGAAACTTCTACTGGAAAAGCAAAAGAAGTATCCCCATCCACGGATACATGCATCTCCATCACCAAATATGAACATTTAGCTGCTGAACAGTCTCAGAGTAAGACTCAGGCTGTTTTACATGATGCTAAGGAAGAACTTGCTGGTAGTTGTTCTTCTGTGAAGGTAGAGAAAGAGCCAGTACTTCAGAATGCAGTCATATCTCCCTCACCAATTCAGATTCTGAGTGTTACTGAGAATGCCAAAACATCCCTTTCTGATGAGACTGTTAATTTAATGACTGGTAGAGGAACAAACACCCTATCAGCTGCCTCTATGTCTAAAAAACAGGTCAAAGTTAATGTCCTCTCCTGCTCTGTCCCCAAGATGCCACAACTCATAACTGCCTCGTCCTCATGCTCATTAGAACAATGCAATGTGATTCCCTTACCTCCTCTGTCTGTGCCAACTTTAGAGGACAGTGATGGGCAGAGGCAGGTTGTTAGCATGCAGATGGAGAGCCAGCCTGTCTGTTACATTGCTGTCATCACCCCACCACCCATCATTCACATTCTGCCTGAGAGGGAAATGGAGAGCACATTGCCAACACAACAAAACAACAGTATGGATTTCACCCAGACAGAGGACAAAGCGACCTCAGGTGCCTCTATAGATCCTTATTTTGCAGGGGAGAGGCTTAAACCAAAGGGGCCTCCTCCACCTGTCCCAAAAAAGCCCCAAAATCCCTTCATTAAGATTCCAGCTGCAAAAACCTGCTGCTTGGATGAGCAGAAGATATGTGATGATGATTACCACAAGGAGGAGGAGAAGAAGAAGAAGAAGAGGAGGAGACATTCACATCAAGTCAACAAAGAAAATGCTTGTGCCACAGCTCCTCAGGACATGTGTGTGTTATGGGACAACACAGGTGCTGCTTATACTGTACCATCCAACATGTACACGCCAGATAATTTTGATTTTTCACAACGACAAAGGACACCAACTAGAGAGGAAAAGTATAGAAATATCATAGATTTTGATGCTTGGGCACAAATGGTCAAACGTGCTGCAGAAGAGGAAGAACCAAAACAACTTTACATGTTGGATGGACAACCTTTTTTGGAAAAGCAGGCTAAATTCAAAGGTCCACCGCCTCCTGTACCAAAAAAGCCCCAAAAGCCATTTGTTCTATTAGAAACGGTTGCAATCTCAGAAGACATAACTTGTCCTTCAGATGACGAGGAGATACGAGAACTAGAGCAGGCCTTGTGTAAGAGAATGAAATGTGATGATGATGATGACCCTGAACCCCCTGCTGACACTGTCAGCACAGATGTCCGTTGGAAGAACTTTGACCACAGTGACCGTATAGATATCCATAGTGGTCTTGTTGAGCAGCGTTATCGTGATACTGTGTCTGAGCATGAAACTGAGACATACAGGCCTGTGGCTGAGCTCATAAAGGAGACTAACCGGATGCACCAGAGAATCAGGCATGCAGACTGGGAAAAACCCCTTGCAGCCAAGTCCATGATCAGACATGCAGACCGGGCAAAACCACTCATGGGCATGTCCATTGCCGGGGCTGTGGGCCAGGGCCAGAGCCTGAAAGTATCACAGATGAAGAAGGCCTTTGATGTCACTAAGAAGCCTGCTGAAAAACCACCAGAGCCTGAACTCAAAAAAGGTAAGAAGGTGCTTTGGATCAATGTTCTCTCTGTCTATATGTCTCCCTCATATCAAATGTCATTTGTAACATGCTTTGTAAACAACAAGTATAGGCCAACAGTGAAATTCTTAATTGCGGGCCCTTCCCAGAAATGCAGAGAGAAAAAAATTGAATAAATAGAAAAATAATAACACAAGGAATAAATGCACAATGAGCAACGATAACTTGGCTATATGCACGGGGTACCAGTACCGAGTCGATGTGCAGGGGTACGAGGTAATCGAGGTAGATTCAATATGTGCGTACACAGTAGGTAGGGATAAAGTGACTAGGACACAGGATAGATAAACAGTAGTAGCAGTGTTAGTGTATGTGATGAGTCAAAAGGGTCAATGCTATAGCTATTGGTTAACTATTTAATGCTTGGGGGTTAAAGCTGTTCACCGTCCTGTTGGTTCCAGACTTGATGCATCGGTACTGCTTCTATGACTTGGATGACTGGAGTCTTTGACAATTTTTAGGGCCTTCCTCTGACACGTCCTGGTATGGAAGTCCTGGATGGCAGGGAGTTCAGCCCCAGTGATGTACTCTCTCTCCCTCCCTCCCTCTTGCTCGCTCACTCTAGTTGGTGTGTCTCTCTCTCTCTCTCACCCACACACACACAGCCACACACACACATGAGGAACCTGAGTTGTAAAGAAGCCATCTTTGCCAGATTGCAGTCTGCCTTTGAGTCAGTGACACACACTAGCCCATTGAAACTATGTACTGTTAGAATGTGTTAGTCATGCCGTTTGGTTCAGCCACACTGTACATAGAACCACATGTTTGAGGGTTGGCAATAGTGCCTAATAAGTAGCTGACTCTTACAATTAAAATAAATAAGGTACAGGTTGACTTGGAGCAAACATCTGAGAGATGTGGTAAGCAGGATAGCATGAATGGAGACATTTGGAACTGCCTGCCCTGCAGTTCTCAGAATCACCACCTGCAGGCGCACTAAACATAAGAAAGCTGAGTGTTGGCACATTATTGTACACATTCTTTTGCTGTTGGTTTTGACTGTGCCTTGAAGTTTAACTGTAGGCTATGTCCAATCTAGCAGGGCTATGCAGTTGCATGGGCGTGTCAATTAAAAAGTTAATTAGGCTGAGTGTGTGACATTTCATGCTGGTTGCATGTACAGGTTGTCTACAGCAAATACTCAATCATTTCTGAGACCATTGGCATTGTTCCTCCAAAACGACCATGATCTAGGCCTTGTTGTCTTTTTATTATAGGCCTACTTGTAACAGTGTTGGTGATGCTTTCATAGACCCATTAATAATTTTCAGTGGAGAAAAAAATATGTTTTTATTAAAAGAGTATCTTTATCATATAAATGAGACAATTGATATCTCTCCGATATGGGATTCCTATAATGCCTCATATGGAAGAGGCGGGGATGAAACAGGGCGTTGCTTCCGGTTCATGGAATTGCAGTCTGGAGGGAAAGAATACTCGAACGGCTGAACGAGTGTAACAAGGGAAAAATCTTAACGGACGAGGGCTAAACTACCATATTCATGTTTTCAGATTGATTACCTCGTGTTCACGGAAAATTTCGCATAGATTTAGGAGGTAAGGAAAATGGACTGTCCTGTATTTGCAGTAAACATCTTGCTGCTAGCTAGCCTACCCGGCTGTGCACCGTTTTGAATGGGAACAGCCAGAGCCATGAATAAAATCTGCACTTGCGTCATAATAGCTCACTGACGGTGGTCTATGCTCCAAATTCTAGACGGTAGCATCTTCAAGTAAATTCCTAAACATCTTTGTCATTCATTTACTAGACACCGCTGTAGCAAGTCATTATTAACCACAAATTTGTCCTCCCGGGTGGGGAGCTGCCTTTGGAAATTATTGCTAATGAATTGCACATAAGGAAGTAGCTAGCATTTTTGCCTGCCACACAATGTATGGCTATTGTCCACCTTAAGATTATAGAATGAAGAGTAGCCTGCTATATAATGACTATGATCAAATGTGTTGGTTTATTAATACACTGTACTTACATGTCTACTCTGAACAATCATCAATAACCTGTATTAATCAGAGACATGCATGGAGATGACGGCAGCCTACAGGACCCAGCCATCTAGCTAATAGCTAGCTACATTACTTAGCTGCCTAGCTACATACTCTGGCAGACAATGATGTGTCCAATGATAGGCATCAACGATGCCCAGTCTAATAGCTAGCTAGGCCATAAACGTTTTATAGATGCCACTGGTGGAGTTGTCACATTTCAATCCAAGACTATAGTTATCAGTCTGTCTACTGCACCTCAACTGTTCTTAACCAGAAAATAAGCATATGGCATACCTTAGTCTGACCAACATTTTAATCATTTTGAACACGAATGAAATATTTTCGTTATAATGTGTCCTGAAGTCGACCTCACAATACCTAGCACCTACAATAGCAAATGGTTTGCATTATTGGTCATGTCACTTTTGCTTGCTCTAGTGGAGTAGTTATTTCCTGAGAAGGCAGGGAATTTAAGCTACAGAGTTATTGCGTGTTGATGGATCAGTTTCTATGGGTGAAGTTGGACATTCATTCATCTATCAGGGGTGAGAAGATATTATATAGTATATGCCATGTAGCAGATGCTTTTAGCCAAAGCGATTTAGTCATCCGTGCTTTTATTTTTGTAAGGGTGATCCATGGCCACCATGCTCTACCAACTGAGCCACACAGGACCGATATATATGATTGACTTCTGTTTAGCAGCAGAGTATGTATGAGTCTAAAAGTTGCTGACATAACTGTCAATGCTGTATGTTGTGTATAGTAAGGATTTATGTATGACCCTTCCATTCCAGTTACAGCTGCAACTAACTCTGTAAGAAGAAGACTGGGTGATTCCATATCTCTAATTGAACTACAGTGAAAGATGCCGTACACTCAGTAAAAAAAGGACGTAGACCAAAGGTTCATATGGGTATGATCTTTAAGTTGGAGTGGTGCTATCCCAGACTCAGTCCTTTTTGTGCCATGCTGCTCTCTGTAAAGTAGGTCATTGTGTTGAGAGAAATTAGGCATGCGAGGCATGGAGCACATCTTGTTGAATGGATCATGTGTGTGAGAGGAGAGCCTTTCCAGAATGAATCATTAGGGCTGAAACTAGTAATGGAACGAAATGTTCTGTTTGTCAAACCCTGCATGTCCTTCTCTGGCTGCATCGTACAGTTGTAGTGATGCAGGCTGTGGTCATATAGCGTATGTCCTGTACCCAAGGCTTCGACCCAGGAGAGTATTTGACCCAGGAGAGATGGCCTTGCTGTGCTAATGCCTGTTCCCGCTTCAAAAGAGATCGATGTGTGATTAGGAGAGTCCATTCAGGACAAATTAAGGATAGCCTATGTGTAGGCTAATATGATTTATAGGAAATATAGTGTTGCTATACAGTGGGCTCCAAAATTACTGGCACCCCTGACTAGAGGTCGACCGATTTATGATTTTTCAACGCCGATTCCGATTATTGGAGGACCATAAAAGCCGATACCGATTAATGTGCCGATTTGTATTTATTTATTTGTAATAATGACAATTACAACAATACTGAATGAACACTTATTTTAACTTAATATAATACATCAATAAAATCAATTTAGCCTCAAGTAAATAATGAAACATGTTCAATTTGGTTTAAATAATGCAAAAACAAAGTGTTGGAGAAGAAAGTAAAAGTGCAATATGTTCCATGTAAAATATGTGCCATGTAAGAAAGCTAATGTTTCAGTTCCTTGCTCAGAACATGAGAACATGAAAGCTGGTGGTTCCTTTTAACATAAGTCTTCAATATTCCCAGGTAAGAAGTTTTAGGTTGTAGTTATTATAGGACTATTTCCCTCTATACCATTTGTATTTCATTAACCTTTGACTATTGGATGTTCTTATAGGCACTTTAGTATTGCCAGTGTAACAGTATAGCTTCCGTCCCTCTCCTCGCTCCTCCCTGGGCTCGAACCAGCAACACAACGACAATTAGCGCGCGCTAACTAGCTAGCCATTTCACTTCGGTTACACGAGCCTCATCTCGGGAGTTGATAGGCTTGAAGTCATAAACAGTGCAATGCTTGACGCACCACGAAGAGCTGCTGGCAAAACACATGAAAGTGCTGTTTGAATTAATGTTTACGCGCCTGCTTCTGCCTACCACCGCTCAGTCAGATACTTGTATGCTCAGTCAGATTATATGCAACGCAGGACACGCTAGATAATTTCTAGTAATATCATCAACCATGTGTAGTTAACTAGTGATTGTTTTTTATAAGATAAGTTTAATTCTAGCTAGTAACTTACCTTGGCTTACTGCATTCGCGTAACAGGCAGCCTCCTTGTGGAGTGCAACGAGAGAGAGGCAGGTCGTTATTGTGTTGGACTAGTTAAGGTTGCAAGATTGGATCCCCCGAGCTGACAAGGTGCAAATTTGTCGTTCTGCCCCTGAACAAGGCAGTTAACCCACTGTTCCTAGGCTGTCATTGAAAATAAGAATGTGTTCTTAACTGACTTTCCTAGTTAAATAAAGATTAAATAAAGGTGTAAAAAAATAAAAATCGGGTCCCAAAAATACCGATTTCCGATTGTTGTGAAAACCTCCGATTTAATCGGTCGACCTCTACTGGCAATGCACAATCAATACTTAAAAAAAATATAAACAATATAATTATAGAGAGAAACTCAAAATACCAATATGTGAGAAATACTGTACTTTATTAATGTTTCAATGGAACCAACCAAAATCATTCAATTATTTAATACAAAATAAATGTAACCAAAATCAAGGTTTCATAATTATTGTCACTCCTCATTTAGTACTTAGTGCAACCACCTCTGGCAAGGATAACAGCATGGAGTCTTTTCCTGTAATGTTTGACAAGGTTAAGGAACATATTTGGAGGGATTTTGGACCATTCCTCTATGCAGATCCTTTCAAGATCCTTCACATTCTTGGGTTTGCACTTATCAACTGCCCTCTTCCACTCAGCCCACAGGTTTTCGATTGGATTGAGGTCCGGCGACTGAGATGGTCATGGCAGAACTTTGATTTTGTTGTCACAGAACCATTTCTGTGTGGATCTTGAGGTATGTTCCAGGTCATTGTTTTGTTGGAAAGTCCACCTACGGCCAAGTCCCAGCCTTCTGGCAGAGACGACCAGATTGTCAGCCAAAATTGCCTGATACTTGGTGGATTTCATTATGCCATCAGTCTTAACCAGTGCCTCTGGAATTAAAACAGCCCCAAAACATCACTGACCCCCCCCCCTCCCCCTCCATATTTCACTGTGGGTATGAGGTGCCTCTCCTTGTATGCATCTCTGTTTCAACGCCAAACATGCCGACGCTGTATATGACCAAAACGTTCAGTTTTGGTCTCATCTGACCAGAGCACCTTCTTCCAGTCATAATTTAAATGACGTTTGGCAAGCTCCAAGCGGTTGCGTCTGTGTCTTGGGGTCAGAAGTGTCTTTCTTCTGGCAACCCTTCCAAAGAGCCTGTGAGGTGGTGTCTGATGGTACTTTTTGAAACCTGGTGACCCCAAGACGGCACCAAGGCCTGCAATTCTTTCACAGTGATTCTTGGGGATTTTGTTGTTTCTCTCACTATCCTCCTCCCTATCCTGGGAGGCAAAATGTATTTGCGTCCTCTATCCGTGAGGTTTTCAACTGTTCCATATCTTCTGAGTTTTCTAATAATTGCCCTGACAGTGCTCAGTGGTATATTCAATCGTTTGTGGATCCTCTTGTAGCCATTACCAGATTTATGAAGGTCTATGACCATTTGTCTCTTTTTGAACTGCTAGTTCTTTTGTTTTCTTCATGGTGTTGGATGACAAAGGGATATTGCATGTGTGTTACCTCCTTTTTATACCCTAGTGAAACAGTAAGTGATGTAATGGCTCAGTATAGTTCCTTAAGACTTAGATACACTTAAATAAGTGGAATTTAATTTGTGGTTTCATTTTGGTAATGTTATTTACAAAAATCTTTAAGGGTGCCATTAATTGTGAAACCTTGATTTGGAGGGCATTGATTTTTTAAATTAAATCAATAAATTATTTTGGTTGGTTCCATTGAAACATTAATAAAGTACAGTATTTCTCACATGTTGGTATTTTGAGTATATCTCTAATTATATTGTTTATTTGTTTAAGCATTGTTTGTGCATTGCCAGTAATTTTGGAGCCCACTGTAGATGCAGATGTTTCTGTCACTGGCCCCATTTCATCAAAAAGATGCAAACCCATTGACCTGAGACAGGCTTGGTTGATCTCAGTCAGAAGAAGAATGTAAACGCCGTAGCTCTAGCTGTCATTCACACGTGTGTGAGAGAGCGGACGGCCCAGCGACACATGTACCAGCTCTTTGTATAATGAAAATGACCTTGACTGAAAGGCCATCTCTTCCCTCAGCATGTAGTTTACTGACTTTCATCTGTCTCTTTCACCACAGGGACGACTTCTGTGTTATTAAGATCAGGACTGTTTCTGTCTGTCCTACCATTCAAAATACGGAGCTCAGAGCTCCTAACAACAATCTATGAGATTGTCCAGTGCTTATGTCAGGTCAAATGATAGGCTATTTACTACATTCTGGCAGTCCTTGCGAGATTGCGAGGTCATCAGTGAACATTCTGAATAGATGCTGAAGGTAGCAGACCATGAGTTACTAGTGCAAGTACATAGAATGACTGACTGGCATGCCTATTCTTATAGCCTGGTCTATTATCACTGTCTACCATGCACATTGTGACCACTATATGGGCTAAAGGAAAGATACAACTTCTGCATCCACTTCCTGTGAAGGAAACTAAGCAGGAAACCATCAGTCATCAAAAAACAACATCCCATATGAAGGATGGTGGGAGGATGAAAATTCATTGAATGCCAATTGCCAGCAATAGTGAGTTTCGGCCTAGGTGGCATGTTGGCAAGAATGCCAACTGCACACAGTATCTCCTCAAGATTATCCACCAGGTCAAGGGGGTGTCAAGTACAACGTTTTGGTGCACTCTGCTTGTGATACTTGATGACGTGAAAGGTCTCAGGGAGTCTGAGCTAAAGGCCCTGAGTGGAACATAGCCCATAAGCATCAGTTCTATTACTGCCTGTCCTGGCTCAGCCCTGGCTGATTTCACAGTACTGTACTGTGGCTATGCACCGCATTCTGTTGGTGGCTATGGGAGACACAAGGAAACCTTTGATGCTAACCCGTAATTGATTAAGCTCTTCCTGCAGCAGGGTCAGTCAGCTCTTCTGATGGGAGCCTGCTCCCTGTGAGGCGTGATGGGAATCTATCATTGTTGTTATGGAAACAGAGCTATACGCTAGCTAGACAGAGCTCTCGTGGGACTTTGTTTGTGGCCAGCTTACACCAACATGAGCTTGCCAAAGTGAACATTGGGCAATGTGAATAAAGGCTGCCTAAGTAGGCTAATAAGAAGGGCGGTGGATGAGATGCAAAGTTTTCTCAAAATGCATATTAGGCTAATGCTTTCTAGGTTCATAGTTCATACACACAAACTCAGCCGTCACCTCATGCACAGAAAAGTAGACATCTAAAAGTCTGCCTCTATTCTGACTGGGAGCCAGCTCTGCCATTTAGGCTTGATCCAGTTTAGATAAGCTGTGTTCTTCCATTTGAGGCAGAGATGGGGATAACGCTAACTTTATGTCCGAGTCAATGACCATGTCCTGGAGTGGCTTCACATCAACTGAGCCTTAGTTTGGGCAGTGACCACACCAATATTTGTTTTCAGTGTAGAGTGTGTCTAAAGAGAATGTGAAGTTTTATATTTGTATATACACTACATGACCAAAAGCATGTGGATACCTGTTTGTCAAACATCTCATTCCAAAATCATGGCCATTAATATGGAGTTGGTCCCCCCTTTGCTGCCCCAAACTGTTGCCACAAAGTTGGAAACAAATCATCTAGAATGTCATTTTATCTTGTAGTGTTAAGATTTCCCTTCACTGGAACTAAGGGGCCGACAGTAGGCTGAACCATGAACAACAGCCCCAGCCCATTATTCCTCCTTCACCAAACTTTACAGTTGGCACTATGTATTCGGAAAGGTAGCGTTCTCCTGGCATCCGCCAAACTCCGATTCGTTCATCGGACTGCCAGATGGTGAAGCGTGATTCGTCACTCCAGAGAACGCGTTTCCACTGCTCCAGAGTCCCAAAGGCAGCGAGCTTTACACCACTCCAGCCAATGCTTGGCATTACGTGCGGCTTGTGTGCGGCTGCTCGTACATGGAACCCCATTTCATGAAGCTCCCGACAAACGGTTAATGTGCCAACGTTGCTTCCAGAGACCGTTTGGAATTCGGAGTGTTGCCACCGAGAACATGTTATTTTTTACTTGCTATGTGCTTCAGCACTCGGTGGTCCTTTTCTGTGAGCTTGTGTGGCCTACCACTTCGCGGCTGAGCTGTTGTTGCTTCTAGACGTTTCCACTTCACAATAACCGCACTTTCAGCTTTAGCAGGGCAGATATTTGACAAACTGACTTGTTGGAAAGGTGGCATCCTATGACGGTGCCACGTTGAAAGTCACTGAGCTCTTTAGTAAGGCCATTCTACTGCCAATGTTTGTCTATGGAGATTTTATACACCTGTCAGCAACGGGTATGGCTGAAATAGCTGAATTCACTAATTGGAGGGGTGTCCACATTCACTATATATATACAAAAGTATCTCGATTAAGTTCTGGGGGAGATTTGTGGAAAGATACTAACAAGACTGGCAAAGTCTCCACCCCCCCCCCCCCCCCTAAACAGAAGCCAAATTTCAGTCATGTCTATGGGCCAAATTTCCCATCCGGAACAAAGTTCATTGTTCATCATCGCATCCCACAGGCGCTATGATACCATTTATGTAACGTACGTCTGTCCATAAGAGATTAGTAACCCCGTTCTAGCATCTGTCTGACATATCTCTCTCTCTCTCCTGATGACAGATATGTTCAGGCGAGTGGTGCGAGCGAGTAAGTTCCGTCATGTCTTTGGCCAGGCAGTGAAGAACGACCAGTGCTATGACGACATCCGCGTCTCCCGGGTCACATGGGACAGCTCCTTCTGTGCCGTCAACCCCAAATTTGTCGCCATCATCATCGAGGCCAGTGGGGGCGGAGCCTTCCTCGTCCTCCCTCTGCTTAAGGTGAGTGTGTCACTGTCGGCCAACCAGGCAGCATCGTGGCTCCTCCTGTCTCATTTCTCTTGGAACACTTCCTCTCACTGTTGGCCTATATCTCAGTATTAGTTACATTCAGTCGCTCCGTTCTGTTTCAGTATGATTTTGATTATTTGTTATTTCCTAAGGATTTGATTTACTGAGAGTCTTTGCAGAGGTCTTTCTTGAAATGGCTCATTCCTATCACTTCAACTAAATTAGATTACAGTGATATTTTACTATTCCGGATATGTATATGCCAATCAAATTTTGTTGTTCCAACAATGTATACAGAACGTGAGGGTGCGCTGTAGTATCTTACTGCAAAATGGCTTGCCCACCTCTTTCAGGTTTTCTGACCCTATGGAAGACCAACAACTTCTGGACAATAGTGCTACACGCTGAATGGATTTTAGGTCAAATGTCTAGGTGGTTTAAATTTGGTGAAAGAAAATTGAATTTGAAAGAAGCTTCCTATGCCCGGGATTGATCAGTGTGACAAGAGAGCCGGTGTGTGTGTGCATGTGTATAGGGGAGTTGTGTGAACAGCCAACAGCAATTGTCTGTCTCCACTCCTCTCTCTCCCCTCCCTCTATTCAGTACCCAAGAGCTTGCTGCTGTCAGCAGATTTGACCATATATGGAAGTCCAGCACTTTGCATGTCAGGCTGCCTACAGGACCATTTCCTGTCTCTCTCCCGATTGGCTGATGGAAATGTGTGTTGCCTAGAGGATTCTGGGACATGGGTGTTAAAAATGTAGGGGCAAACTCTACATTCAAATATATAAAGCAGAATCACTTATATTGAAGAGTGTCATATTGATGTTGTAATCAAATATCAATTTGCATTATTTGTTCAGGAAAACATGTTTGAGTTTAAAGGGACAGTTCACCCAAATTACAAAATTACATTTAGTTTCCTTGCCCTGTGTAAACAGTCTATGGACAGGGTATGACAGCAATAAAACGTCTTGGGGGGGGGGGGGGGGGGGGGGTGAAATAGTCTAACATGCGCACTACCGCAGCGCACAACTCAAACAGCGCTGTGTTGCCTACTGTAGCTGCTGGCAAAGTAATTCAAAGCCTATGCTTTATCACTTTCCAGTGTTTCTATTTTTGCCATGTAATGTTATTCAAACTGGATCAGACAGCATCATAGTAGAATTGTTTACCTAGTCGACTTGTTGTTGTGTGTTCTATGTGACATCTGGTCTAATATGTTTTCATAATTTATACACAATTTTTACCGACATCTTATTGGGCTCTTTTCTGGAGGTGGAAATTATATTTTCGATCAGCATCATTTTATTTTCATACATTTTGGAGTAGAATGTCCTTCTTAAAAAGTCACCAGAACTGACCTTCACCAGAACTCAGTCCTTCTACATAAACATTTTCCCCGGGAGCACCCCGGACCCCCTGAGCAGGGGACTGGAATTGGTAAACTCCCAGTTTAATACGTGTACAAAATTATCCTCTTCCCCAAAATGCATAATGGTCATAACAGAGCATAATGAGCAGCTCACAGATTACTGCACCTGTACATAGCCCACCTATAATTTAGCCCAAACAACTACCTCTTTCCCTACTGTATTTCATTTATTTATTTTGCTCCTTTGCACCCCATTATTTTTATTTCTACTTTGCACATTCTTCCATTGCAAATCTACCATTCCAGTGTTTTACTTGCTATATTGTATTTACTTTGCCACCATGGCCTTTTTTTGCCTTTACCTCCCTCATCTCACCTCATTTGCTCACATCGTATATAGACTTGTTTATACTGTATTATTGACTGTATGTTTGTTTTACTCCATGTGTAACTCTGTCGTTGTATGTGTTGAACTGCTTTACTTTATCTTGGCCAGGTCGCAATTGTAAATGAGAACTTGTTCTCAACTTGCCTACCTGGTTAAATAAAGGTGAAATAAAAATAAATAAAATAACTTTCTTACAATAAAGTGGAGGTTAACTTGGCCCCAGACAATCGATCTGAGATCGACTTAAGTTTCAGTCATGGGATTTTTTTCGCGCATCATGTCCAAAAAATCTGAAAGTATCTCAAGTTGATTGTGAAGCTCACAAAAGTCACCTGTGCTACAGATACACAAGCAGCCCAATTCTGATATTTTCCCCCAATCGTTTGACCGATCACCTCAGATCTTTTTCAGAGCCGATCTGATTTATCAAAAGACCAATTAGTCAAAAAAAGATCAGAATTCAGCTGCCTGTGTAACGTATGATTAAACATGATTGGCTAAAAAATGCTAATATCGGTCCCATGACTTGAATGGGATTTGTGCCACAAATGCTAAAACGTTAGCATTTGGAAACAGTGCCAGCCACTTATAGTAACAAACACCATAGACAAGCAATCAATCACACATCTATTTGAATCAGTATGGTTGTTCTAAAGGCATTTGCATTACATGCATTCACGCCCTCTTGTTACACTTGCCTCACTGACCCTAGAGTACAGGATGGGATGCAATTATTCTAGTCCATCCCCCCCTTAAAGAGACTGGTAACTGCTACATTGCTTAAAGGGGCACTACGAGATTCTGGCATTTCAGCAATTTTTCGACAGATTACAGATTTTCGACTTAGAGTCAGATTCACGAGTTCAGCAACGCATGTCTCCAAACACCATTATTCACAACAATTGGACTGTATTATCCATAGAACGGAGCTGATTGTTTGAGTGAATATGTAACTCCCTGGCTGTGTCTTGTAAAATAAAATACATCTCCCTTTTGAGTGTGAGTGTGTTCTCAAACATCTGCTGTAATATGTGTTGTAGTCACTTACCTCCCCGTCTGTCTGTCCCTCATGTAGCAGTAGCCTATATAATGGTCAGATGTCAACCTACACTGGAAATCAGTGATTGGGGGAAAATGTATACAGTAAAGTATAGCAATGTTATTTGACTAATATATTGATTCTATGGCTTCAGTAGTATCAATTCTCTATTTTTTTTTAAACGCTAACGTTAGCTAGCCCTAGTCGGATGTTCCTGCGCCAAAACTCTGGTATTTCTTCTCTCGCTTGTTATCCATCTTTTTAAGTGGTGAGCCAACATGTTTTCAGCAATTTTCTGTCCATGTGGTCAAAACTCGTTTTACTCATGGCTCTCTTGTCCCTCTGCAGTACACATGGTGAGAAATATCTTTGGAGCATCAAATTGCAATAAAATTGCAGTATTGAATCAAAATACATATAGAATCGCAATACACATCGTATCGTGATGTCCCTGGACATTCCCAGCCCTATTGGAAACGTGACTGTTACCGATGTCTTGTTCTGGAACTGATCTGCATTTCCCCTGAGAGAGAGGCCTGTGTATGGGGAGTCTAATTAGTGAAGATACTCAGTCAACAAACCCAAACTATCCCTCCCTCCTTGATCTGTATGATGAACTTACTGGCTGCTGTTCCCACTCCTCCTGGCATGTTGTTACCGTGACAACAGCAGTAATGGCAGACAGGGAGTGCCAGTTAGGCCCCAGGGGGTCAGACCGGTGATTAAATTGCTTCTCCAATTCCAGCATCTCATAATTAGGAGTTTTGAGAGCCTGATATTTCTATTTAGTATTAATGGCTGATTGAGAGAAACACTGAAAAAATATCAACATAGCTGCAGACTTAATGAATCATTAACGAGAATGCAGATCTCTCTAGCCCTATACCTTGCCATAGCGATTACTCTTGGTGGGGGTGGGGACAAATTTCTGTATCAGTGTGGTCAGTAACAGCCGTAGTCCGGGACCAGGCTAGTTGTAAATAGGAGAACCAGTTTCTCACACAGCACTTTCGTGACGTCACTGAGGCATCAGTCCTGTCATGCACAGAGTCTGTGGCAGCCTGGATTAACCCAAAGACAGAGGAGCTGAGCGAAATAAGTGGGTCCTCATCACTCATTGATCCAGTTGATGGCAGAGGTCACACGCTGACCCCCAGGTTGCTCATGTCATCTAGAGGCCCTCTGATTGGATGAACGGTATTTTCTTTAGGAACGTTAGCCTGCAGAGTTTGTAAACGACCTCGTATAATCCTGCCTTGGGGATTTGATGATGAATGGTGCTGAAAGTAATAGTTTCGAAATGCCAGACATACAGTAACAACAATACATTGTCTGTCTCACAGGGAGAGTAGTATGTCCTTTAGTCTAACGCTGTATTTCTATCTCCTTCACAAGTCAACCCTTGGTCTTTGCCAGTAGGATTGGGGGGGGGCTCACAGTTCAGTTTCTCCCCATCCTTTGTTACTGATTTCCAGCAATCATACCAAACCTCCTCCTTTCTCTCTCCAGACGGGTCGCATAGACAAGGCCTACCCAACAGTATGTGGTCATACGGGACCTGTCCTGGACATCGACTGGTGCCCTCACAATGACCATGTCATCGCCAGTGGCTCCGAGGACTGCACGGTCATGGTACGTACATCTAGTTTTCACTGCTGACATCGTCCGAATGGTGTCGCTGTGACACTATGTTCAATATGCTGTCTTACCTACTGCACGCTTGGACGCCTTGTATGCATCTTGTGAAGTCAAGCTTGTCAACCCCTGTAGATTATTTTGCAGGGAACTCGGTGACATCTCTGCGAAAGACCTGAGGTTCATATGGGATCAATAACCCTGTCTGTCTGTGCTGCAACGTTAACCTCCATGGTGTGCTCTATACACAAAGCATGTGTCATAGCGTAATCAGAACCCCAGCCATATGGAAATGGTGGGGCGGTGAGGTCATCCTGTCAGTATGTCTCGCGTCCTTATTTGGTCTCGCCTGTAGCAAGAGACTGATAAGTCCACTGAGCGGTCCGTACAATATTTGATCGAATTGAATGTATTTTATATGATACAATAGACCTTAAAGATGGAATACAAGAACATTGTAGAAAGGTCTGCTCTCTGAAACATGAAGTGTTACGCAGGCCTTATTCCTCTCCCTTCCTTGTTTCTGAACAAAGGGTGTGTTGTCCCCATCAGCTCTCTGCTGCCACCTTTAGACTAAACACTGTTAGCACATCCTGGTAACATTAGACAAGCACATCAGAGTGTATGAAGATGCCTAGAAACTGATTCTCCAATAGAAATTGCTGATCGGAGCCTCCCGAGTGGCGCAGTGGTCTGAGGCACTGTATCGCAGTGAGGCGTCACTACAGACCCGTGTTCAATCCCGGGATGGATCACAACAGGCCGTGATTGGGAGTCCCGTAGAGCGATTCACAATTGGCACAGCGTCTTCTGGGTTAGGGGAGGGTTTGGGCAGGGGGGGGGGGGGGGGGGTCTTTTCTTGGCTCATTGCGCTCTAGCGACTCCTTGTGGTGGGCCGGGCACCTGCAGGCTGACCTCGGTCGTCAGGTGAATGGTGTTTACTCCAACACGTTAGTGCAGCTGGCTTCCCGGGTTAGGCGAGTGGGTGTTAAGGTTTGGCGGGTTTTGGAGGACACATTACTCTACCTTCGCCTCCCAAGCCCATTGGGGAGTTGCAGCAATGAGACAAGATCGAAATTGGGGAGAAAAATTAGGTAACAAAAACAGATCACTATGTCATGGCCAAACTGCGTTCAAGTTCATGTGCAGGAACTTGCTTCCATTCAGCCACAAAAGCATTAGTGAGGTCGGGCACTGATGTTGTGTGATTAGGCCTGGCTCGCAGAGATGTTCCAATTCATCCCAAAGGTGTTTGATGGGGTTGAGGTCAGGGCTCTGTGCAGGCCAATTAAATTCATCCACACTGATCTCGACAAACCATTTCTGTATGAACCTCGCTTTGTGCCCAGGGGCATTGTCACATTAAAACAGGAAAGGTCCTTCCCCAAGCTGTTACCACAAAGTTGATAGCACAGAATCATCTCGAATGTCATTGTATGCTGTAGAGTTAAGATTTCCCTTCTCTGGAATTAAGGGGCTGAGCCCAAACCACAAACAGCCCAAGGCCATTCTTCCTCCTCCACCAAACTTTACAGTTGGCACAGTGCATTCGGGCAGGTAGCGTTCTCCTGGCATCTGCCAAGTCGGACTGCCAGATGGTGAAGCATGATGAATCACTCTAGAGTATGCGTTTCCACTGCTCCAGAGTCCAATGGAGGTGAGTTTTACATCACTCCAGCTGACGCTTGGCATTGGACATGGTGATCTTAGGCTTCTGTGTGGCTGCTCGGCCATCGAAACCCATTTCATGAAGCTCCCGACGAGCAGTTCTTGTGCTGACGTTGCTTCCAGTGGTAGTTCGCAATTCTGTAGTGAGTGTTGCAACTGAGGATAGACAGCACTCGCCGGTCCCGTTCTGTGAGCTTGTGTGGCCTACCACTTCGCGCCTGAGCCGTTGTTGCTCCTATAAGTTTCCACTTCACAATAACAGCATGTACAGTTGGCCAGGGCAGAAATTTGATGAACTAACTTTATTGGAAAAGTGGCATCCTATGACGATTCCACGTTGAAAGTCACTGAACTCTTTAGTACGGGCCATTCTACTGCCAATGTTTGTTTATGGAGATTGATTGCATGGCTGTGTCCTCGATTTTATATACCTGTCAGGTTGGCTGTGTAGTATACCTTTTAGTCTGTTTGTCTCCATAGTTAAAAATGAGAAAATCGCTAAAGACAAGTAGAAGCTAATGGCATCATGACTAACTTAATCTCTGTGTCTTCAGGTGTGGCAGATCCCAGAGAATGGGCTGGTCACCCCGCTGGCTGAGCCTGTGGTGGTGTTGGAGGGACACTCCAAGAGGGTGGGCATCGTCACCTGGCACCCCACGGCCCGGAACGTCCTCATGAGTGCAGGTAGAGACAGCTTTGACACTCTGCTCTCACACAAGGAGTGTGGCATGTTCGGCATGGAGTACATTTGTCACATCAGCTCTGAGAATACAAGGCCTCTTCTATATTTTCCAATCTACTGTAGGACTGCACTCTGCTCTGAGACAGAGGCATGTGGATTCTAACTGTAGTTTGTTTGTGTCTGTCCTTCCAGGCTGTGACAACCTGATCATCATCTGGAATGTGGGTACGGGCGAGGCCATGATCCAGCTGGAGGACATGCACCCTGACGTCATCTTCAGCGCCTGCTGGAGCCGCAACGGAGCCCTCATCTGCACCGCCTGCAAGGACAAGAAGATCCGCGTAATCGATCCCCGCAAGGAGAAGATTGTGGCGGTGTGTGGGCTGGGGACTCTGGGGGTTGGCTTGATATGCGCTCTTCTCTTTCATACTCATTCACAAACACATACACACCCTCCTACCGAGACGTGTTATTGGTGCTCAAACATACGATCCTCTCTGACAGATGTGCTGTGTCTTTTCAGGAGAAGGACAAGGCCCACGATGGAGCACGGCCTATGAGAGCCATCTTCCTGGCTGACGGAAACATCTTCACCACCGGCTTCAGCCGCATGAGCGAGCGGCAGCTAGCCCTCTGGAACCCTGTACGTCACCTCCCAACCAGAGACACACACACACACACACATAGATGCACATATCCTTATCTAGCCACTTATCTATCTAAGCACATGAAATGTATTTATTGTGTTAACAGAAAAGCATGGAGGAACCAATATCAGTCCATGAACTGGACACCAGTAATGGAGTGTTGCTGCCTTTTTACGACGCAGACACCAACGTGGTGTACCTGTGTGGGAAGGTGAGGATGATATGCTTGTTAGAGATGTCATGTATTTCCTAAATCCCTGTCTTATCCCCCAAACCCGATTAGCACCAATAGTTTCCCATCTGGATGGCGGATGAGTGTGACGTCCGTCTTTCTGGGAGGATTTGTCGTTTTCTATGAACCTGACACTGTTAAAGTGCAGCGGCAGAGTATCGCTCGGGTTTTCTCAGTAAGCTCTCGTCTCTGTTCAGGGTGACAGTAGCATCCGGTACTTTGAGATCACAGACGAGGCTCCGTTCGTGCACTACCTCAACACCTTCTCCAGCAAGGAGCCCCAGAGGGGTATGGGGTACATGCCCAAACGTGGACTGGATGTCAATAAGTGCGAGATTGCCAGGTAACAACCATACACTTAGAAAGATGGCTTTGAGACCTTCTCCTTTCGTCCACTAGAGGGAGGGCTTGTTGCGCTATTTGAGAGAACAGTCCCAATGCCTTTGATTCCCACAGCTGTACATCCTCATCATATTTTATCTATTTCCCTTGCAGGTTTTATAAACTACATGAGAGAAAGTGTGAACCAATCATCATGACAGTCCCCCGAAAGGTTTGTCTCTTCCTTTTACTCTTTGACTAACTATTTTTAAAGTTGAAAGATATTGATGCTATAAAAAAAGAGTGCAATTGTCTTTCAGATGTGGGCAATATTAAGAATGGATTACAGTCCACCACTGACTAGAGTACAATCCTAACTGATACCATTACGTCTCTCTCGCCATCCCACACACACACATAGTCGGACCTGTTCCAGGATGACCTTTACCCGGACACAGCGGGACCAGACTGTGCCATCGAGGCAGAGGACTGGTTTGATGGGAAGAACGGTGAGCCTATCCTGATCTCCCTGAAAAACGGCTATGTCCCCGGAAAGAACCGTGACCTCAAGGTGGTCAAGAAGTCCAATGTCCTGGAGGGCAAGCTAGCCAAGAAAGCAGAGAACACCTCGCCTGCCCAGAGCAAGGCCTCTCCACATCCCTGTACAGTGAGTAGGACTGGACAGTTACCGTAACAACAACAACATAGTGAATAAAACTGTACTGTAACACTGGCAACAGTCAAGATGTATTAAGGTAAACTAAATAAATCAGTGACTAGATTTGGATCTCAAAGATCGATATTAAATCATTTTAGCCATTAGATGGTTTGTGACGATGTCTCTTGTCATTTTTTAACTTGTAGTTCTTTCTCTTTATCACAGCAAAATGAAGGGAAACTGGAGGAGCTACTGCGAGAAGTCAAGTCGCTCAGAGACCTTGTCACCCTACAGGACCGCCGAATTGCCAAACTGGAGGACCAGATCTCCAAGGTTGCCATCTAAGACTCGACCCCCGCTCAGGACCATTCATTGGTTGGGAGAGAATCAAGTGTGCGGGAGCCAGCCACTGGCAAAATTGCAGAATTCGGCTTCATCAATTCCGCTTGGCATCTTCCCAGCGACGATCCCAAGCACGCATTCCAAGATGAACTTTTTTTTTTCTCATCATGCCTACCCTCACACTTTCCTCTAAAAAAAACTTCGAGAAAAAACTGTTGCAATTCATAGTCCACTTTTTACTGGGGATGAAACGCATTTAAATATCTGCAATTTTTTTGTTGAATGGAAAGTCTTACCTTTTTGTTATTGTTTTAAATTGTGGTCAAGAACATTTATGTGAAGTTTTTACTTAATGCCATTACTCTCAACAGTTGTATGTAACCATCAGTATTGCCATATTCCCTTGATTTTTGTGCTGCCAAATTGAAATGGTGTGTGTGTGTGTGGTTCATGCACCACTTTTACATTTTAGGTTTTTGTGTCTTCTCTCCTGTTGTGCATTCCAGTTACAGACTATACTATCATAGAATAATTTAGTCAAAGATAATAATTATTTTCAAACCAACTATAGCTGTTTACTGTTGCAAAAGAAAGACAAAATAAATCTGCATTTCTTTTTTCCTTTTCTTTTTGCCAAGCCAACTGCTTGTATTAAGCATCAGATCACTGAATGTGAAGGAAGTGCTTCTGATCATACGTTTAGCTTCTGCTCTTCTGGGTATAGATTTGAACTGTGGCGGTGTCTGGAGGCATTGGGGTAAACTGCAGCTCTCGCTGGTGTAAATGTTGTGTAAGTGTAGTGGTGCCTCCATCACGCTGTGGCTGGTATTAAGGGGTCAATCTGAGGTCCCCTCTCCGGTGCATGTTGTGGCATTTGGAAAGGACCACTCTCAGCACTTGTTTCACTCAAACCTTTGACATATAGTTCTGTGCATGCAATAAAGATTTTACTCATGCACATGTCTTCTCCACAATAAATCCCTTAAATTCTTTCTTTGCACTAACTTCTCCTTCTGTCCTTTCTCCTCTGTATGTTTTCCTGGCCTGCAATGAAATGATCCACACACTGAAACAGGCAGAGCAGTGCGGAGTCTGATGCAAGACAGATCAAGTGGGATTTTAGAGACCATTAGGCTAATATCATACCCCCAAGACATGCTAACCTCTCACCGTTTCAATAATGTGAGGTTAGCATTTTTTGGGGGGGGGAGATATATTTGTCCGTTTAACTTTCTCACTTATAGCCGATTCATTCAAGGCTATCCGTAATCATGGTAGCATCTACATTAATGTAGAAGTGTTGAGAAACATTCTATTCTTACAATGAAAGTGACTCCAAAATCACACAATACATTATTTACCATTCATTTCAATTGGACACCGAATGATCTGAAACGCAACCAAAACAAACAAATGCATCTAACAAATGTGTAACGTCACAAACTTGATGTAATCATTGTTAGGAATATGGGACCAAATACTAGACTTTTTCCTAATAGAAGTGAATTTGTCTCAATACTTTTGGTCCCCTAAAATGGGGGGGACTATGTACAAAAAGTGCTGTAATTTCTAAACAATTCACCCAGTAAGGATGAAAATACCCTCAAATTAAAGGTGACGGTCGTCACTTTAACATAGGCATTGTATCATTTAAATCCAAAGTGTTGGAGTACAGAGCCTAAATTACGGAGGGCACTGAAATGATACAATGGTATTATCAAACATTTGTTTGATAATGACATAGAAACTGAAATTATCATTAAACAAGACATCCAGAATTCAAGATCCAATAACTAGTCTCAGTGCAATCATAAGATCCTTTGTTCCGACAACAGAGACGGTGTAAAAACATCAAAAGCATAGAGTAGGGGTTCTCCTGGCTTCCTGTCCAGACAGGCTGCATCTCCTGTGGTTCTGGTGGGGCTGTTCTTATCAGACAGAATGGGAAGGGAGTGGGGTCAGAGGGCCTTTGTCTGACAGCCAGACAGACACAGGGAACCAGTGGGTGGATGAGGGGATGAAGGTGGACTAAGGGGACTTTGTACGTTAGATGAAAGGATAAAAGCATAAGGATGGGAGTTCGAGGACGAAGTGGATTTGGGTAGTCTGATGGGAACTTGTTTTTTTAGGGACATGTTACCTACCACATACTTTTGTTTACTATACAGTGGGGCAAAAAAGTATTTAGTCAGCCACCAATTGTGCAAGTTCTCCCACTTAAAAAGATGAGAGAGGCCTGTAATTTTCATCATACACATCAACTATGACAGAAAATCACATTGTAGGATTTTTAATGAATTTATTTGCAAATTATGGTGGTAAATAAGTATTTGGTCACGTACAAACAAGCAAGATTTCTGTCTCTCACAGACCTGTAACTTCTTCTTGAAGAGGCTCCACTGTCCTCCACTCGTTACCTGTATTAATGGCACCTGTTTGAACTTGTTATCAGTATAAAAGACACCTGTCCACAACCTCAAACAGTCACACTCCAAACTCCACTATGGCCAAGACCAAAGAGCTGTCAAAGGACACCAGAAACAAAATTGTAGACCTGCACCAGGCTGTGAAGACTGAATCTGCAATAGGTAAGCAGCTTGGTTTGAAGAAATCAACTGTGGGAGCAATTATTAGGAAATGGAAGACATACAAGACCACTGATAATCTCCCTCGATCTGGGGCTCCACGCAAGATCTCACCCCGTGGGGTCAAAATGATCACAAGAACGGTGAGCAAAAATCCCAGAGGGGGGACCCCAGGGGGGACCTAGTGAATAACCTGCAGAGAGCTGGGACCGAAGTAACAAAGCCTACCATCAGTAACACACTACGCCGCCAGGGACTCAAATCCTGCAGTGCCAGACGTGTCCCCCTGCTTAAGCCAGTACATGTCCAGGCCTGTCTGAAGTTTGCTAGAGAGCATTTGGATGATCCAGAAGAAGATTGGGAGAATGTCATATGGTCAGATGAAACCAAAATAGAACTTTTTGGTCAAAACTCAACTCGTTGTGTTTGGAGGACAAAGAATGCTGAGTTGCATCCAAAGAACACCATACCTACTGTGAAACATGGGGGTGGAAACATCATGCTTTGGGGCTGTTTTTCTGCAAAGGGACCAGGACGACTGATCCGTGTAAAGGAAAGAATGAATGGGGCCATGTATCGTGAGATTTTGAGTGAAAACCTCCTTCCATCAGCAAGGGCATTGAAGATGAAACGTGGCTGGGTCTTTCAGCATGACAATGATCCCAAACACACCACCCGAGCAACGAAGGAGTGGCTTCGTAAGAAGCATTTCAAGGTCCTGGAGTGGCCTAGCCAGTCTCCAGATCTCAACCCTATAGAAAATCTTTGGAGGGAGTTGAAAGTCCGTGTTGCCCAGCAACAGCCCCAAAACATCACTGCTCTAGAGGAGATCTGCATGGAGGAATGGGCCAAAATACCAGCAACAGTCTGTGAAAACCTTGTGAAGACTTACAGAAAACGTTTGACCTCTGTCATTGCCAACAAAGGGTATATAACAAAGTATTGAGATAAACTTTTGTTATTGACCAAATACTTATTTTCCACCATCATTTGCAAATAAATTCATAAAAAATCCTACAATGTGATTTTTCTGGATTTTTTTTCCTCATTTTGTCTGTCATAGTTGAAGTGTACCTATGATGAAAATTACAGGCCTCTCATCTTTTTAAGTGGGAGAACTTGCACAATTGGTGGCTGACTAAATACTTTTTTGCCCCACTGTATATACAAAAGTATGTGGACGCCCCTTCAAATTACTGGATTCATCTTTTTTAGCCACACCTGTTGCTGACAGGTGTATAAAATTGAGCACACGGTCTTGCAATCTCCATTGACCAGTTGTGGAAAAAGTACCCAAGTGTCATACTGGAGTAAAAGTAAAGATACCTTATTAGAAAATTACTCCAGTGAAAGTCATCCAGTAAAATACTAAATGTCTAAAAGTATTTGGTATAAAATATACTTCATTATCAAAAGTAAAAACATAAATAATTTCAAATTATTTATATAAGGCAAACCAGATAGCACCATTTTCTTGTTTAATGTATGTATTGCCAGGGGCACACTCAAAAACTCTGACATAATTTACAAAGGAAGCAGATCAGAGGCAATAGAGATAACCAAGGATGTTCTCTTGATAAGTGTGTGAGTGAATTGGACCCTTTTGAGCATTCAGGGAAAATGTATGGAGTAAAAAGTACATTATTTTCTTTAGGAATGTATTGAAGTAGAAGTAAAAGTTGTCAAAATGGCCTTACTGAAGAGCTCAGTGACTTTCAACGTGGCACCGTCATAGGATGCCACTTTTCCAACAAGTCAGTTTGTAAAATTTCTGCCCTTCTAGAGCTGTGCCGGTCAACTGTAAGTGCTGTTATTGTTAAGTGGAAACATCTAGGAGCAATAACGGCTCAGCCGCGAATTGGTAGGCCACACAAGCATACAGAACGGGACGTGCTGTAGTGCGTAACACGTAAAAAATAATCTGTCCTCGATTGTAACACTCACTACAGAGTTCCAAACTGCCTCTTGGAGCAACGTCAGCACAAGAACTGTTCGTTGGGAGCTTCATGAAATGAGTCAGCCCCACACAAGCCTAAGATCACCATGCGCAATGCCAAGTGTCTGCTGGAGTGGTGTAAAGCTCGCCGCCATTGGACTCTGAAGCAGTGGAAACACATTTTCTGGAGTGATGAATCACGCTTCACCATCTGGATGCCATGAGAATGCTACCTGCCCCAATCCATAGTGTTGTAGAAAATTCTAATCAAGTGAGAGAGACTTTGTAATTTCTTCAAACAATCGGTCTTTATTATCGATTAAGAATTGCAATAGCTGGTCAACGAACCACCCGTAGGTGATTCATCGAGGGCCCAATGATTCTGAGGAATCATGGGTCTTATATAGCTGACACTAAAAATGCTTAGTCATGGCTGGTTCCACCCCTCCCCAGGCAGATCAGGGCATCATAAGTTACCTTGTCTTCTTCTTGTGGCTGTGTGTATCGGGTCATAGCGCACAAACAAGTGATAACGTTAGTTCCTTTCTGCTGAGAGAATTGTTAACAGTGCTCAAGCCAGCCTCTGTTCACCTCATATCTCCACAGCTGTGCCCTTGAAAGGTTATGAAAAGAACAGGATAGACCGAAGAACTGTGGTCACTCTCAGAGTCTCTTTGTCTTATGTGCCGTGTGACCAAGTTTCTCAGAGAAAGAAGATGATTTTGTAACAATACAGGTCTATTTTGTTCCTCAAGTTGATCTCTGTCCCAAGCCGCCCCATTTTCTTGACTATACGTCTAAACCAGCTGCGGGGAGCTAGAGTGGAACCATCCCCTTACAGAAACACAACATTAGTAGAATAGAAATGTCTTACTATTGTTAAGCATATAATTGTTAACTATTAATATTCAACAAATCAGGTAAATACGTAGTTTTTCTCTCATGTTCCCCTCTCAAGAAACTCAGTTTCTTCTATAAAAACGTAAGGGTACAAGCACCACATCATTATTGTGAAGCATGTATTTAAATAAACAAAATACATCCTTCTGGTGACTGATTTTTCATCCATGTTAAACAACCTTCCTTTGGGTTGCTGAGTTTCATACCTTCTTTATCAAAACACAGTCAATCTTTAAAATAATTAAACCCATCAAATGAACATCACACACAAGCTTCATTAAAGCAAATGGGACAATCATCCCACTGACAACGAGCACAGTGGTATGGGTCAGCGTGGTGGAAATGTCCATCTCTTTTAGAACCCTTCCTTTGGGCACTTTGTACACAGTGTGGAACATGAGCTCTACATCTGGGTTCTTATGCTCAGAATTGGGGTCCTCACCATCAGAGATGTAGTCAGGAGTAGGGAATAGGTCAGGAAAACCCAATTCATTATCAAACCCGAATTTAGAAGGACATTGCTCAGTGATTCACGTTGGTTGAATAACTCAAAGTTAAACCCGCAACTTAGCACACATCGACACTAGCAGCATGTACCTTTACCTTAGCATACAGTATAGTTATCCATAATTCAGGCATTAACTTTCTTATAACGGTGGTAATTACAGATCAGTATCTCAATGCATTCTTTGTCTAAATTACTATAAATTTCACAGTGTGTAGACCTATACAATCAACTTGATACCCCAATACGGGCACAGTTCTCCAACCCCCTCCCTCCCCTGGGCACTCAATCTTCTGGCGTCCCTTCATTTTCTTCTTCAGATAGCTTTTCATTTTGTCTTCCCAATGGCATGTTTTTTATTTATTTTTTATTTTATTTATAAAGCCCTTCGTACATCAGCTGATATCTCAAAGTGCTGTACAGAAACCCAGCCTAAAACCCCAAACAGCAAGCAATGCAGGTGTAGAAGCACGGTGGCTAGGAAAAACTCCCTAGAAAGTCCAAAACCTAGGAAGAAACCTAGAGAGGAACCAGGCTATGTGGGGTGGCCAGTCCTCTTCTGGCTGTGCCGGGTGGAGATTATAACAGAACATGGCCAAGATGTTCAAATGTTCATAAATGACCAGCATGGTCGAATAATAATAAGGCAGAACAGTTGAAACTGGAGCAGCAGCACGGTCAGATGGACTGGGGACAGCAAGGAGTCATCATGTCAGGTAGTCCTGGGGCATGGTCCTAGGGCTCAGGTCCTCCGAGAGAGAGAAAGAAAGAGAGAAGGAGAGAATTAGAGAACGCACACTTAGATTCACACAGGACACCGAATAGGACAGGAGAAGTACTCCAGATATAACAAACTGACCCTAGCCCCCCGACACATAAACTACTGCAGCATAAATACTGGAGGCTGAGACAGGAGGGGTCAGGAGACACCGTGGACCCATGTTCAAAGTGGATGGCCCTTGATAATGTCTCTCGCCACTGTCCTTTACAGTCCATTATGTCTTGTCCATTTCCCAACCAGTATACCAGCAACATGAGAGAGGTTTGGAACGGGTCTGTCTCCATGCTCCCTCCTCATGTCAAAGAGAATAACAACACATAGTTGAAATCATATTCTTTTTTTTATTGGCTTTATACTCCCCCATCATATCGATGACCGCACTGCAGTTACAGGGTGAGCGAGTTAGACGGATACTTCTTAGGGAGAGATTTATATTCAAGCAAGACAGAAACAGAACAAACAAAACAAACAAACCTCTGCATATATCCTTTAATGCACTGCTTCCTTTTACAGGTAGGCATATGAACAAATCAATTTGCATATTTAACCAAAAAGCTTCTGGGCACTGGCTATCCCCCCTTTTGACACATGACTCACATTGTGATAAATGTGTAAAAAAAACAAAAGAAAACAACACTGCTGGTTAAATACAAATCCTAAAAATAACAAACTGAATTAGAAGCACTGTCCTTAATAACTCTATAAAGAAATAATTGTATCCCATAACGTAATAGTAAAATAGACCAGAGACAGCCTTCCCTCACTCAAGGGCAGCGCTCTACATATTACCTTTAAATAAGTATTACATATGACCTTCAAATCATCACCTGATGTCTCTCGCCTTTCCAGTGAGGGTGATCAAATCACACTAGAAAGTCAGGACAGAGGTCATTCAACCTCTTTAAATGAGTATTTCTTTCCCTTTCCTTTCCCTGTACCTCAGACCAAGTATTCAAAAACAGTTCAAACATTTCATACATTTTGTATACGAGGTCTACATTGTTTGTCTTTTTCAGTACATTTCTTATCAAAAGAATTCACGTGTTCAATTCAAATTCAGAAAATAAAAACTTCCAAAAATGTCATTTCCTCCCTTGAAACGCCCACTAAAACCAAATGAAAAGACCCCACACAATACATATAAATTCGCATAGTTCCTACATTCTTCATAAAACAAAAAGGCAATAATTCATTGGATCGGTTCCTGCACGTGACTGGTCGTCATCGCAGACGCTCAGCCTCCCAAGAAACTGAGCACTGTCTCCTCCAAAACATATCCTGGGTGTTTTGCCAATTGGTCTGAGAAGGAGGAGGTCATGACCACCAGTCACCTGCACTAACTAAGGATGCATACGGTCCCTACGATTGAATGCTATCTCTTCATAGACATCAACAAGAAAATATTTCATGCATAAAGCAGCGCATGTAAGCAATAGTTCATAATGTAAGCCAATTATGTCATAATCTATGCAGAATTTCAACCAAGCAAAATATGAAACGTGGGAGAGGGCTTTCTTACACTAGTACATTATCTTTGTAAATGGCTTCTGTTGTCCCACTGAGTTTAAAACCTTTAACCTTATACACATACCATATACAGTTCTAACCTGCCTGTGTCAAAGATAGCCAAGTGGATCCTTTCTCAGCAAAGCGCTTGCTCCCAGTATAGGAGAGAACACCTGGCAATCACAGAGTCTGGGCGTTCAGCCAATATTCCACTCCCACTGAGCCGACCTTGTAAAAGCAAACCTCTGTCTACAACAAGCGCATTTCTACGTACGGAACAGGTCAAACATCACTGTCTTCATCAGTAAAGGGTATCTGTCCTTGTCATGGTCCGAATCACACATAGGACTAATGCTAAATTATAAACCTTTTCCTAATCATTATTGTTTACCCCAAACTATAAAATTAAGTAATAATTATTGAACATTGTCAAAACAACGTCTCTTGCAGCCCGCTCTAGCCCAGTGTGCACCATAACGCTTTCACCTGCGGCTTATCTATTTGTCAGTCTCAGTAGAGCCTCTTACTGCCCACAACTTCAATTCATTACTGTTGTAAACTTGTTTAATCATGCCATAATTAATACCCATGTTTAGTTATCAATTATGATCATGGTCACAGCTCTATCGCAATTGCCGATCAGCTATTATTAGAATGCATTCGATTTAGGTACAAGTAATAAAACGAACACTTTCTGTTGTTGACAAGTTATATTCAGTTCATATTCAGATTCAGTGATTTAAATTACGACCCCATTCTCAGTAGGTTACTCCAGCAGACCATTGGGCAACACAAAAAGGTATTACCTCAAAATCGCCCTGCTAAATTGTTCAGTTTACATCTTAAAACAGATACTGGCTGCTGTATCTAGCTAAGAAAACCATGGCAATAGTTTAATTACAATCAGAAACCCAGATTTTAGTCAGTAACATAGAACCAATGCTATTGAAATGGCAAAGTAAATCCCACAAATAACCCAATTATAATGGTTTGTCGTATTAACATCTGGCACATAATAACGACACAATTACCAGAAAATAGCCTTAAAGTTTGTCCAAGTGTCTCTTTGCAAAGATTTCACATGCTCAAAGGGGATTCAGCAGTCAACGAGTTGAATCGACATTCATTGATTTAGAACAGATCTGGCGGGTTTAATAAAAGCAGATTATATTTCCTGTTGGGACATAATGAAATTCCTTTATCACGTCACATTTGCTCCGCAGTTATTATTATGTTGATGGAAAACCTCATTTGGCTTCTTACGTCGTTCTAAATTACGTCTATATTCCATGGTAATTGGCTCTAACTTTAGGAAAAAGGGTTTATTCGATGAACATAGCAACTCCTCTCTTGCTGCGTGACAGTTTCGTGGACAGTTTTCTAATTTAAAAAAATGTATTAGCATGACAGAGAAAATCCCATAAGCATTTATAATTTTATTGGTTAGCGGTAAATCTAGTCCCGTACCTTTACCCGCACCTTTACCAAAAGTTGATATACGTCAATCTTTTTCTGAGCATATTTCCCAGACCTGTTTAGACAGTCATACAATGCAAAACCTTATTTTTATCGAATGATCCATAAAGGGACCACACTACACCTTTCAGAATACTTTCACATCCTTTACGTAGGTCTAAGTATGGATGTGAAGTTCTATATTATTTGAATTTTTCCCATTGTTACTTTATTAAATCTCTAGTAATCGGTTATACCCACATAAAATGTTTCATGTTTTCATATCTTCACAGAATCCCCATATTACATTATAAATCGAAACTTATCTACATTTCAATCAACTTAATTGTACAAATGTTTATGTCTTATTATGCAAATTTTAAATGATCCAAAATGTCATCACTTAATACCCAAACTTCAGCTTAACACTTATTTTCACCCTCACACAACTCTCATATCACATTCACACAGTACCGTTCCCAAAATACTTAATCCATATTTTTATAACCTGCAGGAATATTTTCTTACTTCTACGCATTTCTACTTCAGGACTACTTCCTGGAATTACATAGTTTGCACATTTGCATCTTGCTATACTAACCCAGGGCGTTATAATGCATTTCACACCTCTCCTTACAACGGCAGTATGTTCACAACTCTGTTTTTTCTCCTCTTAGGACAGTTATCATCCGAACTTTCTTTCTATTATGAGGATTGCTTCAAAATCTTAGAATCTGAAGTACAGCAGTAGGGTCACGTCTCTGTCTTTTACTCTATGGCAGTACGATCACGTCTTTGTCTTTATTATGACGATAGCATCAGGATCTCATAATCTCTAAAACAACATTATATTCACAACTGTTTTTTAAATTAATTGTTTCCAATAAATGCTAGTCTTACCCTATTCAATTTGTCTTTGTTAGAGATCCTGTATCCATTCACCGCCCCCCTCTGGAGGACCCTGGACCCTTTCTGCTCCCTTAGTGAAGTGTGGGTTGCCTTGAATCAAATCTAGAGTGATTCCCGTGCACGGTTGACCCTGGTCCTCAGGAGAGGTCAGCAGACAGAGACAACGATCCCATCCTCGTCGCCATGAATGTCGTGGAAAATTCTAATCAAGTGAGAGAGACTTTGTAATTTCTTCAAACAATCTATCTTTATTATCAATTAAGGATTGCAATAATGGTGCTGGTCAATGAACCACCCATAGGTGATTCGTTGAGAGCCCAATGAGGAATCATGGGTCTTATATAGCTGACACTAAAAATGCTTAGTCATGGCTGGTTTCACCCCTCCCCGGGCACATCAGGGCATCATTAGTTACCTTGTCTTCTTCTTGTGGCTGTGTGTATTGGGTCATAGCGCACAAACAAGTGATAACATTAGTTCCTTTCTGCTGAGAGAATTGTTAACAGTGCTCAAGCCAGCCTCTGTTCACCTCATATCTCCACAGTTGTGCCCTTGAAAGGTTATGAAACCTCTGAGACAGAAGATGATTTTGTAACAATACAGGTCTATTTTGTTCCTCAAGTTTATCTCTGTCCCAAGCCGCCCCATGTTCTTGACTATACGTCTAAACCAGCTGCGGGGAGCTAGAGTGGAACCATCCCCTTACAGAAATGTAACATTAGTAGAATAGAAATGTCTTACTATTGTTAAGCATATAATTGTTAACTATTAATATTCAACAAATCAGCTAAATGCATAATTGTTCTCCCACAATAGTGCCAACTGTAAAGTTTGGTGGAGGAGGAATAGTGGTCTGGGGCTGTTTTTCATGGTTCGGGCTAGGTCCCTTAGTTCCAGGGAAGGGAAATTTTAACATTACAGTATACAATAGCATTCTAGATGATTCTGTGTTTTCAACTTTGTGGCAACAGTTTGGGGAAATCCCTTTCCTATTTTAACATGACTATGCCCCCATGCACAAAGTGAGGTCCATACAGAAATGGTTTGTTGAGATTGTGTGGAAGAACTTGACTGTCCTGCAGAAAGCCTTGACCTCAACTGCGAGCCAGGCCTAATCGTCCAACATCATTGCCCGACCTCGCTAATGCTCTTGTGTCTGAATGGAAGCAAGTCATGGCAGCAATGTCCCAACATCTAGTGGAAAGCCTTCCCAGATGAGTCGAGGCTGTTATAGCAGCAAAGGGGGATCAACTCCATATTAATGCCCATGATTTTGGAATGAGATGTTCAACAGGCAGGTGTCCACATGCTTTTGGTCATCTAGTGCATGTTGTAAGCTACTTTAGTTTCATGTCCTGCTGGTATAGCACTTAGATGAGTTATTGGATGATTACTAAAAGGCTCACTAGGAGACATTTCACTCCTGTTCTCATTCTTGTTCCCTTCCCCTATCATCCTGAATCCAAGGCACTCGCTTCTTGACCTCTTAAAATATTTTGCTGGGAAAACAGCCAGTTTGAAGGTCACTATGTGGTAATGATGTCCTCTTTTCTAGCTATGTGTGTGGCTACTTCATGTGTTAACATTCTGATGTCAGTATTTTCAAGTTCCCATGCAGTCTTTGCCAAGTAACATTTTTAACAGTTTAGGTCCTTTAGGGGAAATATAATTTGTTGTTGTTTTGAATGGATCAAATGTCATGTTTGTTATGTCTGTCTGCCAAGTTAGTCAATATAGTGCTAAAACTTCCTGCAGACAAGAACGTTTCGCTTTGCGCAATTATGTATTGTGTGTAGTTTGATGAAGTAAGTCTACACCAAGAAAAGGTGTCAGCCTGCAACAAAACTAGTGGTTATGATGAATATGTTAGCTCTGAGACAACTACCTCTGTGAAGGGTGTTAGAAAGAGTGCTCAGAGCAACATATGAGCACTGAGAGGAGCTGGTTCATCAATGACTCACAAGAACAGGAAGGGATGGTTTCCATAGAGGCAGGTTTCAATACTTGCTGCCACATTTCCATTCTCTCACTACACAGCAATGAGCCTGGTTACAGGAGGTCTGTAGTTTATACTGTATCTCTCCTGAGCACCAGATGCTCTCCATCATCAGACCCCAGACAATTAGCATCTACCATAGAGGGAAATATCTGAGGGTAACCACATGTCCCGCATTTTGGCCCTTTGTCCTGCAACCAGAAAATGTATGCACTGTCCCGAAAAATCATCCCTTTATCCCGCATTTAAAATGTGGTCACCTTAGGCACCACCATTCCATCTAAATACGGCTCCTCAAGCGCTTTATTTTTCTGTGTTACCCATAGTGGCATAGTGGTGCCTGGAGACGTGGGTGTACTCTAATCCCATTTACCTTTCTATGAGAGACAGTGGCATACGCTGAATGACCTAAAATGATAAATCCCATATTGGCCTTTCACAGTCAGGCCAACTGTAACGGTTTTCTTCATCTGAAGGAGAAGCGGACCAAAATGCAGCGTGGTTTCTTTGATTCATGTTTAATAACAAAAAGATAAACACGAACACTACAAAACAATAAACGTGGAAAACCAAAAACAGCCCTATCTGGTGCAAAACACAGAGACAGGAACAATCACCCACAAAACCCAACACAAAACAGGCTACCTATATATGGTTCTCAATCAGAGACAATGACTAACACGTCTCAAATAAAACTGTTATGGATCTCAGCGTTACTCTGGACACTGATCTCTATTTCGACAAGAATATTTCAAGGGAAGCTTTTTTCCGTCTTGATAACATTGCAAAAAATCTGAAACCTTTTTTCCAGAAACTTTGCAGAAAAGATAATCCATGCTTTTGCCACTTCTACATTAGACTACCGCAATGCTCTACTTTCTGGCTACCTGGATAAAGTACTAAATGCGGCTGCTAGAATCTTGACTAGAACCAACAAAATAAATCATATTACTCCAGTGCTAGCCTCTCTACACTGGCTTCCTGTCAAGTCTAGGGTTGATTTAAAGGTTGTACTGCTAACCTACAAAGCATTACATGGACTTGCTCCTACCTATCTCTCCAATTTGGTCGTGCCGTACATACCTACACGTACTCTACGGTCACAAGACGCAGGCCTCCTTATTGTCCCTAGAATTTCTAAGCAAACAGCTGGAGGCAAGACTTTCTCTTAGAGAGAGAGAGAGAGAGAGAGAGGGAGAGGGAGAGGGAGAGGGAGAGGGAGAGGGAGAGGGAGGTGGAGAGAGAGAATTAGATGGAGCATACTTAAATTCACACAGGACACCAGATAAGACAGGAGAAATACGGTGTTGAGTGTCAACGTGGCAGAGGTGTTATTGCCTACCTTCACCACCTGGGGGCAGGCCATCAGGAATTCCAGGATCCAGTTGCAGAGTGAAGTGTTCAGTCCCAGGCTCCTTAGCTTAGTGATAAGCTTGGAGGGCACTATGGTGTTGAACGCTAAGCTATATTCAATGAACAGCGTTCTCACATAGATGTTCCTTTTGTCCAGGTGGGAAAGGGCAGTGTGGAGTGCAATAGAGATTGTGTAATCTGTGGATCTGTTGGGGCGGTATGCGACTTGGAATGGGTCTAGGGTTTCTGGGATGATGGTGTTGATGTGAGCCATAACCAGCCTTTCAAAGCATTTCAAGGCTACAGATGTGTGCACTACGGGGCAGTAGTCATTTAGATAGGTTATTCTTGGCGTTCTTGGGCACAGGGAATATGGTGGTTTGCTTGAAACATATAGGTATTACAGACTGGTTCAGGGAAAGGTTGAAAATGTCAGTGAAGACACTTGCTTTGAGACACAATGCTCTGAGTATGCGTCCTGGTAATCCGTCTGTCAATGTTAACCTGTTCTAAGGTCTTACGCACATCAGCTACGGAGAGTGTGATCATACAGTCATAAGGAATTGCTGGTGCTCTCACATATGGTTCAGTGTTGCTTGCCTCAAAGAGAGCATCGAAGGCTTACTAAGGCATTTAGCTTGTCTGGTAAGCTCGTGTCAGTAGGCAGCTCTCGGCTGGGTTTCCCATTGTAATCAGTGACAATTTGCAAGCCCTGCCACATCCGATAAGCGTCAGAGCCGGTGTAGTATGATTCAATCTTAGTCCTGTAGATGCTTTGCCTGTTTGATGGTTCGTCGGAAAGAATATCAGGATTTTTTATATGCATCCAGATTATTGTCCCACTCCTTGAAAGGGGCAGCTCCAGCCTTTAGCTCAGTATGGATGTTGCCTGCAATCCATGGCTTCTGCTTGGGATATATACGTACGGTCACTGGGATATTACGTACGGTCACTGTGGGAACGACGTCATTGATGCACTTATTTTATGAAGCCGGTGACTAATGTGGTAAATTTTCTCAATGCCAACGGATGAATCACGTAACACATTCCAGTCTGTGCTAGCGAAAAAGTCCTGTAGCTTAGTATCTGCTTCATCAGACTTCCATACTGAGCATGTCACTGGTACTTCCTGTTTGAGTTTTTGCTTGTAAGCAGGAATCAGGAGGATAGGGTCGTGGTCAGGCGAGGGAGAGCTTTGTATGCGTGTCTTTGTGTGGAGTGAAGTTGATTTACAGTTATTTTCCCTCCAGTTGTGCAGGTGACATGCTGGTAGAAATGAGGTTAAACGGATTTAATTTTTCCTGCATTAAAATCACCGGCCACCAGGAGCGGCACCTAAGATAAGCATTTTCTTGTTTGCTTATGGCCCTATACAGCACGTCAAATGCTGTGACGGCGTCTGACTGTATTACACTGTGTGAGGTGCTATATGGTCCAATTACATAAGGTACACAACTCCTCCAAGCCTGATGGCTGATGGTCTTGTTCAGTTTATCCAAGCCATCATAAAGTTTATCAAGGGAAAGGATTAAAAACAGAGACTATGGGAGTGAATACAACCTTTGTTGTTTTACACCTTACTCTGGGTTAGAGGAGGACTTTTTTCATTTGAGTAGACTTTGAATTGCAGATCTGAGTGTTCGACTGCTGTGAATATGTATACTGTTGCTCTTAGAATAGATTCCAGCTTCCTCTTTAAAGTTGTTGGTTGGGCCTCGCTGCACATCTGTCTCACACAGGTAGTAGACCCAGTCCTGGGGCCTCCAAGGGGTGCACGTTTTGTTATTTTGCCCTAGCACTACACAGCTGACTCAAATAATCAACTAATCATCAAGCTTTGATCATTTCAATCGGCTGTGGTGTGTCAGGGCAAAAACCAAAACGTGCACCCCAGGCCCGAGTTTGGGAAACACTGCAGTAGAGGAAGAGACATAGAAACCACAAATGGAGAACCAATGATATGTTATTTTATAGTGACATGTTTACCACAAACAGTGACCAAGTTCGGAGAAGTCAGGTGGTCAATTGTTCTCAAACGTAATGCAACCCAATGCAGCCTCTGAGTAGTTATGAGTGAGATTGAGTACAAACAAATGCATCGTTGTACCCAAACATGAATCTGTAAGACAGTTGATAGTGAAGTTCTCATAGAACAGGATGAGTGATGGTAAAAGGGTTTGCTTGTCTTTGGAAACCTTCCCGAACCAAACCCTGATGGTATTCCACTTAACAACAGGAGACAGAGAGGCATGTTTTCACAAGGGCTCTTCATTTTACATGGACAGTTTACTGGAGAGATTTAAGATCTACAATGGATTTCTAGAGTTATTTTTTTAGGAGAATAATTCCCGCACATACACACTTCCAGAGCTAGAAGAAAACCTGGACTTGGATTATGATCGCTTATGACGAATGTTTGTTTTGTCACTGGGCTGTTTAGGGTTTTATGTGGTTAGAATGTTACAGACTTCAATATTATTTCTTTATTTGTTTTCAGCCGAAAAGCTTGATCTTCTGAGGTCTTGATAACTAAACAATCTACCTTGATGTACAATGACCCAACTGTATGAAGAATATCTAAATTCAGTCAGTGTCAGGAGAATCCAAGGAAATAAATGTGATGAAATGTCCTTTACAAGGTGTTAGATACAGTGCATTCGGAAAAGATTCAGACCCCTTAACTTTTTTCCATATTTTGTCACGTTACAGCCTTATTCTAAAATGGATTAAATAAAATACCCCATCATGACAAAGCGAAAACAGGTTTTAAGAATATTTTGCAAATGTATAAAAAATTTAAAACAATAGTAATACCTTAATTACATAAGAGTTCATGAGACTTAAGAATTTACTAAGAATTTACTATGTGACTCGAAATTGAGCTCAGGTGCATCCTGTTTCCATGAATCATCCTTGAGATGTTTCTACAACTTGATTGAAGTCCAGCTGTGGTAAATTAAATTGATTGGACATGATTTGGAAAGGCACACACCTGTCTATATAAGGTCCCACAGTTTGCTGTGCATGTCAGGGCAAAAACCAAGCCATGTCGAAGGAATTGTGTTGATTGTGTCGAGGTACAGATCTGGGGAAGGGTACCAAAACATTTCTGCAGCATTGAAGGTCCCCAAGAACACAGTAGCCTCCATCATTCTTAAATGGAAGAAGTTTGGGACCACCAAGACTCTTCCTAGAGCTGGCCGCCCAGTCAAACTAGAGGAGAAGGGCCTTGGTAAGGGAGCTGACCAAGAACCCGATAGTCACTTTGACAGAGCTCTAGAGTCTCTCTGTGGAGGTAGAACCTTCCAGAAGGACAACAATCTCTGCAGCACTCCACCAATCAGGCCTTTATGGTAGGGTGGCCAGACGGAAGCCACTCCTCAGAAAAAGGCACATGACAGCCCACTTAGTTTGCCAAAAGGCACCTAAAGGACTCTCAGACCATAAGAAACAAGATTGTATGGTCTGATGAAACCAAGATTGAACTCTTTAGCCTGAATGCCAAGCGTCACGTCTGGAGGAAACCTGGCACCATCCCTATGGGGAAGCATGGTGGTGACAGCATCATGCTGTGTGGATGTTTTTCAGCGGCAGGGACTGGGAGACTAGTCAGAATCGAGGGAAAGATGACCGGAGAAAAGGACAGATCTTTGATGAAAACCTGCTCCAGAGTGCTCAGGACCTCAGACTCAAAGGTTCACCTTCCAACAGGACAACAACCCTAAGCACACAGCCATGACAATGCAGAAGTGGCTTCGGGACAAGTCTCTAAATGTCTTTAAGTGGCCCAGCCAGAGCCCGGACTTGAACCCGATCGAACATCCCTGAAGAGACCTGAAAATAGCTGTGCAGCAACTCTCCCAATCCAACCTGACAGAGCTTGAGAGGATCTGCAGAGAAGAATGGGAGAAACTCCCCAAATACAGGTATGCCAAACTTGTAGCATCATACCTAAGAAGACTCGAGGCTGTAATCACTGCCAAAGGTGTTTCAACAAAGTACTGAGTAAAGGGTTGAATACTTATCTAAACGTGATATTTTCATTTTTAAAAATATAAATCTGCACAAATTTATAAAACCTGTTTTTGCATTATTACAGAGTATTGTGTGTAGATTGATGAGAAAAAAAACGATTTAATCCATTTAGAATAAGGCTGTAACGTAACAAAATGTGGAAAAGGTCAAAGGGTCTTCTGTAGAGTGTCTGTGTAGAATGTCACAGACGTTCGGCATATGTTTCTTGTGTCCTTGTATTTCCATTAAAAAGTCATAATACAAAGATCTCATTGCTAAACCTAACCCTCTTTAAGCCTCTCAAGCACTCAGATGTTTGTCCGTTTATTAAATGCTTAAAAAGATATCCTTTCCCTCCATGTGAAAGAAAGAACAGGTTTCCTAGAGACGCCAAAGGTCTGTTTGTCTCCGAGTCCAGTCAAATAGTGTATAGGAAATCCACCGGGCAAAAACTGATTCAATCAACATTGTTTCAATGTTATTTGTCAATGTATTGTGATGTGGAATCTGTTTTTAAAATACATTGTATTTGCAAAAAGTAATCAACTGTTTTGAGATTGAAATTTCAACCACAGGATTATGTCACCATGGTAACCAGTTTTTTTGACACCCAAACACAATTCAATATCAAGTTAAAAATACTCTATGCTGGATTCACGTCTCTAACTAATCCAAAAATACAAGTTAAAGAATAGGATTAAGCCAGTGGCTCAGATTAAATTATTCAAGCATTAAATTATTTACATATTGATATTTGGTTGCGTTGTCAACCAAACACAATTCAATAAACTTTTTTGTCATACAACAAATAACCTAAAGTCACAAACTAATGTCATAGTAGTTGTTCAACCTTAAAATGGTAACACATCCATTGGCCACATTTTGAGGTTAGCCTACTGTAACTATAAACGTCTGATGTAATCATAGAAAGCATGTATGTTCAAGATAGCAAAGGTCACAGGTCAGTGGAGAACTTTACAATTGCTGTAATAATCTTCACAAAATCTTGAACAGCATTGATCACTTGCACTATGTACTTTTAATGTATTCTCAACTGCAATCCAGGTCAATTGGTTGTGATATTAGATGATGACACTAAGTTATTTATTGTATCAATCCAAAATATCTGACTATATTGTATCCCCATTTGAACTTTGTTGTGCTTTTAAATGGTAGAAAGTGCAGTGATAACACATTTAGATGTTAACTCACCAAAATATCCAACATTGTTTTTCCATTGGAATGTGGTTGTGCTTTTAGATGGTTGAAAACATAGTGATAACACATTGTCTTTTTGAGTGGGTGAATAAAGGATGAAATCTCATTGATCCACGTCTCAACCAAGTAGTTGAAATGACGTGATGTGCCCACTGGAAGGTGATCACAAAGGACTGGAACAGATGAATAAATCATAACAAAACTGTAAATAAATGACAAAGTGCTATTAAACAAAGGGCAGATGGCTAATGACTGTGTCTGTGGTGATTGAAGCCAGGCGTTACTTCAGTTTTCCAAATATGGACCCTCTAGACTTGTCACTGTAAAACTATGCCCTGTGGTTTGTAATATGCACTGATACTTCCTTTTGGTGTACCATGTACTCATAATAAATAACACAAACGTGTATTTTTCACATGCATTCAAAGGCCCCTTTTCTGGCGTCAATATCAAAGTCCTTTCTTTGCAGAAGCTGAGATTGACATCTCAGTCCACATGCTTCATACACATCAACACAATATTATGAAACCGGAATCAAAGTCGGAATTTTCATGCCAGGGAAAGCTGACGCTGAGGGATGTAGACAGAGCTTATAAGACAAATTGAATCATAGACTAGACACTACTAGGACATGCACTCTGTAACCACCTCACTGTCATGATGACCAAAGAACGGTTGGCCAGTCTGGATGAATCTCAAACATAGTCAACCAGCTGGCCGGCCAAACATACACACATTCTGACCTATAGCTGTGTTTACTCTATACACATTCATATGTGCATACATACACATGCCCATATGCACACACACACACACACACACACACAAACATTCTGGCTTGCTGGTTCTTATTCTCTCTTAATTGTGGCTACACATTGTGCATGTTTAACTATACTCCATAGAACACCCTGCTCATTGTTTCTGGCAAGGCCCTCAGCACATGACCCAACCCCCTACTTATATCCACACCAACCTGGACTCATTGGTAGACGTAACATATTCAAAATAAATCCGGGACACTCCAATTAGTATGGTATGTATTAATTTGTCGATGTCCATCATCCATTTAATATGGTACGTTACAAATTGCAATTCATACAAATTGCAATTTTTTACAGTATGTTACGAATTCCAGTTTGTTGTGGCTAATACTAATGTTAGCTAGGTGGCTGGGTTAAGGTTAGGGTTAAGATTAAGGGTTAAGGTTAAGGGAAGGGTTAGCTAACATGCTAAGTATTTGCATAGACGCTTGTGGTATACGCCCACCCATCCACCCCGACCAACCACCCTCATTTTTGCCTTAAGTAAACTTCTGTTTTAATTAACCATACCAAACGTAACACACTAGATTTCACTTCACTGGAACTAAGGGGTTTTACGTGCTACGCGCTTCAGTACTCTACGGTCCCGTTCTGTGAGCTTGTGTGACCTCCCACTTCGCGGCTGAGCCGTTGTTGCTCCTAGGCATTTCCACTTCACAATAACAGCACTTACAGTTGACCGGGACTTGTTGGATAGGTTGTATCCAATGACGGTGCCACGCTGAGTCACTGAGCTCTTCAGTAGGGCCATTCTACTGCTATTGTTTGTCTATGGAGATTGCATGGCTGTGTGCTCGATTTTACACACCTGTCAGCAACGGGTGTGGCTAAAATAGCCAAATCCACTCATTTGAAGGGGTGTCCACATACTTTTGTATATATAATGTATCATACTAATTGCAGCGTCCTGGATTTACATTTACTATGTTACGTCAAGTCTATGAGACCAGGCTGTCCACACAAGAAACATGAACCCTTTCCTGTGAGAGACGATCAAACTGTGGCGCTGCATGTCTGTTAACATGGCTGGTCTGCTGTAAGTCACCAGGGTGTCAGAGGGACAGTGTGGGGCCAAAAAAACCTTTAGCCATAACTATAACCTCGTGAGACTTCCACTCTAGCTAGTGTGGGAGATGTGTGTATCTGGCAGAGTGAGGAAAGTAAGTGAGAGGGTAAGTGCAAGGGAATTCAGCAATCCAAAAAGCCTTGATAGTTTTTGTTTAGGTGGCCCAAAATGCTTTAAGATTGCTAAGTGCATGTAAGAAGACAGAGGGAGTAAGCCAAGCGACAAACAATTAATCCAATAAAATGTCTGCAGTTAGTTGAGTCTCTGTCTATTCCCCAGTTAAAACCCTGAACGCTTATTTTTTTTCCCCCACTCACTCTGAGCTCCAGCCAGTTTGCTGCAGTGTTGTTGACTCTGGCCTTGAGCATCTAGATCTGGGACAGGAGAGCCGAGCCCCCTGCCCCCACATCACATTAGACTACTGCCTAACAAGAACAATCTGTGTAGAGCCCATGAGCCCAGTCATTTTCTGGGAAGCAAGGCAGCCAGAGAGGGAGGAGGGGAGGAAAGGAGAAAAGAGGGAGGAGGGGAGGGAAGGAGAAGAGAGGAAGGGGAGGAAAGGAGAAGAAAGGGGGAAGGAGGGATGTGTCCTAATGGCAAAAAACTTTTTTTTCCTTCTGTGCCGGTCAGAGAAACCTCCAGTCTAAAATCTGAAACTGTAGAAGTTACTGGAGGAGGTGAGGCAGGCACGTTTTCCCTCTTGTTCTCTCAGTCCATTTTCCTCTCTCAATCATCCACAGTTCCAGAGGAGCCTTTTCTGTGTGACCACTTCTGTAGGAGGTGAGTAGAGCCACTTCTATTCATTTACTTTCACTGTACATTTTACCACATAGGGAAACAGATGAAATACTAGCTGATAACATTCTTATCAAATATGAGTTCACTTTAGTGGACAGGTATGACCTCACATGACCATTGCAGTGCAGTTCAGCTACAGTGACAGCATCATGACATGTCTCCAGGCAAGCAGCCCGCCAGCAGGGAATCAGGCTAGTTCAATAGAGTTCCCCAACAGGATGTTCTCTGAGACCAATGGGTTTCCCATATTTGCATGAGACATTGTGCAGATAAACGTGCGGTGAATAGAGCTTTTATTTTTTGAATTATTCAATCGTATTAAAATGTTTGTATGTCATTATTTCCCACACAAAGGCAGTGCTAAATGTATGACTGTTGACAAATGTCTGATCGTCTCCATCTAATGGTATCTTGAACATTTCAATAGAGACTAATACATCTGTATCCTTTGTGTGTGTTCACATATCTGCATGTGTGTGAAAGTATACATTGAGGGGGAATGGGCGATAAACTGTAGATGCGCTCCCATCCCCCCTTCCCTGATAAGTGCAATGCCTCATGTGGCCCAGCTTGCACACAGATGGAGTGGGAAAAGGGGGTAAAGGAGGGGGTTGGTTGGTTTATATGGACCAGGCCAGCATTCTAGTCCAGGGCTACATTCAGCAGAGCACAACTGTGGAACAATTCAGATAGAAATATATTGTGTAGAAAATACATGTTGAGTAAGGAATCATGACAACTCTATTAATTACATTTCTATCGGCAATGATCAGTTGGTTTTTCTCAGTCATTGTGAAAGTAAGAGTTAGTTATTCTTGTTATTGCTAGGGTAACGTGGGGTAACCAGCCCCCTCTAAGAACAATGTCCAACTGCTGACACAAAAATGCAAAGTTTGGTAAAAATGTGGTATGTGGATGATGGTCATGCTAGGCAAATAAACTATGAAGGGAAATAAGTGGCTACAGTTTACACTTTTTTTGTTATTTAATAATTTTTTTGTTGTAAAGGGGCATTTTTCCCAAATACCGGGGTAACATTTTTTGTTGAGCAAGAGTAGTGGCAGCCAGGGAAAATAGGTGACAGTGGTTTATGTGAGAATTACCCGAGGGAGCTAGTTAACCCACGTTACCGTAGAAAATTGTTTTAAGCCAAATTCAATTTCAGGGAAATGAGCGGTCCATGATTTATTTCTGTGAAGCAGCATGAAAAGGAGCTGTTTAAATAAATATCCAAAATAGTTATTAAAAGATCGGGACAGGAAGCAATGACATTAACATCAGATGATGTGACTCTCACATTGACCAAAAGCAGATTGACAAAATGGGATTAACGTTTTAGTCATGTAACCAAATATCATTGACCGGACAGGAGTTTGGCCTAGATTCGATCAGTTCCGCTTTAACCCACGGAGGTGTAACTGCATTGAAGCTGTCATATCAGCAAGCGACTCGCGGCGTTATACCGATCAGACATTTCCACCAAGTCTCATTAGTAGAAATCCCATGCAGCCTTGTTACAAGTTTAACATTGAAATGTGTGTTGTAATCTACAACTCGATTAGGCTCATATGAATTTGTATTATTTAGTCTAATGATGTCATTATTTCTATACTTTTTCATTCTGAACTTTGAACGTGGGTAGGATGTGTGTGGCTTTCGTGACAATGACCACAAGAGCAGCCGCTCACCAATTTGACAGCTCCAATGCAGTTAATTTACACCTCCGACATCGACTCAACAATGATCTGCTGTGCAGTTTTCAGTTATTGTGGGTTAAGGCCAATCTGATTGAATCTAGGCATTTGTGTACATCAACTGTATCTGTCTGTGTGCATTGCCATTGTGTGTGTCTGCATGTGACATGCTATGATTTGAATCCAGACTTTAAATCCTGCCTCTCATCAGTTCTCAGCTGCTGTCTTGGTCTTAAAATTACATTTAGGGCTCTACAGCTATAGACATTCTATCAAGAATAGAAATTACTCAGAAGATATGTTCATTCATTGTAGATGGGTGAGGCCTTTACAATGTTTTGTGAAACACACACAAAGCAGTAGATGTTATCTGTCACTGTTAGACACAAGAACAGCTACATTAATTGCAAACACCTCTGTTGATCAAAATCTGTTTAATTCAATAAGTGGAAATGCAAATTGACAACAGTTACTGCAGCAGCACTGACACTGTTCTTGTTTTCTGCAGGTCCTACAGGAGATGACGTTCCTCATGGCACTTCATCTGATTAGTCTTTCTGTGATGCTCTGGTCCAGCAGTCCCAGTCTGGCCACACCCCTCCCTTTCAACATTTCCTTGGAGGGCAGTGCAGAGGGGGAGGAGCTGGGCAGCCTCATCCCCACCCCTTCCTCACCTACCACCAGTGGCCCAGCCTCAGAGTCCCCAACCACCTCAGATGGCTCCACTCACATAGAGCACTTCCTGCTCAGCCAGATGGTTCACTTCTTGCAGGAGAACATGCTCCTCATCCTTGTTGCCTCGATCCTCTTCATCACCATCTTCCTCATCCTCTGCTGTGCTTGCATCATGAGCCGCAAGCGGAAGGTCAATGCCTACTACCCCTCGTCCTTCCCCTCTAAGATGTACGTAGACCAGAGGGACAAGACCGGAGGTACCAAGCTCTTCAACGAGGTGCCAGAGAAACCCTCCAATGGGCAGCAGGCTGAACCAGTTGACTCAAGCAAGCAGCTCCAACAAGACATCATGAGGGCAGCCAAGAACCTCCGCACTCCCTCCAAACCTCCCCTGGGTGAGCGAGAGGGAAACAACCCCACACAGATAGCAGCAGCTGCAGAGAAAAGTCCTGATGTGACTGTTCAGGCTGAGGGAGAAATCATAGAGAAAGACAACGAGCCATCAAATGCACCTGAGCAGAGCGAGGAGGAGGTATGCCAGCTCTCAGACAGTGAGGCCCAACACCGCAGCTGCCCCAAGCAGCCAGAGATCCTTCCAGGACAGATAGGCCTAACAGAGGATGACGAGTCACTCACAAGAGCTGAGCTTCCATCTGGCCAAGGGCACTCGCAAGCCAAGCAGGAAGGGGATAGGCAGGAGAACTCCACTGTCACGCAGTCTATTCCGTTGATCACTGGGGAGAAAACAGCATTTTAACTATGTTGGACAGTGGACCAGTGGAGGCTGGTGGAAGGAGGAGCTATAGCAGGACAGGCTCATTGTTATGGCTGGAATGGAATCAACGGAACAGAGTCAAATATGTGGTTTACATATGTTTGATCTCGTTCCATTTATTCCATTCCAGCCATTACAATGAGCCCATCCTCCTATATCTCATCCCACCAGCCTCCACTGCATTGGACAATATGTTTGAGCTCAATGGTTTGGACGCTTTTGCATGAGTGACATCTTTAAGGCAAAGCCATACCAAATGTCTATTCAGTTGTATGTAATCATATATTTGTTTCCCAGTAGCCATCTTTCCATGTCGCTCCCTAAAGGGTATATGATGTAACCTGAGCATACACCCATAGACGCTGTAGTCTAGTGTTGTTTGTATTTGTACAATGGCCAAAGTAATGGTACTGCCTTTTATTTCTCTCTTCCACTCATTGGTAGAGATCATTTTTTAGGGCAACATGAGATTGCTTTCTCTTTTTATTTAACTAGGCAAGTCAGTTAAGAACAAATTCGTATATACAATGACGGCCTAGGAACAGTGGGTTAACTGCCTTGTTCAGGGGTAGAACGACAGATTTTTACCTTGTCAGGTCGGGGATTCGACCTAGCAATCTTTCAGTTACTGGCCCAACGCTCTAACCACTAGGCTACCTGCCACCCCTTGAACAAATATGGAGGGGAAGTTCACCATGAGCACATCATGGTGCAGCATCTGCAACAACTTGAACTTAGCATGTTTCCTACATTAAGGGAAGTATTTTTGCATTATAAAACCTGTTTATCGTTTGGTTAGTCAAATGTTTATCCCTTCGCTTTAAACATTTCCATTAAAGGGTCAATCCGGAGTTCTAACAATAACAAAGCAGGCACCCAGCCACTTGTTTCAGTAAACAGCTGAGGGATGGGGCTTAAGAAACACAACGACTCTCAAAGTCATAGAGCTATGGATGCAAGGACTGAGCATCCATGAGATCAAACTGATTGTGAACCATGTTTTGAAGCTATAGTGTTCGTTTACACTAACTTTGTTCACAAACATTGAAGTAAAACAAACTTCTAGTTGGGGTTCTGAATGGGTACGACAGATTAAGCTCATGAAGCATTTAAGTTAGTCGTCAAGAATCAATGCCTACATAAGTATTTTAACAGTCAAAGAAATGTGAAGCAACTGCAGATTGTTGTCCCTTAAAGGGCCAGTTGCTCAGCTGCAGACCCAGGTCCTGGGTCAGAAGTTGGGAAAGCATCCAAGTGTCTGTTCTACTTGTACAATACAGGCTGGTTAGTCCGGTGTGGTTGAAAACATGCACACTCCAAAATGTTTGTAGAGGTGCCGACTTTCCTTCCATAATTGTACATTGGTTAAATAAAGTAGATTTTATGAAGACAGTAAGAAACAGCAGCATTCTAAAATGTGTTGTGTATTTGGGTAGGTAACGATAAAAGCAGAACCATTTAGCTGAATGTATGAAGTCACATATTTAACATGGCTGTATGCTCCCATCTAGTGGAGAAATACAGCACTTCAATTTATCTGGTAGTATACACTACATCTGACAAATACCAGGTAATACCGAAAAACTGGTTGACTAAATGACTACAACAGACATGCAATACTCCTTACGCATTACTTTATTAATGTCCATTAAAACCAGGAATTATGTCTGAAATGTCACTAAACAATCAAAATAGATACCTTGATAGTTTGCTACCATTTTACATCTTCCGCATTACATTTCATCATTGCCATCAAGCCATTAGTACAGGAGTGTTGATGGAATACTAAGACAAACTTCTAAGGCTTATTCAATACTTCCACCACTGCATCCAGAATCACTTCCCAATGGAACACACCCATACCATGACAAAATACTCAAGCACAAAGCAAGCAAACTCCTGTACACTCTACTCACTTCACATTTTTCACTCCTGAAAATAAGGCTTACTTTGTACCAATCCCCCGATCAGTGCCTTTAAAATGTGCGTTAATGTGGCAGGCTGGAGTAAAGATCAAAAAAACATAATGCCACAGGGGCTTGGTGTGTACACTGTGCCATCTATGTACGTTGTATGGGTGGACATAACATGAACTAATTTAAGGTGCCCCATATATAGAAGAATGGTGGAGTGGGGATCCAGGACTATACTTTGAGTGTCCCCTTGGTAGTAGGGTGCAGGACACTGGTGTTCAGACATTGGCAAAGCCCTCAGTTGCTGGCGTTGACCGCCTCAATCTTGCCATCCTGTTGTTTGAGACGGTAGTCATGGAGGGCAGCTTTGATGGCATCCTCAGCCAGCACTGGAGAAAAGGGCACAGTCAGGAATTTCAAATGGTTTTAAAATTAGGTTTTTAAAAAATGGTTTAGAATTTCACAACTTGTTAAACAGTTTATAAAGAACAGCCTTAGATATTAGACTGAAATAAGAGCTTACTAGAGCAGTGAAGTTTGACCGGTGGAAGACAGAGCTCTTTGGCAATATCCGTGTTCTGTATGGTCAGTGCTTCGTCAATCTGAAAGCCAAGCGAGCAACATTCCATCAACCAAGAAATAAACTCCACCCAACCATGATATGTAACAAAAGGAACAAACAAGCAGCGTGGCAGAAAAGACTGAAATGCAAAATTTCAGACAGAACAGTGAAAGAGGAAGCAGAGGAAGTGTCATGGGTGCAGAACGTTCACTCACAGATTTGCCCTTCACCCACTCTGTTACCAGGGAGCTGGAGGCGATAGCGGAGCCGCAGCCAAACGTCTTGAACCTGGCGTCCACAATCTTCCCACGATCGTCTACCTCAATCTGCAGAAAGGAAAGGAGTCATTTCATTCAAATGGTGACTTTTGTCCACAAATGAATTCATAAACAATGTAGTCACGTTACTAAACACATGCTTGGTAACTAAATAGAACATGCCGCTTCTCTGCAAATCCTCCAGGGGACCAACGTACCTGCAGTTTCATCACATCTCCACAAGCTGGGGCACCCACCAAGCCTGTACCCACATTCTTGGAGGTCTTGTCCAGGGACCCAACGTTCCTTGGGTTCTCATAGTGGTCCACTACCTAAAAATTGGAAAAAGGAAGGAAATGTCATGGTTAGTCATCATATTGTTGATTCCACTTCATTCACAATTATGATTACCCTCTCTTGGGAACATGCCCTGCTGCTGTCACAAACATTCACATAACAGCATCCGTAATCACATTCCAACTGTCTCCCAAAAAAGCAGGCTCAAGGCTGAGGCCTCTTGCATTGCTGTTATGTAACAAGTTGACGTTACGTAAGGCAAATTAAAATAAACAGATTAGGACAGGGCTCCACTGCGCACAACAGTAATTCCTGTTGCAACCTCCCTCCCCCCAGATGTAATAGCCATGATGCGGAGTCATTCTCTACACTATTAAACAATGCTGGGAACAAAGCTTTTGATGAGATCATCATTACGAGGATTGTCTGAATATCCTAAAATATCAGGGCCTCGTTTCCCAGAGCATGAGTAGCATTAAGATCATTGTTAGAACCATCTTAAGATGCATCTTTAATAGCCAAGCTGTTTCTCAAAACCATAGTTACTGAAGTTGCACTTGAAAACCCTTATTTACCTCAGACCACTCAGAATAGCTAAGTGTGTCATTAGATGCTTGTTTTTGCCATTCTGTCACTTTATACACAGAAGAGCACCGCTAAACAAAGACTCAACTCTGATGGGTCTCTCTGGAACTGCCGATAACTTCAGAATGAAGTTGACTACAAATATGTCTTTGCAACTGTAACAAATAAGCGAAGGATAAGACAATGCTTCAAATGAAAACCATGGCTGAAAAAGAACATAGGCCTGTATTTCTCAAATAAATGTTATGTTCATTCAATTTAATAATATAATATTCTAGGCTACTGTCAAATTTTGCTTCAATGTATTTAATGTGAAACATGTGCTCAATTTTTTTATTTTGTGCATTATAGGGTAAGCATTTAGAATGAGCCACCTCAATTTGCATCCATAGGTGGCAAACTCAAAAAAAGATACATCCCTTTTTCAGGACCCTGTCTTTCAAAGAGTTTTTGATTTTTACAAATGAACTTCACAGATCTTCATTGTAAAGGGTTTAAACACCGTTTCCCCATGCTTGTTCAATGAACCATAACAATTAATGAACATGCGGAACGGTCGTTAAGACACTAACAGCTTACAGACGGTAGGCAATTAAGGTCACAGTTATGAAAACTTAGGACACTAAAGAGGCCTTTCTACTGACTCTGAAAAACACCAAAAGAAAGATGCACAGGGTCCCTGCTCATCTGTGTGAACGTGCCTTAGGCATGCTGCAAGGAGGCATGAGGACTGCTGATGTAGCCAAGGCAATAAATGGCAATGTCCATACTATGAGACGCCTAAGACAGCGCTACAGGGAGACAGGATGGACAGCTGATCGTCCTCGCAGTGGCAGACCACATGCAACACCTGCACAGGATTGGTACATGCAAATATCACACCTGCGGGACAGGTACAGGATGGCAACAACAATTGCCCGAGTTGCACCAGGAACGCACAATCCCTCTATCAGTGCTCAGACTGTCCGGAATAGGCTGAGAGGCTGGACTGAGGGCTTGTAGGCCTGTTGTAAGGCAGGTCCTCACCAGACATCGCTGGCAATAACGTCACCTATGTGCACAAACCCACCGTCGCTGGACCAGACAGGACTGGCAAAAAGTGCTCTTCACTGAAGAGTTGCAATTTTGTCTCACCAGGGGTGATGGTCGGTTTTGCATTTATCGTCGAAGGAATGAGTGTTACCAAGGCCTGTACTCTGGAGCGGGATCGATTTGGAGGTGGAGGGTCAGTCATGGTCTGGGGCGGTGCGTCACAGCAGCGTCGAACTGAACTTATTGCAGGCAATCTCAATGCTGTGCGTTACAGGGAAGACATCATCCTCCCTCATGTGGTACCCTTCCTGCATGACAATGCCACCAGCCATACTGCTTGTTCTGTGTGTGATTTCCTGCAGGACAGGACTGTCAGTGTTCTGCCATGGCCAGCGAAGAGCCCAGATCTCAATCCCATTGAGCATGACTGGGACCTGTTGGATCGGGGTGAGGACTAGAGTCCAAGTCACGTGACTCGAGTCCACAACTCTGCCCCTCGTTTTATTGCTACAAAAACACTTGAATGTCACAAATCCATATGTAACAATGCACAAAGTCTATTTTCTGCCAATTTACCCGCTCACTTTCGCGTGGACGCGAGAAAAATAGACATCCTTTCTAATTTGAAGCGCATACACGCTCGTAAAAATAAAATTTAAAAAACACTAATTTGGGTTTCAATGTTCAGACCGAGCGCTTAAAACTCCACCACACAGAAGAGACCTTCGTCCAATAACTTGTGTAATGGAACTGAATAATGATCAAGGGACACACATCTAATGTTGGTTCAACAGAAACCGAGTTACTGTGTAAATGTTATTTCCGAGTCTAATAAAGAGCCAAAAATCAATTAAACTACGTATTGCCAGGGCTACCACTGTAGATGCCGCGTCACCTAACTAGCTAATTTATTTACTCTAGGTACCTGTTACCAAAATAGCTGTGGAATTAGATAACAGCTCAGGACGGAACAGATTAACCGTCAAGTAGCACTTGTCTCACTCGGCATGCTGCTGTACATGAAAATTGCATTGGCAGGAAAAAAAGTGAACATGTTAAATTACAGTTAACTAGCTACCTTTAGAGTACTCTAAATTAATACTAGGCAAGACATGTGACGCATGTTACCTAAGCTACCGCTTTCTTTAATGAATATATTTCAACTAGCTAACATCACTGTATGACAAATACATAACAGATCATAAATGCTACCTTTGCTTCTGGGCAAGTTCAGTTACCTAATATTAGGTAGTTAACCTACTAAATTAGTTGCCTAACGTTACTGCGCCAAGCCATTCATGTCGTTGGAAGAGTTTACGACCGCAACAGTGAAACATGGTTGAATTTATCAGCTATCAAACACAGCTAGTTATTTTTTACCTTCTTGTGGTAGGCGGCTTGGGCTTTATATTCCGGGGAAGAAAGCCTTTTGATCACAACAAGAGGGGTGATGCACTTCTTTGCTGCTACTAGACCCGCCATGTTCACGGTTTGTCTGAAATGACGCAGTCTGAAACCATGCGAGCGCCTACCTTATGGTGCTTTCAAGACAACTGTGAACTCTGAAAAATACGAGGTCAAATCATGACGTCTTTTGGTTTTATTTGTATTATTAATTTAACTAGGCAAATCCGTTAAGAAAAAACTCCTATTTACCAGAAGTCAAAAGAGCTCCTGCGGGAACGGGGGCAGGGATTAAAAATAAAATACGAATATAGGACAAAACACACATCAGGACAAGAGACACCACAACACTAGGTGAAGAGAGACCTAAAAACGACAACATAGTATGGCAGCAACACATGAAAACACAGCATGGTAACATCACAACATGACAACAACATGGTAGCAGCACAAAACATGGTACAAACATTATTGGGCACAGTTAACAACAAAGGGCATTGAATGTAGAGATGGAGGCAAAACGGTCCAGTTTGAGTGTTTTTTGCAGCTATCTAGCTTTGTGTGTGCTTTGGGGACCGTTAACAGAATGTGACTGGCAGAACGGGTATTGTATGTGGAGGATGAGGGCTGCAGTAGGTATCTCAGATAGGGGGGAGTGAGGCCTAAGAGGGTTTTGTAAATAAGCATCAACCAGTGGGTCTTGCAAAGGGTTAACAGAGATGACTAGTTTACAGAGATTATAGAGTGCAGTGATGTGTCATATAAGGAGCATTGGTGGCAAATCTGATGGCCAAATGGTAAAGAACATCTAGCCATTTGAGAGCACCCTTACCTGCCGATCTATAAATTACTAATCTAGCATTGTTCGGATGGTCATCTGAATCATTGTTAGTTTGGCAGCTGTGGTGAACGAGGTTCGATTACGATAGAGGAAACCAAGTCTAGATTTAACCTTAGCCTGCAGCTTTGATATGTGCTGAGAGAAGGACAGTGCACCGTCTAGCCATACTCACAAGTACTTGTATGAGCTCTAAACCCTCAAAGGTAGTAATCACACTGGTGGGAGAGGGGCATTCTTCTTACCAAACCACATTACCCTTGTTTTGGAGGTGTTCAAGACAAGGTTAAGGGCAGAGAAAGCTTGTTGGACACTAAGAAAGCTTTGTTGTAGAGCGTTTAACACAAAATCCAGGGAGGGGCCAGCTGAGTATAAGACTGTATCATCTGCATATAAACGAATGAGAGAGCTTCCTACTGCTTCAACTATGTTGTTGATGTAAATTGAGAAGAGCGTGGGGCCTAGGATCGAGCCTTGGGGACCTCCCTTGGTGACAGGCAGTGGCTGAGACAGCAGATGTTCTGACTTGACACTGCACTCTTTGAGAGAGATGGTTAGCAAACCAGGCCAAAGACCCCTCAGAAACACCAATAATCCTTAGCTGGCCCACAATAATGGAATGGTCTACCGTATCAAAAGCTTTGGCCAAGTCAATAAAAATAGCAGCACAACATTGGTTAGAATCGAGGGCAATGGTGACATCATTTAGGACCTTTAAGGTTGCAGTGACACACCCATAACCTGAGTGGAAACCAGATTGCATACCCAAAAGAATACTATATACATCAAGAAAGCCAGTCAGTTGATTATTGACAAGTTTTCCCAACACTTTTGATAAACAGGGCAAAATAGAAATTGGCCTATAACAGTTATGATCAGCTTGATTTTGCCCTTTAAATAAAGGATGCACCATGGCTACCTTCTAAGCAATGGGAACCTCCCCAGAGAGGAGAGACAGGTTAAAAAGGTCAGAGATAGGATTGGCGATGTTAGGTGCAGCAACCTTAAAGAAGAAAGGGTCTAAACCATCTGACCCAGATGTTTTTTTGTGGTCAAATTTAAGGCGCTCCTTTAGCACCTCGGACTCAGTGACCCCATGCAGCGGTAGGAGCATCGGGGACAGTCACATTAGAAGGGGTAGGAGATGAGTAAAATAATAATCCTGACTTAATGAACTGGTGATTAAAGAGCTCAGCCATTTGCTCCTTGTCAGTAACAACCAAATCATCAACATTAAGGCACATGGGCAGCTGTGAGGAGGAGGGTTTATTCTCCAGGTCTTTAACCGTTTTCCAGAACTTCTTGGGGTTAGACCCACAGAGAGAGAACTGCTCCTTAAAGTAACTAACTTTGACCTTCCGGATAGCCTGAGTGCACTTCTTTCTAATTTGCATGAATGAGAGCCAGTCAGCCTATGTGTATGTGTGTGCCAAGCCATTTGCCAAATGGAATTCTTGAGGTGGAGTAACTCTGCCAGATCACGGTCGAACCAGGGGCTGAACCTGTTTTTTATTCGCATTTTCTTTATGGGTGCATATTTGTTAAGGATACCACTGAAAATATCTTCAACAGGGGGATCAAGCTGATTCTATACCAATCTATAGAAGCCAGATCAAGACGGAAAGCTTGCTCATTAAAGTTTTTTAGCAAGTGTCTATGATAAGTTAGGACAGGTTTTTTCACTGAGCAGAAAACACCAGACTGATACCTATCAGGATTATTTGTAAGGACAACACCAAGGAGAGTAGCCTTTTCTGGGTGTTTGGAGTCATAACTTGTGGGATTGGTAATAATCTGAGAAAGATTTAGGGAGTCCAATTGCTTTAGGACTTGGTCAGATGGTTTAAGCATGTCCCAGTTTAGGTCACCTAACAGGACAAATTCAGATTTAGTGTAAGGCGCCAGGAGAGAGCCTAGGGCATTTAGGGTACAGGCCGGTGCTTATGGCGGCCGATAACACCCTGCAACATTCAACAAAGAGTTATTTGAAAGTTTAATGAGTAAAATCAGCAAATCAAATTGTTTGGGGACAGACTTGGTGGAGACAACCAAGCACTGAAGTGTTCCTTGGTAAAGATTGCCACTCCACCACCTTCGGAAGATCTGTCTTGCCGAAAAAAGTTATAACCAGAAAGGTTAACGTCAGTGTTCCGTGTTCAAAACACATTCTTAACCAAGTCTCAGTAATGACCAACACATCTAGATTGGAGCTGTGAAACCACACTTTCAATTGATACATTTTAGGCAATAAGCTTCTAGGCAGGTAGTCTAGTGGTTAGAGCGTTGGGCCAGTAACCGAAAGGTTGCTAGATCAAATCTCCAAGCTGACAAGGTCGTTCTGCCCCTGAACAAGGCAGTTAACCCACTGTTCCTAGGCCGTCATTGTAAATAAGAATTTGTTCTTAACTGACTTGCCTAGTTAAATAAAGTTGTGTTAATGTGCAGAAAACCAGGGCTTTCACGAGAGCAAAACGTCTGTGATCTTCATGTTGAAAAGTCGGAGCTCTAGAAGTTGGACTTCCGAGTTGAATGACCGTCCAAAATTATTTTTCCCAGTCTGGGATGTTTTTTTTTCAGAATTCCCAGTTGTCTTGAACTGAAATCAGAAGTCAGGAGATGAACGTAGCATTATCATGTGCGTGACAGTGTAGGAGGAGCTTTTAGACTAATCCCAGTGAATGACAGGAAAGTGCATGGCTTTCCTTTGATATAACGTTTTATTCTAGCAATATTCAGCCAATATTTCCAAACGTTAGGAATGAGCCAAACACAGGGTAGTATAATTCCTGCCTGATTACTCAACCTGAATTTAATTAAGCTGCTCTATCATCCCTGAATACATTCAGTCTGAAACTTCCTTCCTAGAAGTCGTTTATGTGACTTAAAAATGAGGGGCGTTGTGAAAAAAACAAATTCATCAGCAATTTGTCTCTAACAAATCTAACCAATAACACAGTTGTAACAACTGTTACATATATAGACCTTTCTAAATTAGCCTAAAGTGAAAAACATACATGGTCATCTAACTAAAGGTTAAAAGGCTAGACCAGGAATTGTATGTAAAGAATTTTTCACTTCTGCAAGTCTCAACTCAAGTTCCTTGGACATGTAGTTGTCAAGGTTCCACCTGTCACCAGAGGGCGGCAGAGACTGTCCTAGAGACATTAATGACACTCAAGTGTGTCCTATTACTCATTATTATTTCCCTGTTTTCTGGTTTCCAGGCTGCGGGTCAAACTCATAAAAGACACACCCTCGTCCACTTACCCTCGCCTTATGCCCTTGGGGGAATCCCCGTCACCATCTTGGAAGGCAGTCCAAATGATTAGACAAGAAAGGAAAGTTTGCAACGTAAGCCCCTCAGCCATGGTTTTTAGTCGAGTTTGTGAGTGTACAATTATTTCACTCCAGGGCCTGAAACTCCCCATAATTAAATTTGCGACAATTGTACATCTATCTGCTAAGATTAGTCCACCAAAACTAAAAAACAACATCAATGGAGATGTCAACATACAAGTGTAAATAAAAACAAATGTGAATAAGTTAGAAATTGTGCTACTACTGCACGTGACGGCACAAACATGTCTCATAAAAAGTAAATATGTTTTTGTTTGGTTATTTTTTGGAAATTGTAGAAATAAAACATTTTCCTTCTTCAGAAGTTCCAGCTAGGCAGGCTAACGTTAGCAAATTAATTTGCTAGCTATCATACAGTAGGTGTATATTAATAATTAATATAAGTAGACATGTAATTATAATTGACTGTAGAGCATATTTAATTGTTTTAATTACAAATTCTTATTTACAATGACGGCCTAATCCAGACAACGCTGGGCCAATTGTGCGCCGCCCTATGGGACTCCCAATCACGGCCGGATGTGATGCAGCCTGGATTCGAACCAGGGACAGCAGTGATGCCTCTTGCACTGAGATTTGATTGGATTTGATTTGATTTGATTTAGACCACTGCGCCACTCGGGAGCACCCACAAGCTACCGGTAGCTGAAAACACATTTATCGTGGGATGAACGAGTTTCCGGGCAAGAGCGGTCCATTTAAAAATCATTCCTTCCTCCCTTGACTCTTGCCATGCAAGTGTATACTCTTCAGACGTCATGATACGTCATCAGAAGTGTCCACTTAATTTGAGGGCTGAGGGGATAGGGTGTGTCTTTTAAATGTTTGGTCTGCAGCCTTAGTATTTGTTGTTTTTTCCAGTGTACAGTGATCCTGCGGCTACTGTTTATCAGTAAAGTATTTATGTTTATCCTTAACCACTGAATCTTCGTCTGGTGTCTTCTTTGCACCTGGGTTTAACCTCACCACGTCACAGCAAGCTTCTGCCCAAACATGAACCCAGCAGAGATCACCCAGATCAAGAATGTTGTAACCCACCAAGGAGCAGGGGCGGCAGCAAGAACAACTCTCCCAAATATCAGAGACCCTCAGGGCACTTACCGACTCCCTCCAACCACAGTCCAACCTCAACCCAGGAGGAGCCAATGACCAAGTCTCATTGCCCAGTGCTACAGCCATTGCCGTAGTTCCTCCAGGGAATCTGCACCGGGAACCCAAGATCCCAGCCCTCAAACGGTATAACGGCCACCTGGGAGGATGCAAGGGGTTCCTCACGCACACGTCTGAGCCCACAGGAGCGTGACAGGCGCAGGTGAAGGCTGCAGAGGTCTCGGCCATCTCCGAGCTACATGCCCAGAGCTGATGGGAAACGCCGGGGCTCGCCAGGACAAGAGGAGCAAGGGGAGACCCTGAGGAGCTCTGCAGTTAACCCCTGGCTACCCAGTCACTGTCTGTCACTACACGCAACCCTCAACTAGGACAACAGTCAGCACCAGATTCAAGCTTTCGTGGACCGCAGAGAATTTCATTGATCAAGACTTCACCAGAGAATTACAAATCCCCTGAGTAAAATGTCCTACTCGTCCCTTTGTGGTAGAGGTGGATGCCTCGGACACCGAAGCAGTGGCGGTAAAGAAACTGCACCCATGTGCCTTTCTCTCCAAGCAGTTCTTGCCAGTGGAACACAACTACAATGTAGGCAACCGGGAGCTCTTGGCACTTAAGTCGGCCCTTGAGGGGTGGAGACACTGGTTGGAGGGGGAACCTCATCCTTTTGTGATCTGGACAGGCTATAAGTACTTGGTCTCCATTCAAGAAGCCAAGAGGTTGAATGCTCGCCAGATTAGGTGGGCTCTATTTTTTAACAGGTTTGATTTCACACTAGCATATCGTCCGGGATCCAAGAATCAGAAATCAGATGCCCTGTCCTGCCAACATGATCTCTAACGAGGAGAGGGACTCCGAGCTCATCATTCCCAGCTCGCATTGTGGCCTCTGTGATATGGAGTATTGAGACCATGGTACAACAAGCCCAGACCCAAGAACCTGACCCCAGCGGGGGTCCCACTAACAGACTTGATGTTCCATGATCAGCCCATTCGAGTGCAACAATGGGGACACTCCTCTAAATTAACTGGGCATCCAGGGGTTAATCGGAGACTGGAGTTCCTGCGGAGGAAATTCTGGTGGCCCAACATGATCGAGGATGTGAGATCCTTTGTTGCGGCCTGTTCCACCTGTGCCCAAAGCAAGTCCTCATGACAGTGACCGGCTGGGTTGCTCCAACCTCTGCCAATCCCCAGCCGGTCTTGGTCCCACCTGTCCGTAGACTTTATCACAGGGTTACCTCCATCCCAAGGGCTTACCACTATCCTGGTGGTCGTAGATCGGTTCTCCAAGGCAGTCCATTTCATCAACTTACCCAAGTTGACCTCAGCGAAGGAGACCGCTGATCTAATGATTACCCATGTCTTTTGACTACACAGACTTCCCCATGACATTGTCTCAGATCGTGGGCCCCAGTTCATCACACGCTATTGGAAGGCCTTCTGCTCCCTGTTGGGGTATTGTGAGTCTCTCCTCTGGGTTCCACCCACAGTCTAATGGGCAAACTGAGCGGGCCAACCAGGAGCTGGAGAAGCTCCTCTGCTGTTTCATCTCCACTCTGCCCAGCAACTGGAGCAAGTTCCTCGCCTGGGAGGAATAAATGCTCATAACACACTGCCGAACTCGTCCACTGTGTCGCCATTCGAGTGTCAGTTCGGGTTCGCACCCCCTTGTTTGTTGTTATTTCCTGTGTACTGTGATCCTGCGGCTACTGTTTATCAGTAAAGTATTTCTGTTTATCCTTAACCACTGATTCCTCGTCTGGTCTCTTCTCTGCACCTGGGTCCAACCTCACCACATCACAGCAGTGTCAGGGAAAGGCTTTGAGATCGACCAAGACACAGGCAATGAAAGACTATCCAACCCCCAAAGACAAAGTCTCTCCAGAGGTTTTTGGTGTTAGCTGGCTGGTATCCCAAGTTTATCCCACTCTTTGCTGACCTGGAAGCACCTTTAAACCAGCTGAATGGCGTAGAATGGAAGTGGACAGAGCAAAGACAGGCCAGTGTGGATGCTCTGAAGGGTGCCTTGCAAGACCCAGTTGTGTTGGTTCAGCCGACCCTCTCCTTACCCTTTCAACAAGTGAAGTGGGGCTGAGGGCCATCTTAACACAGACCCCAATCTTAACCCAGACACCAAAAGGAGAGAAGGTGATTGCCGCAGATTGGAATGTAACTAATATACTTCTGAGGCACTACCTTAAAGGAGTAAAGTTTGAAGTGTATACAGACCACTCTGCCCTCTCCTAGGTGCTCAACTACATCTCGCCTGACTCAATGGATCCTAAATGCCAATTTATGCTTGATTCAAAAATGTGGTCGGAGGCTCCGTATGGAGGGTGTGATGCAATAGTGGAGCCTCCGGAGGTATGCAGAGGCCAAATTGAGCTCCATACTGCATCGCCGTGTGCCTCCCAAATTTTGTAGCAAAGCGGGGGGCTCTGTAAGCTCCGCATTGATATGATTGGTTAACGGTAGGTGGGGGCGGGAGGTCCTGTATAAACACAAACTCACTTCCTTGACATCTTCTTTGACAACAGCTCAAAATAACACCAATATTGACAGCAGATCAGAACACAACAGGTTTAAAGACCAGCGAGGCACCCTCTATTGTAGAGTTCCCTTGAAGGATGATGGGGAAAAGTACCCGTTGGTTGTTCCCAGGCACTAATCTCCAGTTTCCTACACTACTTTCATGACAACCTTCTAGGGGGTCCTCTAGGAAAACTGAATACCTTACTACATGTTTTAGAAGTTGCCTGATTGTCCAGTATCCGTAAAGAAGTATGGGAGCACATAAAGTCCTGCACCATCTGCCAACAGTATAAAGCAGACAACAACAAACCAGGAAACACACTTGGAGCCGATGGAACCGTTTCCACCCAGTAAGAAGAACAGAAATGTATACCTGCTGGTTATAGCATCAAGTGGTTTGATATGTTCCCTCTGGGGGACAGCAAAACACACCATATTACCAAGATCCTGAAAAAGGAGATCATAATCTAGTTGGGGGTCCCCCGATTTCTTGTGTCCAACCGGGGTCCCCAATTCACCGGCCAGCTGCTCTCTGAGCTACAGTATGTGAGTCCTGGGGGATCACTCAAAAGCTCAGACCCAGCTACCACCTTACCTTACTGAACAGGTGAAAATATAATCTCTTAACATTGTAATATATTTGTATTTTATTTCTAAGTGTTTTTTGTTGCATTTTTAAATTTTATTTTTGGGGTTTTGAATGCTCTAGGGTTTGATCACTATCATGTGGTCTTGCCTCTCAGTTGCGAGATCTTTTGCTATACTGTTGTTAAATCAGCTTGGAAGTATTACACCAATGACTGCATGCTGTGTCCAGAGGTAGCAAAGGAAGAATGCTCCGAACCACTGCTAAGAGGTGATGGCTTTTTGTGTGCTTTTCAGCAGCTGTGGCATCACCCAGGTGTGTATTACATTCCTGGCAATGGAGGACCAGTACCAGAGGAGTGGCTCCAATGGAGTGACTGTGGCAGAAGCTATGTAAAAATGTTACACATAGAGGCCTAACTAAATGAGCCGCTACAGTGGTCGGCGAGACGGATACCTGGTGAGACTGCATCTAGGAATCGATAATCGGATGAGCTTCGTTCGAGACTATCCTATCAACGGGACATTAAAAACTTTAATTTCCTATTTTTCACGAGTTGTGGCTGAATAAGGACATGGATAATATACAGTTGGCTGTGTTTTCTGTGAATCGGCAATACAGAACAGCAGCCTCCGGTAAAATCGGGGAGGTGGGGCAGGGGTCTTTGTCTCTGTATTAACAACAGCTGGTGCCGGATCTCTAATAGTAAGGAAGTCTCAAAGGTTTTGCTCTCCTGAGTACCTCACGAGTACCTCATGATGAGCTGTAGACCACACTATTTACCGAGAGAGTTTTCATCTATATTCTTCGTAGCTGTCTATATACCACCACAAACCGATGCTAGCACTAAGGCCGCACTCAACAAGCTGTATATAAGGTCATAAGCAAACAAGAATATGCTCATCCAAAGGCAACGCTCATAATTGCCGGGAACTTTAATGCAAGAAAACTGAAATCCGTTTTACCAAATTTTTGTCACGTGCAACTAGAGGAAAAAAACTCTAGATCACCTTTACTCCACACACAGAGACGCATACAAAGCTCGCCCTCCATTTGGCAAATCCGACCATAACTAAATCCTCCTGATTCCTGATTACAAGCAAAAACTCTAAAAGGAAGAACCAGTGACGTACTCAATATGGAAGTGGTCCGAGGAAGCCAGGATGCGTACTCAGAGCATGAGCTGACCAGCTGGCAAATGTCTTCAACTGACATTTTCAACCTCTCCCTGGCCCAGTCTGTAATACCTACATGTTTCAAGCGGACCACCATAGTCCCTGTGCCCAAGAACGCCAAGGTAAGCTGCCTAAATGCCTACCACCTGTAGAACTCACATCTGTAGCCATGAAATGCTTTGAAAGGTTGGTCATAGCTCACGTCAACACCATCATCTCAGAAACACTGGACCCACTCCAATTCACATACTGCCCCAACAGATCCACTGACGATGCAATCTTTATTGCACTCCACACTGCCCTTTTCCCACATGGGCAAAAGGAACACCTACTTGAGAATGCTGTTAATTAATACACCATAGTGCCCTCCAAGCTCATCACTAACCTAAGAACCCTAGGACTGAACACCTCCCTCTGCAACTGGATCCTAGAATTCCTGATGTGCCACCTCCAGGTGGTGAGGGAAGGCAACATCACATCAGCCACATTGACCCTCAACACGGGGGTCCCTCTGGGGTGCGTGCTTAGTCTCCTCCTGTACTCCCTGTTCACCCACGACTGTGTGGCCACGCACGACTCCAACACCATCATTAAGTTTGCCAACAACACAACGGTGGTAGGCCTGATCACAAAAGACGAGGAGAGCATATAGGGAGGAAGTCAGAGACTTGGCAGTCTTGTGCCAGGAAAACAACCTCTCCCTCAACGTGAGCAAGACAAATGAGCTGATCATTGATGGTTTTTGCGACTGCACTTGAAGAAACTTTCGAAGTTCTTGAAATTTGCCAGATTGACTGACCTTCATGTCGTAAAGTAATGATGGACTGTCATTTCTCTTTGCTTATTTGAGCTGTTCTTGCTATAATATGGACTTGATCTTTTGCCAAATAGGGCTATCTTTTTGCTATACCACCCCTACATTTTCACAACACAACTGATTGGCTCAAATGCATTAAGAAGGAAAGAAATTCCACAAATGTACTTTTAACAAGCCACACCTGTTAATTGAAAAGCATTCCAGGTGATTACCTCATTAAGCTGGTTGAGAGAATGCCAAGAGTGTGCAAATATGTCAGCAAGGTGGCTACTTTGAAGAATCTCAAAAATACAATTTATTTTGATTTGTTTAACACGTTTTTGGTTACTACATGACTCCATTTGTGTTATTTCATGGTTTGTCTTCACTATTATTCAACAATGTAGAAAATAGTAAAAATAAAGAAAAACCCTGGAATGAGTAGGTGTGTCCAAACTTTTGACTTGTTATGTACATATTAACTCAATTACCTCGACTACCCTGTACCCCTGCACATTGACCCGGTACCGGTACCCCTTGTATATAGTGGGGTTGTTATTTTTAATGTGTTATTTATTATTATTATTTTTTTTAAACTCTGCATTTATAGTTAAAAGGGCTCGTAAGTAAGCATTTCACAGTAAGGTCTACACCTGTTGTATTCGGAGCACATGACAAATAACATTTGATTTGTATGTAAGGAATATGTATTTTCACACTTACGTAACAAGAGTGTGCATGGTCGTTGTGAAGAGAGGATTTATTTAATTTCCTAAGTTTAACACAAGAAGGCGATATTGGTCAACTTTTAACTATAGCTCCCCAGCTGTCTGAAAATAGTGATAGAAATAGTGCTCTCCGTGGTGCTGAACAAGCCAAGTTTGTGATGCAGAGCACGTGGGCTGAGTTGAGTGGTTGAAAATCCAGCTACAATGACATACTTAGTTATCTACCCACCTCATTCCTTTATTTAAGCACCTAGTAAGTACATCATCATGCTTTTGGGATAAGTGTCTTTTCAGATTCCACAATGATTGTTTAGTTGCCGCAACTCCCTCTTTTGCACTTGGTCCTCATCATTGTAAGTGACCTTGACTTAACACCTGTGAGTTTTATCAGCTTCTTTATGAAAATATTTTGCGGACTTCATGACAGTAGTTAACGCAAGGGGCTACAGTCATGGTCAAAGGTTTTGAGAATGACACAAATATTAATATTCACAAAGTTTGCTGCTTCAGTGTCTTTAGATATTTTTGTCAGATGTTACTATGGAATGTTGAAGTATAGTTACAAGCATTTCATAAGTGTCAAAGGATTTTATTGACAATTAAATGAAGTTGATGCAAAGAGTCAATATTTTCAGTGTTGACCCTTCTTTTTCAAGACCTGCAATCCGCCCTGGCATGCTGTCAATTAACTTCTGGGGCACATCCTGACTGATGGCAGCCCATTCTTGCATAATCAATGCTTGGAGTTTGTCAGAATTTGTGGGTTTTTGTTTGTCCATCCGCCTTTTGAGGATTGACCACAAGTTCTCAATGGGATTAAGGTCTGGGGAGTTTCCTGGCCATGGACTCAAAATATCGATGTTTTGTTCCCAGAGCCACTTAGTTATGACTTTTGCCTTATGGCTGGAAAAGGATGAGAGGATGTGTTGGTACCATTCTTTATTCATGGCTGTGTTCTTAGGCAAAATTGTGAGTGAGCCCACTCCCTTGGTTGAGAAGGAACCCCACACATGAATGGTCTCAGGATGCCTTACTATTGGCATGACAAAGGACTGATGGTAGCGCTCACCTTGTCTTCTCCGGACAAGATTTTTTTCCGGATGCCCCAAACAATCGGAAAGGGGATTCATCAGAGAACATTACTTTACCCCAGTCCTCAGCATTCCAATCCCTGTACCCTTTGCAGAATATCAGTCTGTCCCTGATGTTTTTCCTTGAGAGAAGTGGCTTCTTTGCTGCCCTTCTTTGACACCAGGCCATCCTCCAAAAGTCTTCACCTCACTGTGCGTGCTGCCATTCCTGAGCAAGCTCTGTACTGGTGGTGCCCCGATTCCGCAGCTGAATCAACTTTAGGAGACAGTCCTGGCGCTTGCTGGACTTTCTTGCGCGCCCTGAAGCCTTCTTCACAACAATTGAACCGCTCTCCTTGAAGTTCTTGATAATCCGATAAATGGTTGATTTAGGTGCAATCTTACTGGCAGCAATATCCTTGCCTGTGAAGCCCTTTTTGTGCAAAGCAATGATGACGGCACGTGTTTCCTTGCAGGTAACCATGGTTGACAGAGGAAGAACAATGATTCCAAACATCACCCTCCTTTTGAAGCTTCCAGTCTGTTATTCGAACTCAATCAGCATGACAGAGTGATCTCCAGCCTTGTCCTCGTCAACGCACACCTGTGTTAATGAGAGAATCCCTGACACTTTTGAGGCAGGGCTGAAATGCAGTGGAAATGTTTTTTGGGGGATTCAGTACATTTGCATGGCAAAGAGGGACTTTGCAATTAATTGCAATTCATCTGATCACTCTTCATAACATTCTGGAGTATATGCAAATTGCCATCATACAAACTGAGGTAGCAGACTTTTTGAAAATGAATATTTGTGTCATTCTAAAAACTTTTGGCCACGACTGTATAGCTGAACACAAGATTACTACAAACGCGTGCTGAGGCGGGCATGCCGTGAGCTCGTGAAGTGATTGCTACTTGGAACGCTACTGAAGCGAAATTGGAGCTGGGGAGCAGGCCGACGCTTCAGCCTTTGGGAATCTCGATCCACGCTCCAGTCAAATTGGGCACGCTCTGCTCCTCGCTCTGCTCCTTCCACTCACATACTCTGGTGTGATGTGGAACTTCAAACTCAGAACCCATCTAGGTTCCTCATTCCTTTATGTTGTTGTGACTTAAAATGAAAGAAGAAGTGAGCCATTGCTCCAGCCGCAGGGGTATTTAAACTCAGAGAACACTCTCAGTAGGCTGTAATAGCTGTTGTCATTTCACGCTGACACAAGGTGAGTCTTTTACTTTACACCTTTTTATGTCATAGTGCTCAGTTCTGAAGTTTGACAAAAGGCACATAATGAGAAGTTATTTGAGCACATGACTAGCTGTAATTGTATGCTTTCAATGTGTTGGCTGATCATTTGTGTGTATATCAACAGGAAGTTTTAGGAGTCTTTGACTAGAAAAGTCTTACAGTAACATGGAGGATTTTGACTATACAGAATATGGAGATTATACTGCCTACAATGAAACATATGAAAACACCTCTGTGAGTGGCTCAGTGACTTTCAACCATCCCAGGTCCTTTTCAGTGGAAACTGTAATCAATATCCTTATATCACTACTGGGTCTCAGTGGAAATGCTATAGTAATTTGGATCTCTGGCTTCAAGATGAGGACATCGGTCAACACCACTTGGTACCTCAGTCTGGCCATCTCAGACTTTCTGTTCTGTGTCTGTCTGCCCTTTAACATTGTATACATGGTCACCTCACACTGGCCCTTTGGGCTGGTCATGTGTAAGCTGACCTCCTCCGCTATGTTCCTCAACATGTTCAGCAGCGTCTTCCTGCTGGTTCTGATCAGTGTTGACCGCTGTGTGTCAATCACTTTTCCTGTCTGGGCTCAGAACAACCGGACCATACCCAGAGCATCCGGAGTGGTCGTCCTCGTGTGGGCCCTCTCTGCTGCCCTGACTGTACCCTCACTGGTCTACCGCCAGACCAAAACACACGGGGCTGATACACTGTGCTATACTGATTATCAGTCTGGGCACAAGGCAGTGGCTCTGAGTCGATTTGTCTGTGGCTTTGTGATTCCTCTTTTGATTATAGTCTTCTGCTACTCAGTTATCTTTGTGCAGCTCAGGAGTCGCCCCATGAAATCCACTAAACCTGTCAAGGTAATGACTGTCCTCATTGTATCCTTCTTCGTTTGCTGGGTGCCCTATCACACTTTTGTCCTGTTGGAGTTGAACTTGGGGAATCACAGCCTTGAGATGCTCTACACTTGGCTGCAGGTGGGCAGCACAATGGCTGCAGCAAACAGTTTCCTTAACCCCATACTGTATGTGTTAATGGGTCATGACTTTCGGCAAACCCTAAAGAGGTCTGTTCTGTGGAAGATAGAAAATGCAATGGCAGAAGATGGGCGTACAGGTGGACGTAACCTCTCAAAGTCTGGGTCTTTTGAGAGTAAAGCTTTCACACACGTCTGAGGTTTAAGATTGTGTCATTTTATTGAGGTTGTTTGTAAGTTTGTAATGATGGTACCTTTTTTGCACTGCTTCTATAGATGTTATTTGATTTGTAATGTATTAATTCAAAGTGTTACTGTGTAAATATGAGTTTCAATGGATATCAAAAGGCGTGTCTGATTAAAATCTGTTACATTAGTTCTATACAATTAGTTGTTAAAGTTATGGACTCTTATGTTTTCTTAAAGTATCTACTGAACAAGAAATATAAACGCAACATGTAAAGTGTTGGACCCATGTTTCATGAGCTGAAATAAAAGATCTCAGAAATGTTCCATAAGCATAAAAAGCTTATTTCTCTCAAATGTTGTGCACAAATTTGTTTACAACCATGTTAGTAAGCATTTCTCCTTTGCTAAGATAATCCATCCACCTGAATGATGTGGCATATCAAGAAGCTGATTATACAGTATGATCATTACACAGGTACACCTTGTGCTGGGGATAATAAAATGACACTTTAAAATGTTTAGTTTTGTCACATAACACCATGCCACAGATTCCTTACATTTAGAGGGAGCGTGCAATTGACATGCTGACTACAGGAATGTCCACCAGAGCTGTTGCCAGAAAATGTCATGTTAATTTCTCTACCACACGCTGCCTCCAACATTGTTTTAGAGAATTTTTCCAGTATGTCCAACCGGCCTCAAAACCGCAGACCACGTGTAACCACGCCAGCCTAGGACCTTCACATCCTGCTTCTTCACCTGTGGGATCGTCTGAGACCAGCCACTTGGCCAGCTGATGAAACTGAGGAGTATTTCTGTCTTTAATAAAGCCCTTTTTTGGGGAAAAACTCATTCTGAATGGCTGGGCCTGGCTCTCCAGTGGGTGTATCTATACCCTTCCAGGCCCACCCTTGGCTGTGCCCCTGCCCAGTCATGTGAAATCAATAGATTATGGAGGGCCTCATTTATTTATTTCAATTGACTGATTTCCTTATATGAACTGTAACTCAGTAAAATCATAGAAATTGTTGCATGTTGCGTTTATAATTATGTTCAGTATCTTTGGGTAACAAAGGAAAGAACCATTCCACAATTAAGCAACTGTGTGCTACAACACGTGATAGTTCAAGAACTGGGGTTGTGCAATGACTGAAAATAATGTCATGATTCGTAGGAAAAGGTTGAGGTTAAAAACGTTCAAATAGATTTATCCTAGGCATCCTGTTCACCTTTTCCTCTCCACAAAGCGAGGGGGTTAAATCCAACATGGCCTCCAAACCTGCGATAGCACTCAAGCATCAGGGCTTTGTAGGGGTTGCGGATCATTAGAACGCTGGTGTCAAGGCATGAATCGCCTCCCTGCCACTCATGGGTCTTTATGCAGATAGTTCTGCCATTGCACCAATAATCTCTCTCTCATTTGAAACATGTTAAAGGGGACCTTTCTGTATTTTACAACTTAAAGTTAGTCACAAAATGGACAGTCCGCCATTGAATCAACTGGTGTGGTGGGGTGTTCATAGGTCAATTTAATAAGCCTGCTCGTTGGGTTTTTACTTTTGCCGTAGAGGGGACCATCAAAGTAGTAGCTGCCAGGGTAGAATCATGTGGCCAATTCTATCAGGTGATGTGCCTAGGTGTTTCCTGTCCCTGGGAAGCTGGCGAATGCCATTTTTGACCGACAGAGCAGGAAACACCTGTCCATGCAGCAGCTGCTTGAACAGGAACAGACAAGCTTTGGTCCTGGATTGCGAGATTAGCTAAAGTGTAATATTCGACCAGTGTAAAGCAGAAGTAGAAATCAGCACAGATGATGACCTAACTACATATTGAAACACGGGGCATCTGCAGAACAACAAAACAAATACCCAAGAGGAAGTTAGTACCCTGTTCCCACCAATGATGCAGTGCATGGGGGCTTTTGGGGGAAACGAAAGTCCCTAAATAAACATCACAAGTCACTCACCACCACTCAGCAAGCAAGCTTGTATAATAATGGCGTGATGTTGTGCAAAGTGAAAATGACAGCTTGGAACTGATGTTGCGTATAATATTCTTTTTTTTTGTACGACCCTACTGGAATACTCACCCTTGATTCGAGTCTTACAATATGAAGTAGCCCTGAGTGCCACAGTGCTCCAGCTCTTCTCCAGGGCAACTCTGCAGACACATCTCTTCATCCTCCTGCTCATGCAGGGGAACAGGAATGTAGGGTAACCACAAAGGCACCACTGACCCCCAAGAACAGCCAGAGACAACTCCTAGGGGAGGATACAAACTTCAGGTTCAACTGAGTGACAAGATTTGATGTCGATAATGAAGACACTTTGAGGTGGTTTTCCGTTAACTGAATTCATTTTCCATTTAAAATAGAATGAAGATAGAGGTTTCCTGACGTGATCAGTGCAGAAATCCCCAAATTCAGGATGTCAACAGCCTCTGTTACGTTCACTGGCTTCTTGAAGCCCACTTTAAAAATGTCTCTATTTGTCTGTGTAGAGAGAGAATGGGTTAACTAGTGGATTAACATTATCAACAATATGCACAGAAAAAATAAACAATTCACTGTGTCCAACAGTGTCCGGAGCTGGTTCTAAGAAGACGATGGAGAGCCAATCGGGTCCTCTATAGATGATGCTCTGGTCCCCCTCGCAGTCCATGTTACAGTTAGTCTCTGAGGCATTAGGGGCCTGGACCTTAAGGCCACAATAACACTCAGCTCCAAATTCCAGCAATGCATACAGGTGCATGCAGAGGACACCTCTGATGCAGAGGACACCAGCATGTATTACTTTTACCCCTGGGTATACTGACAAGAGAGATTAAAAAAGGCATTGAAATCACGAAGAGGCCATCAATACAAGTAGGGAACCATTGAATAGTTGTTACTTGGTGATGAGGTAGTAGTACTAGAGCACAACCCTATGGAAAATGTGAATGCATCAGTTGTATTATTGAGTGAGTGACTGAGTGAGTGAGTCAGTGAGTGAGTGAGTGATTGAGTGAGTGACTGAGCACGTGGGATTTCTGTTTATTTCTCCCTCCTTACCACTGGAAAGACAGTGACCTACTGTACCTTCCAGCACAGTTGTTCTGACATTGGAGGACTGCTATTTTCTTGTCATCGAAGAAAGACACCCCTCTAAGGGTCCTCTTCTGTGAATTGTCAATGTAGCAACCAGGAGGATGGACAGCAGGAGATCATCTAAAAAACAAATACTTGTCAACACAAAAACTGAGGTTGTGTATTTCCCCTGGGAAAACCCGTCCTTCTCCTTTGGTCTGACACTCACCAAGGTACACTACATAACCAAAAGTATTTGGACACCTGCTCGTCGAATATCTCATTCCAACATCATGGGCATGAATATGGAGTTGGTCCCCCCTTTGCTGCTGTAACAGCCTCCACTCTTCTACAAAAACTCCCTAGAAAGGTGGAGGGAACCTAGGAAGAAACCTAGAGAGGAACCAGGCTCTAAGGGTTGACCAGCCCTCTTCTGGTGCCTGGTGGAGATTATAAAAGTACATGGGCATTAAGGCCATATCGTTCTTCAAGATATCGTTCAAGCGTTCATAGATGACCAGCAGGGTCAAAGACTAATCACAGTGGGTATAGATGGTCAGCACCTCAGGAATAAATGTCAGTTGGCTTTTCATAGCCAAGCATTAAGAGGTCGAAACAGCAGGTGCGGGAGAGAGAGCTGTCTCTCATTATCTCTCTCAGAACAATCTTCTTGTCTCTAACCAGACAGGCTGGTGGGTCACTCAACCAAGACTTCTCTTCTCTGTGTCACTTAGACTCTCTGCATTGCCAAAGCTGACTCTCTCTCCTCTGTTCTCATCCTCCTAGATCTATCTGCTGCCTTCGACACCCTGAACCATCATACCCTCCTCTCCACCCTCTCAGGGCTGGGCGTCACAGGCTCTGTACACACTCAGGCCGCTCCTACCAGGTGACGTGTAGAGGACCTGTGTCTGCATCACATACTTTCACTATTGGTGTCCCCCAGGGCTTTATTCTAGGCCCTCTCCTCTTCTCTCTATGCACCACGTCACTGGCTCTATCATATCCTCACATGGTCTCTCTTATCATCGCTATGCAGATGACACTCAACTACTTTTCTCCTTCCCACTTTCTGACACACAGGTGGCGACACACATCTCTGCGTGCATGGCAAATATCTCAGCTTGGATGTCGCCCCCCCCCAACCTCAACAAAACGAGGCCGCTGTTCCTCCCGGGAAAGGCCTACCTGCTCAAAGACCTGTACATCGTGGTTGACACAGTGTCGCCCTCCCAGAGTGCAAAGAACCTTGGCATTACCTTGGACAACACCCTGTTGTTCTCTGCAAACATCAAAACAGTGACTCGATCCTGCAGGTTCATGCTCTACAACAGACGTTGTGTATGACGCTACCTCACACAGGAAGTGGCGCAGGTCCTAATCCAGGCACTTGTCATCTCCCGTCTGGGCTAATGCAACTCGCTGTTGGCTGGGCTGCCTGCTTGTTCCAACAAACCCCTGCAACTTATCCAGAAGGCTGCAGTTCGCCTGGTTTTCAACCTTCCCAAGTTCTCCCATGCCACCCCGCTCCTCCGCACACTCCACTGACTTCCAGTTGAAGCTCGCATCCACTACAATACCATGGTGCTTGCCAACAAGAGGAACTGCCGCTCCCTACCTTGATCAAACCCTACACCCCAACTCGAGCACTCCTTTAAGCCACTTTGGTCTCTTGGCCATCTCACCCCTATGGGAAGGCAGCTCCCGCTCCGGCCAGTACAAGCTCTTCTCTGGCCTGGTACCCCAATGATGGAACCAGCTTCCCCCTGAAGCTAGGACAGAAGAGTCGCTGCACATCTTCCAAAAGCACCTGAAACCCTACATCTTCAAAGAGAATCTTAAATAATCCCCCTCCTTACCTTTTTTATTTATTTCACCTTTATTTAATCAGGTAGGCCAGTTGAGAACAAGTTCTCATTTACAACTGCGACCTGGCAAAGATAAAGCAAAGCAGTGCGACAAAAACAACAACACAGAGTTACACATTAACAAAAGTACAGTCAATAACACAAAATAAATGAAAAAAAGAAAAATCCATGTACAGTGTGTGCAAATGTAGAAGAGTAGGGAGATAGGCAATAAATAGGCCATAGAGGCAAAGCTAATTACAATTTAGCATTAATACTGGAGTGGGAGTGATAGATGTGCAGATGATAATGTGCAAGTAGAGATACTGGGGTGCAAAAGAGCAAAAAGATAAATAACAATATGGGGATGAGGTAGTTGGATGTGCTATTTACAGATTGGCTGTGTACAGGTACAGTGATCGGTAAACTGCTCTGACAGCTGATGCTTAAAGTTAGAGAGGGAGATATAAGACTCCAGCTTCAGTGATTTTTGCCGTTCGTTCCAATCATTGGCAGCAGAGAACTGGAAGAAATGGCGGCCAAAGGGGCTGTTGGCTTTGGGGATGACCAGTGAAATATACCTGCTGGAGCGCGTGCTATGGGTGGGTGTTGCTATGGTGACCAGTGAGCTGTGTTAAGGTGGAGCTTTACCTAGCAAAGACTTATAGATGACCTGGAGCCAGTGGGTTTAGGGACGTATTTGTAGTGAGGGCCAGCCAACGAGAGCATACAGGTTGTAGTGGTGGGTGCTATATGGGGCTTTGGTGATAAAACAGATGGCACTGTGATACACTACATCCAGTTTGCTGAGTGGAGTGTTGGCTATCTCAACCCCCCCCCCCCCAAAACAAAATAATAAGAATACAATAATAAACACTTGCACCCTTTCTGGCTCTGACTTAACTGATAACTACTTTATTGAGGAAACGTGTACTTACTATGCCTGTGATATGTGTTTGTCAAATCAAATCACCGAATACAACATGTGTAGACCTTACTGTGAAACGCTTACTTACATACAAGCCCTTAACCAACAATGCAGTTTTAAGAAAAATACCTTAAAAAAGTAAGAAAAAAAGTAACATAATTAAAGAGCAGCAGTAAAATAACAATAGTGAGGCTATATAAAGGGGGTACCAGTACAGTATATACAGTTGAAGTCGGAAGTTTATATACACCTTTGCCAAATACATTTACACTCAGTTTTTCACAATTCCTGACATTTAATCCTAGTAAAAATTCCCAGTCTTAGGTCAGTTAGGATCACCACTCTTAGGGATCGCGAACCGCTAGCGGGACACTTTGACAACATCCAGAGAAATTGGAGCGCACCAAATTCAAATTACAAAATGTCCGAATAATAGTAGAGAGAATTATTTAATTGAGCTTTTATTTCTTTCATCACATTTCCAGCAGGTCAGAAGTTTACATACACTCAATTAGTATTTCGTAGCATTGTCTTTAAATTGTTTAACTTGGGTCAAATGTTTCGGGTAGCCTTCCACAACCTTCCCACAATAAGTTGGGTGAATTTTGGCCCATTCCTCCTGACAGAGCTGGTGTAACTGAGTCAGGTTTGTAGACCTCCTTGCTCACACACGCCTTTTCAGTTCTGCCCACACATTTTCTATGGGATTGAGGTCAGAGCTTTGTGATGGCCACTCCAATACCTTGTCCTTAAGCCATTTTGCCACAACTTTGTAAGTATGCTTGGGGTTATTGTCCATTTGGAAGACCCAATTGCGACCAAGCTTTGTTGCTTCAATATATCCACATAATTTTCATTCCTCGTGATGCCATCTATTTTGTGAAGTGCACCAGACCCTCCTGCAGCAAAGCACCCTCACAACATAATGCTGCTACCTCCGTGCTTCACGGTTGGAATGGTGTTCTTCTACTTGCAAGAATCCCCCTTTTTCCTCCAAACATAACAATGGTTATTATGGCCAAACAATTATATTTTTGTTTCACCAGACCAGAGGACATTTCTCCAAAAAGTATTATCTTTGTCCCCATGTGCAGTTGCAAACCGCAGTCTGGCTTTTTTTTATGTCGGTTTTGGAGCAGTGGCTTCTTCCTTGCTGAGCGGCCTTTCAGGTTATGTCGATATAGGACTTGTTTTACTGTGGATATAGATACTTTTGTACCTGTTTCATCCAGCATCTTCACAAGGTCCTTTGCTGTTGTTCTGGGATTGATTTGCACTTTTCACACCGTAGTACATTCATCTCTAGGAGACAGAACGCATCTCCTTCCTGAGCGGTATGATGGCTGCGTGGTCCCACGGTGTTTATACTTGCGTACTATTGTTTGTACAGATGAACGTGGTACCTTCAGGCATTTGGAAATTGCTTTTAAGGATGAACCAGACTTGTGGCGGTCTACAATTTTTTTCGGAGGCCTTGGCTGATTTCTTTTGATTCTCCCATACAATCATTAAAAGCATTGTTGTAAAATAACGTTTTTTTTCTTATGATTCATCAATTTCTAGTTCAGATTTGGCTGCTAAGACTTTTGCCATATTTCTTTGAGAAAATGCCTCACCCAGTTCCTCATCAATCCATGGAGATTGACGAACCCCAACTGTACTCTTTCTTACTGGTGCATGATGGTCCATTACCTCAGTGAGCAAATCAATAAAACATTCTGTAGCGTGATTTAAATCATCCTCTAGATAAATCAGCTCCCAGGGTACAGCAGCCAAATCATTTTGAAATAGCTCATGATTAAATGTTTTAAAATGTATCTTGACCACAATCCTAGGGGGTTTATTTGGAACCATGGTGATCATGGTTATGGTCACAATATTATGGTCTGTCCAGCCCACTGGCATTGATTTGGCTTTTAAGCATTGCAATGGTATATTACAGAAGATCAGATCAATGCATGTGTCTGAATGATGACCCAACTTAGTTGATGATCTGGTAGTGTCATTAACCATTTGTTTCAAACCACAGTTCTCCGCATATCTCATCAATTTAGTTCTATTCTAATTATTATGATCCTTCCAATTTATATTAAAATCACCCAAGATAAATCCTTCTCTGTTACTATCTGTGGCCTGGTCAAACCCAGTGCATAAGTCATCCATATAGGACACCTTAGAACTAGGAGGTCTATAAACACATCCTACCAAAATTACGTTAACTACTTCAGTTGGCTGATTTCACCAAAACGTGAATGTAATATAACCTATTCTAGGAGCCTATTGTTTGTGTATGACCTTTATTAATTGTTCACTTCTTTGTCAACAATGTCAGGTACAAGTAGGGTTGACTGGGGCCTTCAGTAAGGCACAGGGGGTAAGAAATCATTTTTTCATTACAGATATAAAATCCAACTGTGACCATGGTAAAGTTAACTACATTACTTTAGTTGGCTGCTTTGAGCAAAACGAGTATGTAATATATCGTATTCTGAGAGCCTAGTGTGTGAACTATGTGGAATATTTTTGGACACTTCCCTGAAAACAGGTACTAACAGGCGGTGCAATATGAGTCTGTCAGGTCGTCACTCTGAATGGCAATGGAGGCTTTGGTAGTCCACACAATGAAGAAGCAGGTGTTCCTTCCAGTAATGTGGAGCTGACTTTGGACCTGGTGCCAGTGGGGATGGTCTTCCCGGAGGCGATAAGACCCTACCTCCTTGATATAGAAATCCTTCAACTTGACTGCCTCATCAATGGTAAGGTAGGCCGTCACTGTAAATGAGAACGTGTTCTTTAACTGACTTGCCTAGTTAAATTAAGGTTAAATAATACATTTAAAAAAATAAGTTCCCTTGCACCATAGGGACACTTGACCTCCACCACTGCTATGGTGCCCACCAGACCATCCGGTGAGGCACCCAGGATCCCAGATGCTGTGACCCAAAGCCCTGACTCCAGCACATCCATCAATGTAGCTGTTTTGAATGCCTTGATGCCCTCCTCTTCATTATATGTGCCCCACTTTACAGACAACACCCCCATCCAACGACTGTGATCTGAGGACCCTTTTTAGCAGACACGGAGTAATGAACTTGGCCCTAACCACTGCTCCATAACTGCTGGCTGTCAACCTCCCTCTCTTCATGGTGTGCCAGTTGGGGTTGATGCACTGTCCTACTGTTGCTTGCCGTATAGCCTCCTGCTGCTCCACCGACAGCGCCATGCCAGCCAGGATGCCTGCATGCCCCAGGTGTCCTTGTTTTTTAACAATGTCCAGTGATGACAGGGAAGGTAGTGGTTGTTCTGGCTCAGGTTCAGGATCCCTGTCATTCCACTGAACCTGCCCTGGAGATGGTTCCTTAGTCACTGAAGATCCTCCTGTGTGGGCACTCGGGATATAGCGTTGTAGTCTTCGGCCGGGTACAGGTACTCCACTGACTGCACCTGGTTGGGCACGGCTGGCTTCCTCCACTCACATTCCACAGCCGTACGGCCAATATTGTGGACCACCAAAATAGGCTGCATGGCTACACTTATGAGCTCCATGTGTGTCACCCTGCAACACACGTTGGAAATGATTTTGGAAAGATTGTCATCTTTTTGAGTGCTACACTACATAAATAAAGTTTGATTTGATTGATGACATTACAGCTGTAGAATATTTAATCAACTGTATTTTTCACATGAGGACAAGTGCAGTTTTTTCATTAACTTTTCATTGATTGCTTGGGATTTTATCACTTGACATATCAATCATATAGTGAGAAAGATCCTATAAATCAAGGCTGAATGCATGTACCACACCGAAAAAATAAATACTGTGCCTTTGAAGATTTGTCTCTGGTCATGAAACTACAATACAGGCTTGATGTCTTAACAGTCCATTCTGAATATCAATATATTTTTAGATTCATTCTCATCAATGACAACATTCTAGAACTGAGGTATAAGTCATCTAAGTCTGATATTCAGGATAATCTGGTTAATGATTATATCATTAATGGCTCTTGTAGAATGACAGCTTTATAGAACACACTGTATGCTCAAACTTAACATAATAGTTTCACTCACCGACACAGGATAAACTTTATCCCTCATGCTGGCCCTGACCAAACTGGTAAATTGCCCCTCACTATAGCTGCACTTTTCCACATGTTCAGACTATAGTGGTCTTTTCCCCTTTTAATACACTTATGCTCATCCTTAAATGCCATAAAGTCTGAAATAAACAAGTCGACACACTGTACAAACAATTATCTAGGCTAAGTATTATATTATGTTTTGATCTATTGCTCTACTAGAAAAAAAGATGTCCCGAGTTTCCGACTTCGAATTCCGAATTGGATGACCGTTAAACATTGTTTTTCCCTGTCGGAACCCGTTTTTTATTTTTTATTCACAGTTGTTTTGAATGCACATAAATCAGTAGTCCCTGATGGCTGTGGTAACTATTGACGACACCAGCACTAGGCTATAACGTACACATTTATGATAAAAAAAAAATGTTTAACCTTAATTTAAGGTTAGGCATACGGTTAGCAGTGTGGTTAGGGTAAGGTTTAAAATCCGATTTTAAGAAAAATTGTAGAAAGGGTGGCTGTGGTGACGACCTGGGGCTAGGGCAACCAATCTGTATCCCTAATCACCACACAACTTCCGGATAATACAGTGACGCAATCATCTGAAACTAAAAGTGGAATTTAACTTGGCAACTTGAGTAAATAGGTGGCGTTCTACATAGCTAGGTAGATAACTCTACCCACGACACAGAGGATTTGTTTGATGAAAGCAAGGAGGTAGTCAATTGTATTTGTATGTTGATATAGCTAGCTATGTAACGTTAGCTAAACCAATAGCACATTCTTCTATCTAGCTTTAGCATACATGTTTTGCTAAACTAGCTAGCCACTGGATCTATCTGCTGCGTCAGTCTATTTGGTAACGTTACTAACGTCGCTGGAGAAATGTTGAGTAACAGTTCTCTGAACATTTCACTATTGTAACCTAATTCAACTACGGAACTATCGATTGTCATATGTTTATATTCATTATCACATGCTAATTTACAGGCAAGGGGGTCGGCTACTTTCGTCACCTCACTCTACATCCTGAAACAATGGCTAGCGCTGCCCCTCCACCAGCAGCTGCTTCGACTGCCACTGAGAACCCCATCCCCGGCTCCAGCAGCTCGACAGCGGGGGAGGGTGGTAACCAGGACAGCACATTCGAATGCAACATCTGCCTGGACACCTCCAAGGATGCAGTGATCAGTCTGTGTGGGCATCTCTTTTGGTAAGCACCCTCTTGCCTTGACACTGTTCTGTATTTGAGATTGAGGGACATTCATCCTTATTATCTGGTCGCCTGTACTCGGTAAAGGGTCTCGTTCACAATTAAATAGAGTAATTTAATGTATCTCTGTGGTCTTATTTCACATGTCATGTTAGTTGTATATGGGGAAATGTTATTGATGCCATGTTTAGCTTTCGTAGTGCAATCCTCAGATGTCAGGATGAATGATGAGATGAGATACTATGACTTGACTGTCATCTAATTATTCTATCCCTTACCTTCCCTGTCCCCTTGCACATCTAGTTGGCCCTGCTTACATCAGGTAAGGCAGTTGATACCTAATATATTTTACACAACTACTGTCATGATCAGCTGTCACTTGACCCTATCCCAAGGGATACTTTACTGCTTCTCTGAATGTATCATGTGATCTTAACCCCCCCCCCCCCCCCCCCATGTTTATGCAGTGGTTGGAGACCAGACCTAACAGACAAGTGTGTCCAGTATGCAAAGCAGGCATCAGTCGAGAGAAAGTCATCCCACTATATGGCAGGGGAAGTACGGGCCAACAGGACCCAAGGTGGGTTGATGCACTCAATAAATGAAAGCAAGACGCACAGTTTTCATACATTCCTCAGTTATCTACTCTGAATTCCACATCCCAAACTACTGCTGTAAACAACTAATCTCTCATTGTTATAGGGAGCGAACGCCTCCTCGACCACAAGGACAGAGGCCAGAGCCTGAAAATCGTGGTGTAAGTTTTCAGACTGTAATTATTTTTGCAAGAATGTGAGCAAAGTTCAATCCAGATTGTTCTACTGTGTACCACCTGTTTGCAATGTTGACTGCTGTATTGCACTACCCATTCATGATGAAACTATTACATGGTATTGTGTAGTTGCTGTAGTGCAAACCTGCCCATAGCCTAATTCATTAGCAGAATTACCTTTTCCACTGGGACCTATTAAGCTCTATCTGATGAGTAAGAGAGAGAGGCTCTTTATTTGACCCCTTGAGAATGACAACACGGCACTAACGATTGCATCACCTCTCCCTCAACACCTGTTAAATCAAGTTTTTTTTGTACATATTGAATAGTAATGTTATAACCCTATCAATGCAATGTTACTGTAAAGTTCTCTTTCTTCCCATTACAGGGATTTCAGGGTTTTGGTTTTGGAGATGGAGGATTCCAGATGTCTTTTGGCATTGGTGCCTTTCCATTTGGCATTTTTGCTACAGCTTTTAACATCAATGATGGAAGACCACCCCCAGGTACTTTAGTTCTGCAGGTTGCGCATTGTGTATTGTAACAATGTTTGATCAAAATGTGATTATTGTGAATGGCCCCCTCTACCTTGAAAAGCAGTTGTTCACCTGTTAAAGTAATCTCTCTCAACGTGTGTGTCCCCCCCCCCCCCCCCCCCCCCCCCCCACACACACACATAGCTACCCCTGGAACCCCTCAGCACATGGATGAACAGTTCCTGTCTCGACTCTTTCTATTTGTTGCTCTGGTGATCATGTTTTGGCTGCTAATCGCATAAATGTCTGAGCAGCCAGGACCAAGGCTCAAGTTAGACAGTTGTTTGCAGATACTTGTTTGATTTTTGTCCTTTTCCACATTTAAGTATTGTCCTCTAGACTTGACAAGCTATTGATTTAATTTCAGTAATCAATATCATTACTGTTTGATTATACCTGTACTATGAATCCTACAGAAGTCTGAAATAGTTTTTTTTGTTTGAACAATGGCCCTGCCTCTCATTTCCATCAAGGTTATTGTGTTTTTATTAGACATTTTAAGTGTACCAGGTTGGCAATATAGAACCAGATACTAAAAGAAAGATTGTAAATGTAAGCTACCAGATGTATCCTCTGTGCTTCTATTGATATAGATTACAAGTGGTATGTCCTGTTTCTAAACTAAATATGATATATAAATTCAGGAAGAGGCGTATCATTGGTGATACTTCAAAATTGACACAACAATTGCCTTTTGGGTACCACTACCAGTATGAAGCCATATAAACAATACAGTGGTGCATTTTTATGTGTGGTGTTAGCAGGGGAATAGTCGTGAAGAGCCGTATTGGTATGGTTTTAAGTTATTTAATGACATACTATATATATATATATATATATATATATACATACATACATACATACATACATACATACGATTTGGTAAGACTATTTCTTATGTTTCAGAAAATAAGTGAATAAATTAAGGTTACAATATTTGAAGGATGAAAGTTGAGACCATTTTAAAGGAGTTATTTTTTTATTGAATGATACTGTCATTGTCTGCCACTTGTAAGACTATTATTTAGTCTGAAAAATGTAGAATTCTAATGCAAACGCTTCTATAGCATACATAGTAAAGAGCTTGGGAAAAAATATGCAAATGGTATAAAAATGGATATAGTTTTCTTCAACCTGACACAACTAACAAGATGACGGTCATGATAATATGCATGAGTAACTGATGCAGTTATTTGAGTAATCCCTCTCATTTCTATTTAATTTTTTTGTCTTGTTTACAACTTTTACTCATTTATTCTAAAATAAATATAGTAAAATATATAGAGTGGATTATTATAACAATGGATGGTTAGAATAGCATTAGCATCTGTAATAAAGAGTTTGTACTATATCCTACTGAGAGATCTTTACCTAAACATTAATTTCACCTTTTATATGGGTTGTCAATGTGTTTCTCGTCAATTCACTCAATTCCAGACAAACATTCAAAATTAGAAACAGAATAACAGCCCATTTTATTTTCAATTGGGTTAAGAACTTGCATTCACAACAGCAAAATTAGAAGATCATCTATAAAAATGTAAAAAGTTATTTTTTGCACCTCTCTATGATGCCACCAAAAATGTGATATTCCAAAAACAGAACATGAATAACTTGCCTATTCATGTGCATTAGGAGAGAGATTTAAAAATATATATTTTAGAAAAAGATTGTTTCGGTCAAAATAAAAAAACATATAAACCTGAGAACAACCCGTCGACCCTACAATATGAATGAGTTATGACGTCTCTTGATCTGGCAGTTCTTTGGACAACGTCACCGGTGGTTCATTGACAGTCACTGGCTGATCCATACTAAACTCGGCCTCATACATAATCTGTTGGATCTTAATTTTGGTCTCACATCTTTTTTGTGGGGTTAGCCTCTTCAAAGCAGGAACGAAGCTGAGGAGTAACATCTCATCCTCGTCACACTGCCAGATAGGGATCGTGGAATCTGATCTGTGATCTTTCTCTTTGGCCAGCAGCATCCTGTTCTTAGCGAAGCGCTTAGAGGGAGTGCTTGAGGAACATGGTGAAGCAGGTTGTCTTGTCTGAGGCCTCTCCTTGGTTGTGTAAATTGATGACTGGAGCACTGCGGATGTCTGGGGTGCTGGGGACGTCTGGGTGCCTGGTGGACACTTGCCCAGAAAAGACAGTTGGGCGCCTTGTTGCCCTGGGGACAGCTGGGTCACAAAAGCTAGCTGTGACATGGTGCCAACCTGGGTGCTAGGGGTTTTCATGTCGTTCACCAGGGCTGTGTTGAGTGTTTTGACAGGTATTATTTCATTCTGTGCGCTTTTATTGATTGTATCAGGGCTTTCCAGGTTGGCAGGGGCCACATTGCTGTTTCTTGGTTTAATGAATGGTTGAAGAAAGCTCAGACGCTGTCTGTATTTCCATCGGCTTGGAGCGAGCTCCCCTGTCTCCTCCTTACTCCTCTTCTCCTGTCTTACTTCCTTGAAGTATCGGTCTCTCAGATTCTTCCATTTCCTTTTGCACTCTTCAGCTAAAGGGATAAATAAATATAGAATAATCATACTCAAAATAATATATTGTTTTATACATTGGATATCGAACATGAAGCTTTCTAAAGTAGTATGAATATAACTATTTATTTATATATATATTTTTTCTTCAGATAACGTTAGAGGTGATTGTCTCTATCCCATCGATGGAGCCTCATCGGGTTCCTACTTATAAACTGTAAATAGAAGGATCTACCATTGGAGTTGGTACTAATTTGCAGTGCTCTCCATTTCATGTCAAAATGTCGACAGGCTGGCGACTTGACATTTGTTCTATCAGTGATTAATTGGTAGATAATGTCATTCATGCGCGGAAAATGCGATGCCTCAAGTGACGCTACTTGTGTCTCATCGCGCGGTGGGGAACGGAGAAGAAAAATCCCTCCCTGTGCGGCAGTGACTGCCGTCTGCGCTGATCTCACGAATTCGTCGCCGCTGCCTCCCCATTGACTACAATGCGGTTCTTGCAGTGAGGTGCTGTTAAAACTCACCGTACTCATGTGCTACTCACGTGATTTAAAACATATAATATAAACAAACTTGAAAAGGTCCGCTTGCTTACAACTAATGTTAGCTAGCTAAAACATTTGCATTAATGTGACTTGATAATTTGTAGAAATAAGCTACCAAAGCTCACCTGGAAGAGCTGTCAATAAGCTTATTTTCCCCCAAGCAAGTGATCTTGTGTCACCATTGCGGTAATCTGGCAAAGTTGTATTATACAGCTCAGGAAAATTAAAAACAGACAATATCAACTTTTCGTCCATCTTGACTTCTTGACATACGCGGAAGCGACGGTCTCCCGCCTTTCCGCCTGTGTGGCGCGTGGTTACGTCAAAGCGGTATGTACTGTACAGAATATTGCCAGCCGATCCGCTGCCGCATGCGTGTCCCTGCGCTACCTGTCTCCCTTTATCTGTCATATGCCTACTCATCACAAGAGGGCAGTACAATCTCGTGTTCTGAATACTTAGAGAGGACACAACCAAAGGATTTGGCAGCATGATATACCATCTCTGGGACACCTGTCCTGAAGGTGGGCTCATCAGTGTCAACCTAACTCTCAAATATAAATAATTGACCAGACATTAGTCCTAGGCTATAGCTAAGCAAATTATTATATTAGATGAAGTGCAAACAGGCTAGCGGAAAATCGGTGCTCATGCTTTGTCTCATTTCATGCAGCAGTAGCCTATTATTTCCATTTAAAAAAAAAAACATCTGATTGTGTCATATGACAACTGGCATATCATCCCAGACATTAGTGGAGCTACAGGAAAGTCCACCAGAGTTGTTGCCAGAGAGTGTAATGTTAATTTCTCTACTATAAACCGCCTCCAACGTCGTTTTAGAGAATTTTGATGTATGTCCAACTGGCCTAACAACCGCAGACCACATGTAAACACGCCAGGACCTCCACATCCGGCTTCTTCACCTGCGGGATCGTCTGAGACCAACCAGTCGGACAGCTGATGAAACAGACAAGTATTTCTGTCTGTAATAAAGCTCTTTTGTGCCGAAAAATGTATTCTGATTGGCTGGGCCTGGCTGGGACTATGCCCTCCCAGGCCCACCCATGGCTTTGCCCCTACCCAGTCATGTGAAATCCACAGATTAGGGCCTAATGAATTTATTTTAATTGACTGATTTCCTTATATGAGCTGTAACATATTTTTGTTTAGTGTAAGTACTGTAGGCCTTTACTAGCATTTATTTCAACACACAGTACAAGCCTTTACCACTGGAGAAACATAATTACATGCTTGTGTAGATACATCTTCTGTTGCTCATACAACTCTAAAGTCTTCATTGTGTGTAGTCAGTCCAAGCAGTCCAAAACCTCTGTACCATTCCCATTAATTGACCGTTCACATATGGCATTTGTTGTTACATGCGGTGTTCAAAAACAGCATTTGAAAAATAGAGAGAAATGGCATCATTCCACAACACATCTATCCACCCAGCTCCTCTCACACCTCAGGGGTACCAGCCTGGTTCATTAGTGGGTCCCCACCCTCCACCTCCCTTTCCCCACCCACTCTTTCCACTTTCCCGTTCCCCTCCCCTTCCTCCCGCACTCTGTCCTCTTCAGCAGGTGTCTGTTGGACACAGACTGCCACCGTATTCTCATCCACCATTTCACATGTCAGGTTGCAGAAGGCAGAGAGAGGCAAGTTGATCCACTGCAGCCCCCGCTTACTTGCCTTTTGTTCCTGCTGGCTCCTCAGCTTCTGGCTTGTGGGTTTAAAGACCCAAGCAGGTCCCTGTTTAATATCCATTCACATAACTGCTGCATTGCTTTAAGCACCAGTTGTCAGAGTAGCTCACATATCACTGCACCTGTACATAGCCCATCTGTAAATAGCCCATCCAACTACCTCATCCCCATACTGTATTTATTTATTTATTTATCTTGCTCCTTTGCTCCCCAGTATCTCTACTTGCACATTCATATATATATATACACACAAACACACACACGGTGGGGCAAAAAAGTATTTAGTCAGCCACCAATTGTGCAAGTTCTCCCACTTAAAAATATGAGAGAGGCCTGTAATTTTCATCATATGAGATAAACTTTTGTTATTGACCAAATACTTATTTTCCACCATAATTTGCAAATAACTTAATAAAAAATCCTACAATGTGATTATCTGGATTTTTTTTCTTCTCATTTTGTCTGTCATAGTTGAAGTGTACCTATGATGAAAATTACAGGCCTCTCTCATCTTTTTAAGTGGGAGAACTTGCACAATTGGTGGCTGACTAAATACTTTTTTGCCCCACTGTATGTATATATATATATATTCTGCACATCTACCATTCCAGTGTTTAATTGCTATATTGTAATTACTTTGCCACTATGGCCTGTTTATTGCCTTACCTCCCTTATCCTACCTCATTTGCACACACTGTATATAGACTTTTTCTATTGTATTATTGACTGTATGTTTGTTTATTCCATGTGTAACTCTGTGTTGTTGTATGTGTCGAACTGCTTTGCTTTATCTTGACCAGGTCACAGTTGTAAATGAGTACTTGTTCTCAACTAGCCAAACTGGTTAAATAAGGGTGAAATAAAAAATAATAGATCAATCTCATTTTGCATCATTTGTTTCCAAACTGTTGTCCACTGCCAATCACACTCCTAACTAATTAGAATGATAACAATTGAATCCTTGTATAAGAAATTAGTAACCCCTGTTATATAAAATGCTGTGATGAACTACGATCATAAATAGACAAGCAGACACTTAATTAGATTGGATGCCTAAATATAGATCTCCAGATTCGTGCAGCGATATCTTATACCCTAATAATGTGCAGTGAGACAGGCTCTATACCGGTGGAAAGTTGCAGTCATTTGTATCTCTGATTCCTTGCTTGTTTCTATAAATGTCCTTCCTTGTTTCTCTCCATTGCTATGCATGTGGGATGTACAAGGAATGAATCCCTAAAATTACTTCTTGTAGAAGTAGCCGGCTGTTATGTCTGATCCCAGCAGTACAATGATGGCCGTAAGGATGGTGCTAAGACATAACCTAAGACATAACCTGGAATTTGGAGATACACTTACAAATATCACAGTGAAAGATATTTTCACTTAGACATATATATTATTATTATTATTTTTAAATGAGTTGATATTGTCATGTTAGCTAGCTAGCTAACTTTACATACTGTGTAGCTAGCTAATTTAATTAAATATAACCAGCTAACTTCATATTAGCTTGTTAGCCAACTTGATGTATTTATCATTGTAAATTAAAAACACAAACTCGAAATGCATTTATAGTTAGCTAGCTAACAGACATGGAAAAGGGTGAAGGGATTAGCAACTCTGGCTGTCAGATAAGGGAGAGAGTAGGCTACTCTGGACAGGGCAGATACCTATGTGGGAGAACATTATAGAAAAATATTCTCCAGTTCCAGTACCTAGTTAGAAAAACTATGAGAACAGAGAGATATTGCAACATAATAGCCAGTACTGTCTAATTTGAGCATAATGAAGCCTGTTTCTTTGTGATGTTTTCTGTCCTCAGATACAGAGAGCTGTACAATTAAGAGGTTCCTGTGAATGTCCCAAGGTAATAAGGGTGTATCCTTGTATACCATGGGTTATATGTTTGCAAATGTTGTAAACAAAAATACAATTAAAAGTCACACACAATGTATAAACCAATTACATCTGGAGCAGACCAACCCTGCTGGATGTGCAGGCTTCTATTCCAGCCCAGTACTGACACACCTGATTAAATTCACAAAACCTAATTAGTTGATAATCAAATGTGTAATTGCTGGGCTGGAATAGAAGTCCTCTTACCAAGTAGATCAGGGATCAGTGAAGTGAGGATGGCCACCTCTGGCATTGACAGTAATTTATCTGCATTTCTGTGTTGTATTCTCAGATTATTATTTTTTTGTCCAGTTGTAAGCACTCAAATTAGTTGAATTTGATTGTCACTCATTCTCAGGATTTTAGCCATGTGAACCTATTTAGCAGCTGATGATAATGGAACGCACTGCCAACTCCGATCCTCAAGCACCCCAACAAGACTATGATATATTCTAATATTTGATGCAGAAAGTGTATATTTGTACATTCAGCTCATTGTGGAAATATTGCAAGTATTTACCCAGCACTCCCAAGTCCTTCTTCTTCTTGGGCCCAGTGTGGACCCGCTGACTGATCCCCACATCTGGGTTAACATGTACACTTTGCCACTGCTTAGGCTGAGCATCACATGACACAGGGAAGTGTGAGACAGCTGCTGGTCTATCAGATAACATCCACAAGAAAAATAATTGATACATCTTGTCCATGTCTGTATTAAAGGCAGTGAGTTATTAAATTAACTTTATGTTGAAAATGCCCTTCAATTGAACACATTGTGTAACAACATAAAATACTCACTGGAGTATCACCCCCCCGCAAGTGTGTGTGGGAGGGGGCATGGGGTCTGGGGGGCGCCTCCCCAGATAGCATATGAGCACGTCATGGCAAAAGCTGTACAACTGTAACATTTGATCTCATTCTCAATGCAAAATGTGTAGAATAGCATGAGATAAGCTATAAAACTACAACTTTTCCTCTTCCCTATGGCAATGTATGCAGAATTGCATGAAATTACCTTGAAAATTAAAAATTCTCTCAGCCTCATTGTAAAATGTGTAGAATAGCATGATAATGGCTATAAAACTGCACTGTGAAATGTCGGTATGCCACTGATAATGCTGTCCCACTGAGGGGAATTATTAGCTTTATTTCTAAAAACATGCACGTGTGTCGTGTATAAGTCAAGGCCGTCACTTTGTTTTGTGAGATTAAAAATTGTGGTGGTACGTGAAAAGCTTTCCCACCAAAACACATGAGACCAAGTTGATGACCAACTGATTGACCTCAAATAATAGGGTTGAAAACAATCAAGTTATCATTAGAGAGCGCTCTTCACACCAGGCCCCAGAATCTGAGTGTAGATAATCAAAAATACATTGGCAGAGGTCGCTGGCAGAAGTTTGTCTTTGTATAGTCCTCTTGGCAATAACAAAGCACCATAGGCTCTCTGAGTCTTCTGGGTTGGGGTAATAATTGTGATCCCAAGGTCCTCCTAAGAAAAAAGCAAAGTAGCCCCAAAAAGCAAGGCACACAAAATGTGGACATTAAGCAGTGTAGAGAGAAGCAGGCATCATCTCTGCAGATCACACCTTCCCTTTACATTCCATCTATTCAAAGATTGTATTGTTTACAGTTGAAACTGCAAATGGCTTGATATCATGTATTTGTGGGCATCGTACTAAATAAAAACCTGTTGGACTACTGACCTATAATAATACATTTAAAAAACAGATATTCAAATGTTTTGAAAAAGAAAAATCTAAAAACACTGAAAACATTTTACCCTCTTCAATGCCAAGGATGAACTGTTGAATTAAGACCTCTGACCTCTGGCCACTGACTTGTCACCTGCAGCTCTCCATTGTATTGGGCCCCACTGAAAAGAAGGCATCCTAACGGAGGTACACAACAGACAACATGAAAGTGTGTCAGTTTAGAAAGTTAAGATTACAGAGAGTTTAACAAAGACCCTGAAATAAATGTAATTATCCATATCACCTGTGAGGCAATAAAACATATTTGATTGAAACGACGCTGGAGATGAGAAGCAGGTACGGGAGCTGAACGTTTAATGTGGAACAGACAGGTAACAAGACAGGAACAGCGTCAGCACACGGGTAACAACAACATACAAACATTAATGCAGAAGCTGGGAACATAGCTGGGGAACTGACAAATACGATGTCACTTTAAGTACCTTCAGTTGGGTTACTTGAATTGTTCTAGGCAACGGGTTTCCACCAAAAAAATGGAGTTAGCTGAACAAATGACTTTTTAACAGTCTACCGTTGTTTAATTCCCCAATTTTCACTAAAGGCACCACTAGGACTACATAGTGTATAGCCTCACATATAGCCACCCCATTTCCCTTTCTATTCTATGAAATGTTTAAGAAATCAGTCCCATGGCTTGAGCATCTCCAGAGAGCAGAATAGTCATTTTTCCCCTCAGCATAGGGGAAGGAACGTTGAACACATTCCACACAGCAATGTCAAATCCTTGTACTCAATCACATTCCACACCTCAGGACATGTGTTTGGCCAAAACTTGTTTTGATTTTCATGTTCGGGTTAAAGAACGTATTATCCAACTCATTCAATAGCGCTTAGGTGGCATTGCAGCAATTTCTGTTTTATTACAGGCTAGGCTTACTGAACCGTATGCAAACCATTCCACATTCACTTGAAAATATGTGACAATTTCAATAATTTGGCACCACATTCAGGGTTTATAAATAACCCTGATCCGCCTAATAATTGGCTGCTGGTAACTGCAAACACAGAGTATTATTTAATTTACATCCATGTCATTTCTCAGCTATTTAGTTCAGAAGTTATGCTTAACATATTTGATCCTCTTGCAGTCTAGAAAATAATATTGGTCAAACCAATCTTCCGGCTAGATCTTACACCATTAGGTTGTGCCGTTGGGCAAGGATGTGTTGTTTTATGTTTATTTTATATTTTCCACAAGAGGATTCAAAGTTTTTACAAACCAATTGCCTTTGACAACAACAATATAAGGCGCTTCTATCATACTAATCCCCAGTAATGAATTTAACACCATTAAACCTATGTGGATGTGATACAATGTCTTTCATTGAAAAAAATCACAAAGACCAGAGATAGCTATCTCAACAGCTCTAAAAACTATACATCAACAATCTGCTGGCCATTAAACCCCAGTGAAAGGGATGAGGTGATGTTTATTGTTATCTGTTTTCAAAAAACCCTTATCTGAGGAGCTTAGGACAGATTTTGAAAATCCATTAATTCCTTGATAAAAAGGTGTTGTGTTGCCTTATATGAAATCAAAGGATTTGTTGGAGAATAAATACAACCTGTAATAGCTTTACCTCAGCCGTGCACATTGTCAGAAAAGTCAGGCTGAATGACTGCACTTCATAGATAAGGTCTAGTTCTCATGCTGTGAATACTAACAGAGAGAGATTGTCAGAAGCCTTGGCTATCCATACCTGTACATTCTGAATTATATTTCACCTCTGAATATGCTCCCTTTGTGAATGGCTGTAATGCTCAAACATGATGAACACACGCTGCTCTACAGCTGACCATTTGCTGCTCCCAGCCTGCCATGTGTGTTGTGTGGTGAGGATTGGTACTGTGACAGTAACAAACAAACATCACCAAATTCCATTGTCTCTATTTAATGGATAAATAAAGATTGTAAACATTTGTATTGGAACTGTATGATTCAGATTGATTGAAAACCAGACGTGTAGCCTCGTGTCTAGGAATAAACTCTGAGCACAAATCAACGAGGACTGCAAGTGTTCAAATTCAGGGGCTAATCCCCAATAGGTCCTTGGTTACACCAAAGGGTTCATCTTTAAGACCAGGTTTCTAATACCAAGCAATCTATTTTTCTCTAAAACCACAACAATAAGGATCTTAGAAGCTCTCTACCCCTAATTTAATACAGAGAAATCTGATTTCTTTTTCAGAAAGCAAAGCAAAGTCCCATCCTCCCTAACCCCCTCACAAAACTGCCCAGATTAGCTGGGAATTAAGTTTAAACCATTTTGTATTTGTCTAGTCCATAGGGGGATTATGTCCTTTTTTTTCTTCCTAAATTTCTGTTATAAAATCAGAATGAGTGTGTCTGTGGTTCAGCACAGTGGAGAATGAGCCACACTAAGGTATATGCTTCACCCAAAAGCATTAACTGACTGCCTTGGCTGGCACTTTAAACACTAGGTTGAATTTGAAGTGAATTCTTTGGGCAGAAATCTTGTCATGGAGGGGTCAAGTAGGATGGAGAGACAGAAGTTTCCATTCACCATTGACAATATACTGAACAGATTTCCAATTAACAATGAGGAGAGCGGGCAGTCTGGTGCAACCCACAACACTGTACCAGGTGAGGATGGAGTAAGATCAGAGAGTATTCCTACTGGGAGCCACATAGAACCTCCACAGCACACCTGCTCATGCTGCTGGTACTGCTCCCATTGTGGAGAGGTGTTCCAGGCTGACTATCCTCCTGAAAGTAAGACCTAAACCTATGACATGTTTGTTTGATGATTATGTCTAGCAGATCAGTTGTTTTTACCATTAGCCAGGTAGGTGTATAGACGTTTATGCGTTGACCTGAAATCAGTGTGCCAAACACTTACATGTAAAGTTATTTTAATTCAGCTTGGCAGTATGCATGGTCCAGAAGAATGTTTCCAGAGCCATGCAGGCCAGGCGGAAACAATAACAGAGAGGAGCAGTCCTTCAGTCAGGTCCAGAGGCGAACACGGCGACACCGCACCATATTCACTGAGGACCAGCTGGATGCTCTGGAGGAGCTATTCCTTCAGAACCAGTATCCAGATGTTAACGCGAGGGAAAAACTGGCACAACGCACTCATTTACGCGAAGAGCGAGTAGAGGTAAGCGCCTTGTGTTTGTCCGTTTCTAAATATTTTTGTTTCATTACGTTTTAAAACGGTTTGTCAATGTAGCCTAATTTACTTTTATTTCGATAGGTATGGTTTAAAAACCGAAGAGCGAAGTGGAGGCGACAAAAAAGAACAGCATTTGGTGTGCAAGCCCTGGAAGACTAGAAAATGGTGTACCGTATTATGCACTTGTAGATATTTTCTAGACATTTTTGGATACTTTATCCAATGCAATGATGAAGGCTAGAATAATTATAAAAGCGTCACTGACTGACATTTCCGGTGACGGAGAAATTGTCGCTGGATAATGGGAGTAGAAAGGAGGCTCGAGTTTGAAGTAGAGGGAGTACAGGGCTTTGCATGTCTTTTGAGGAGGCTAAAAGTAGATTTTGGCTTGGAAGAGTTACACATTTTCAGGAGTCGGGAAGAGGATTGGGGGGAAAGAGAGAGGAGGTTGAAAAGACTAAGGGAGACGGAGGATGGGTTTGAATCTGTTGAAGCTAGCAAAAAGGAGGAAGGCATGTTGAGGAAGATTGGTGTCAAATTCAAACAGAGTGAGCTGGACGCCAGCTCTAGATCTGGAGGTGAAATGGAAGGGATAGAAGGTGTTGTAAGGAGCTTGTATTGATAAACATGGTAATGATAAAGAAATGTTTGGTCCAGTAGAAGTGACATTTTTGGATTCAGGGTGGGTGGTGTAACAGTCGTATGTCAACATATTGTATTTTAATTGTTTTCTACGGTTGTATCATACTGCGCTATGATTGGTTAATACCATCCAGGTCATGAGATCATTTTCAGTTGATCATGGCCGGCAACACATGAACGTGCCAGTTATAGCTAGCTAATAAAGAGCTACGTTGAGAAAAATCCTGTCGTACTGCATTGTATTATTTTGTACAAAGTGTGCAAAACAAGACATGGTGTCAGTAAAAGGACGAAAATATGGATTTTGCTGGAGTTCCTTCACCTCGAATGGACTGGCGGTCTACAAACTTCCGCCATGCAGTGGGTAGTTTCAAACAGCATGTGTAGATAATGTTCACTGGTCCTCTGAAGGAAAGAGGAGAAGTGAAGCTACCTGCTCCTGTGGATCGGTGAAAAAGGAGACAGAGACAAACACATGGACACTTAGTCGGCGCTACAGAGGTCAGCTACTTCAGACATCTCACAGCGAATGGAATCAAGCCAGACCCACAGAAGATCTCAGCCATAAAGGAAATGGGGACACAAAAGAACCACGCAGAGCTGGAAACAGTGCTTGGCATGGTCAACTACTTAGCAAAGTTCACACCCAGCCTCGCCAATGCTAATGCACCCCTGCGTCAGCTGCTAAAGCAGTCCAGTGAGTTCCTCTGGGACAAGCAACACAACATTGCTTTCCGGAAAGGGAAAGACTTGATCACAAGAGAACCAAGACCAATCCTCGCCTACGATGACCCTAACAAAGAGCTCAGACTCCAAGTGGATGTGTTGAAGTATGGACTAGGTGCAGTGCTACTGCAAGAAGGAAAGCACATCGGCTATGCTTCCAAATCTCTTTGAGAGTAGTGAAATCAACTACTTTCAAATCGAAAAGGAGCTGTATGCCATTCTGTTAGGATCTAAGCGTTTCCATCAGGACGTCTATGGACGACAAGTCATTGTGGAATCCAACCACAAGCCCCCTGAGTCACTCATAAGGAAACCGCTAACCCAGCCAAGGCTACAGAGAATGATTCTTCAACTACAAAATTACGACTTCACAATCACTCACCATGCCAGGCAAAGATATCCCTGTTGCAGACACTCTCCAGGAAGTTTCTTACCTACAAGGACAGCACCCTCAGTGAAGACATGGACATGCAGGTCCACACTGTGTATAGCAACTTACCAGTTAGTGACACAAAACTGAAGAAGATCTGAGCGTCAACAGAAAAGGACACAACTCACACAGCTGAGGAAAGTCATACAGGATGGATGTCACGGCTGTCAAATTAACTGGACCAAGGTGCAGCGTGGTGAGTGTACATATTCCTTTTATTATTATGATGCCAACAAAAACAATAAACAATCCAAAAACCAACTGTGAAGCTATAGTGCCAACAAAGACAACTTCCCACAAAGACAACTAGGAAAAAGGGCTACCTAAGTATGGTTCTCAATCAGAGACAACGATAGACAGCTGTCCCTGATTGAGAACCCTACCCGGCCAAAACATAGCAATACAAATAATAGAACATAGAATACCCACCCCAAATTACACCCTGACCAAACCAAATAGAGACATAAAAAGGATCTCTAAGGTCAAGGCGTGATAATGGAACCATCGTGATTAACTATCACAGATCAACGGAATATCCATGCTGGACACGTGGGCATGGAAAAGAGCGGGACATTTTGTTTTGGCCCGGAATGTGCAAGCAAATAGAGGACATTGTTGGTAAATGCCCCACCTGTCTTGAATGACTCCCCTCAAACACCAAAGAGCCAATGTTACCTCACTGTGTCCCAGACTGACCCTGGCAGGTTGTGGCAACCGGTGTGTTCACCTGGAACAACGAGGACTACATCGTAACAGTGGAATACTACTGCAGATACTTCGAACTCGACAAGCTTCACAGCACCACACCTGCAGCTGTGAACCACAAGCTGAAAGCAGCCTTTGCCAGACGTGGCATTGTAGAGACTTTAATAGCTGACAAATCAAAGGAGTTTGAATCCTTCAAAAAAGCATGGGAGTTCAAACACGTCACCCACCACAAGCCCACATTACCTTCAAAGTAATGGCCTTGCTGAAAAATCTGTGCAGATTGCTAAATCACTCATGGACAAAGCAAAAACAGACAAGAGAGACCCCTACCTCAGTCTCCTTGAATACCGCAACACTCCAGTTGACAACTTCAAATCACCAGCACTGCTGTTGATGAGCCGCAGATGAGTTGATGAGCCGCTTTGCTCAATCCAGCACCAACCAGCAGCTGAGCCGCTTTGCTCAATCCAGCACCAACCAGCAGCTCCAACCTGAGGTCGTCAGCTACAAGGAAATGCATGCAAGCCGTGCACAGAGACAAACACCAGAAGCGATACTACGTCAGGTCAGCTAGACCACTGCCACCACTGAACAACGGAGAGTCAGTTAGAATCCTGGAGCATGGCCACTAGAAGCCAGCAGTCGTCATCCAGCCAGCTGACACTGAACATTCATATCATGTCCGCACCGCAGAAGGAGCGGTGTACCACCGTAATCATCATCACCTACTGACCACAAAAGAACAACACACTGACGAGATTAACTGTTTCCCTGAAAGAGAATGTGATGGACTAAACTCACACACAACATAAACCATACTTACCTGCAATACCACAAGAATGGTTGACTGACATAGAAGCTTGCTCAGCATCATATCACACAAGGTCAGGAAGAGAGGTCAAGCCTAGAGCTGTCCTATACCTGTGAAATGTCAAAGGGTATAGTTGGAAATGCTTTGGTGTTGTATTTGTTTGAAATGTTGATGTCATTGATACAGGGTAAAGCTGAGTTGCTGAGAAATCTTTGTTCTAAAAGTAACAGTATGCTGAATCATTGTTACAGAGTCTGTTATGCTGATGCAGTTGGTCCATTATGCAGTTTAAATGGTTACTTACCTTGAGTTCAAACTACAGAGAACATATGTCGAACATTTGTCTTTTTTATAGAAGGGGGATGTAATATTCATGTATCAACATACTGAATTGTAATTGGTTGCAATCTACCGTCATATCATACTGCGCTCCGATACGACGGTAGTCATTTTCAGTTGATCATGGCCGGAGACACATGAACATGCCAGTTATAGCTAGCTAATAAAGAGCTACGTTTGGAAAGATCCTGTCGGACTTAATTTGATTATTTTGTGCAAAACAAGACATGTTGGGTGCAGTTGAATCAGTGAAGGTAACCTGCTGGCTTGTGATATGTGTTTGTGTTTCTTCTGACCAGAGGGAGCGGGCGCTCCATGTCACGCAACTTGGGTCAAGATCTGTTTCCTGCTTTGCACCTAGGAACAGGGCACCATTGAAAGGAGTGGTTTCTGGGGTGGTGTTACGTGTGAGGATGGAGCAATTGAAGTTGACGCCTGTCGTTTGGTGTAACGCAGACCCAGTGCTGAGTATGGTGAAACAGAGGACTCACCGTCAGTCCTTTTGAATTTTGAGTAAGAATGTTTAGTTGCAATGCTTATGGTCATGTAGCAGCTGTGTGTAGGAGGGAGATTCTAAGATGTGGGAAGTGTGCAGGAGGGCATTGGATAGAGGATTGTGTAGTTTCGGTGGATAAAGTTTGTGTGTCAACTGTAGGGGTTCCCATGTTGCTGGGGATCGGAAGTATCCGGTGCTAGAGAGGCAGGTTGAGGTGGCTAGAATCAGAGTAGTGCAGAAGGTGTCATATGCTGAGGCAGTGAAGAAAGTAGAGGAGGATGGGTCAAGGGTGAGGGATCCTGTGAATAGTAGATCTGTGCCATCACAGAAGGATAGGCCAATGAGTGATATATGCTTCAGTAAGGTTGGCTTCTATGAGTTCATAGCAATGGTTATCAACTGTGCCCCAGAAATGGAACGTAAATCACTGAAAATAGATGTTGTGGTGGCAGCTACGGAGAAGTACTTGGGGGTATGAGTTTTGACTTCAGAAGAGTTACAGCGTGTGGTAGTGTCCTGTCCTGGGGTAGGATCAGATAGGGTTATTAAAGTAGTGGAATAAGGTGATGGGTTTTAATGAGTATAGAGTTAGTTGATAGGGTAATTAAAATATATGTTTATATACAGTACCAGTCAAAGGTTTGGACACACCTACTCAATGAAGACATTAAAACTATGAAATAAGAAATGGAATCATATTTTATATTTGAGATTCTTCAAAGAAGCCACACTTTGCCTTGATGACAGCTATGCACACGCTTGGCATTCTCTCAACCAGCTTCATGAGTCACCTGGAATGCATTTCAATTAACAGGTGTGGCTTGTTAAAACCTAATTTGTAGAATTTCTTTCCTTCTTAATGCGTTTGAGCCAATCAGTTGTGTTTTGACAAGGTACGGGTGGTATACAGAAGATAGCCCTATTTGGTAAAAGACCAAGTCCATATTATGGCAAGAACAGCTAAAATAAGCAAAGAAAAATTACAATCCATCATTACTTTAAGACATGAAGGTCAGTCAATGCGGAAAATTTCAAGAACTTTGAAAGTTTCTTTAAGTGCAGTCGCAAAAACCATCAAGCGCTATGATGAAACTGGCTCTCATGAGGAGGAAAGGAAGATCCAGAGTTAACTCTGCTGCAGAGGATATGTTCATTACAGTTACCAGCCTAAGAAAATGCAGCCTAAATAAATGCTTCACAGAGTTCAAGTAAGAGACACATCTCAACATCAATTGTTCAGAGGAGACTGCGTGAATCAGGCCTTCATTGTCGAATTGCTGCAAAGAAACCACTGCTAAAGGACACCAATAAGAAGAAGAGACTTGATTGGGCCAATAAACAAGAGCAATGGACATAGACCGGTGGAAATCTGTCCTTTGTCTGATAAGTCAAAATGTGAGATTTTTGGCTCAAACCGCCGTGTCTATGTGAGACGCAAAGTAGGTGAACGGATGATCTCCGCATGTGTGGTTCCCACCCTGAAGCATGGAAGAGGAGGTGTGATGGTGTGCGGATGCTTTTCTGGTGACACTATCAGTGATTTATTTAGAATTCAAGGCACTCTTAATCAGCATGGCTACCACAGCATTCTGCAGCAATATGCCACCCGACCTGGTTTGCGCTATCATTTGTTTTTCAACAGGACAGTGACCCAATACACCTCCAGGCTGTGTAAGGGCTATGGCCAAGAAGGAGAGTGATGTAGTGCTGACCTCAACCCATTTGAGATGGCTTGGGATGAGTTGAAACTCAGAAAGAAGGAAAAGCAGCAAACAAGTGCTCAGCATATGTAGGAACTCCTTCAAGACTGTTGGAAAAGCATTCCAGGTGAAGCTGGTTGAGAGAATGCCAAGAGTGTGCAAAGCTGTCATCAAGGCAAGGGGTGGCACCTTATATAAATTATATTTAGATTCGTTTACCACTTTTTGGGTCACTACGTGATTTCATAGTTTTGGTGTCTTCACTATTATTCTACAATGTAGAAAATGGTAAAAATAAAGAAAAACCCTTGAATGAGTAGGTGTGTCCAAACCTTTGACTGGTACTGTATGTTTCAGTAAGATTGGACTTGGCATTTAAACAATGGTTATCAACTGTACTGCAGGGATGGTACATAAATCGCAGAAAATATAGGTTGTGGTGGAGGCTGCAGAGAGGTATTTGGCTGTGCAAGATTTGATATTATAAGAGTTACAGAGTGCTAAGTTGTGGTGTCCCATCCTTTCAGGCTGTTGGCCTGAAGTACGACTAAATAGATTTAAATAGTGGAGTGTGTTATTTATTTATGGCACTTATTTATATGCTGCCACCAACTCCAGTCTAGTAGGTGGCGGTAATGCAATATTTATTGGATGCCAACCAGCCTTAAATATAATCGAAGAAGAAGAATTTCGGATGAAGTCACGCAGTCGAGTTGTGTACGTTGTTCGCATGAGGTTCCTTGATTAGCAAAACATTAGCTAAGAACACTTGGTAGTTTTACTACGCGAATTAAAGTAAGGTATTCACAGACGTCTATTTTCAGGGGCTCTTTAGAGTTTATAACCGGATTTTTTAAATAATCCGTGTTTTTCCAGCGAGGTTTGGTCTAGCTAGCTGACGTTAGCTAACAAACATAAGTCAAGGCCCCAGAGCATTTCTCTAGCTTCTAGTAGCCACCGACAATGGAAGGATTTGGAAAGGCGCTGATGTCTGGAACCCTTGTCCCAGCTAATCCTGTAACAACAGTTGCTCTTCGACAGCCACCCGAGGAAACAAAGAAAACAAATCGAAAGGTGCTCGACGAAGAGAACTACATAGAGGTAACCTACCGTTGTGGAACAGACAGCTGAGTTATATTACAGTAGGTAACGTTAGCTAGCCATTGCAGATTATATCCTAACGTTACCTGCAGCTGGTTTATAATGCAGTAAGCCTATAGTGTTAGTGCAAATAGTAGTTTTTTTTAAAGGTCAATACAGGTAAATGTGATTAAACACACATACTGGTGATGTTATTCGCAAGTATGTAGACACCCCTTCAAACGAGAGGATTCGGCAATTTCAGCCATACCCGTTGCTGACATGTATATAAAACCGAACACACAGCCATGCAATCTCCATAGATCAACATTGGCAGTAGAATGGTCTTACTGAAGAGCTCAGTGACTTTCAACGTGGCACCATCATAAGATGCAACCTTTCCAACAAGTTAATCACATTTCTGCCCTGCTAGAGCTGCCCCGGTCAACTGTAGGTGCTGTCATTGTGAAGCAACAACGGCCCAGCCATGAAGTGGTAGGCCACACAAGCTCACAGAACTGGACCGCCGAGTGCAGAAGCGCGTAGCACGTAAAAATTGTCTGTCTGTTGCAACACTCACTACTGAGTTCCAAACAGCCCCTGGAAGCAAAATCAGAAAGAACTGTTTGCTGGACGCTTAATGAAATGGGTTTCCATGGCCGAGCAGCTGCACACAAGCCTAAGATTACCATGCGCAATATCAAGTGCCGGTTGGAGTGTTGTATAGCTTGCCGCCATTGGACTCTGAAACGGTGGAATATCGTTCTCTGGAGTGATGAATCACGCTTTACTATCCGGCAGTCCGATGGATGAATCAGGGTTTGGCAGATGCCAGGAGAACGCTACCTGCCCCAATGCATGCCAACTGTAAAGTTTGGTGGAGGAGAAAGAATGGTCTGGGGATGTTTCGGGCTAGGCCCCTTAGTTCCAGTGAAGGGAAATCTTAACACTACAGCATACAATGACATTCTAGACAATTCTGTGCTTCCAACTTAGTGGCAACTGTTTGGGGAAGGCCCTTTCCTGTTTCAGCATGACAATGCCCCCTTGTACAAAGCGAGGTCCATACGGAAATAGTTTGTTGAGATTGGTGTGGAAAAACTTGACTGGCCTGCACAGAGTCCTGACCTCAACTCCATCGAACACCTTTAGAATGAATTGGAACACTGATTGCGAGCCAGGTCTAATCGCCCTACATCAGTGCTCGACCTCACTAATGCTCTTGAAGTCCCCGCAGCAATGTTCCAT